>NW_028087015.1:7501487-8049568 GCF_014824575.4 Sturnira hondurensis
TCTAGTCAAGACTTTGATTACAAGGGAAAGAAATGAACTCAGAAAAGCTTCTGTAAAAAAGGGGGACTATAGTGATCGTAAGGATACAAAATTCAGAGAAACGGTATAACTGGACCTTGTCAGTTTTGTAAAACTTGAGAACTGAGGCAACTACTGCTTTTGTGGCCATCTAATCATCCATTTCCATTAGTCTCTGTTTGTACCCTTTGTCTCTCTGTAATTGCTATATTTTACTTAGCTATCAGTTTGCACTTGAGCCCAAATGGCAACTTCAGTCCCTAAATCTATATGACTTTTTAGTTTAAGCCCACCTGGAATTGGTTAGAGTCTCTGCTTTTCTTGTGACCATCCACATTCCAACCGTAGAAAATGAATTTTGCTACACAGTGAATGAATCAGGTGGTAGTGGGTCAAGTTTTTATACCTATTGCAGTCAGGTTTTACAGAGTGAGAGTGTGGAGAAGGCAAGCTCTTTAGAAGGAACTGTAAGCAGACATAAATAACTATGTTTGGTTCAGTCATTTTTTATATATGATAATCATTGACTCAACATATATTTCAGTGAGCACGTACTATGCACCAGAAACTATTCTAGGTCCCAGAGATGCAGCAGGGACATGCAGACTGAAAAGTCCCAGTGTCCCTATAGAGTTCACATTCTAAGAATAGTCTTTAACCATCAGAGGTAACTGGGATAAAAAAGCACTAGCAATGTCTCCATAAAGTAAATACAAAATGTCAAAGTACCTGTGTATGTAATGCTTATATTACATATGTTTAATTTGCAAACGTCAAAGTCATATTTGCGTTCACTTCATTCTGTAACTGTCAGGCATGTGTGAGCGTGCAGAGGTGTGTACTGGATGCAGTAGTTGGGGTCTTTGGATTTTACACGGTATCTGATCTGTAGACCTTGGTGCAGCTTCTAACTTCCTATTAAAATGACTTTGAAAATGCACCCCTCCCACCCTTATAATTTAAGATCCACTAAAGCCCAGGTGTTAGAGTGATTCATTACCATAAAATACACAGAGCCAATAATTAGATTAAAATCACATTGATTCCCAGTCAGGGCACATGCCTGGGTTGCAGGCCATTTCCCAGCAGGGGCCAGTTCCCAGCACGGGATGCATGAGAAGCAACCATACATTGATATTTCTTTCCCTTTCTCCTTCCCTTCCCTTTCCTTCTGAAGATAAATAAATAAAATATTTTAAAAAAATCACAAATGGTAAGCCATCCATCCTATCCAGTTCTGAAAGTAGGTAAACATAATTTCTTACACTTACCTGAACCACAAAATATATACACTGCTACTATTGTAGATATGTGACAGCCTTAAATTTAAATGTATATATATATGCACATATATATTTAAATATATATAAGTTTATATATGTTATATAAGAAATATATATATTTCTGTAAAACTTATATATGAGTTATATATATATAAGTTTAAATATATATACCAGCAAATACATGCACACACACACACACACACACACACACCAGCAAACACAAAGATGGGTCAAAGTTAAGGAGATATAAAATCTACATGTTTGCAAATACAGATTTGAGTTGGAGTAAAATAAATACATAATATTATCAAAATATGTGGTAAGATGATTCATTTTACAGGTAGAGATAATTTTAATGTCATATAGTTTCAACTCTAAATGAGTACGGTGTCTAGCCCCAGCCATAGTTTGCATGGACATGGAAAAAGAATAAATCAGTTATTCATTTCAGTTTTTAAGACTCAGTATTGGTTCATCTAATAATAATCGTGGAATGTTTGAACTATTGAGTATGTAGCTTGAATTTGACTGCTCAGCTTAGAGGTTTGAGATTCCATTTTTCAAAATCTATCCAAGGTTCTATCTGATACATACTATAAACATGGGTTTTTATATTCTAAATGTAGATATTAACTATGAATGACTATTCTTCCTTAATAAATAGTAAATATATTTTTCTTCATTGGTATGTTAGTTATGTACATCTACATAGAAAATTGGCATTGTGAAAATTAATCAGTTCAGAAATATGTGAGGTAAAAGATAAAAGTCCTTTTTCAATGAGGCTCACTTTTACTTTCTTATATCAGAGGTAACTAATTTGTCCACAGTTGGTATATATCCTTCTGGTTCTTTCCTCTACATTGTTATAAATGTAGATTTATATACACGTGAATATTGAAATTGATTAACTCACATTAAAGATATTATTCTGCAAACCTAAGGGTTTTTCTCACCTACCAACATTTGAGCTATTATTCCAGTTATTCTTAGGAATCTATAATATTCCATAAATATAAGTATATTTTGAAGCTGGGCCTTATTTTACTACAGAAGAAATGTTTGGACTCCTGTGAGTCTAGAAGTTTCCATGTGCTACTGAGATAAACACGATACAAAACCTTTAGAAAAGTTTAAGGTAAAAATGAAATCTAATTCCACTTCAGAAAGGACTTTCAACATTAGCTCATTAGTTTTTTTCTTTTATTTTTCCATTTTAATTTAAGTGAATGGCTTACCAAGTGAAAATCTGTATTTTATTACATTTTCTAATGAGTTGATTTAAAGTATATGTGAACATTTAAAGAACTCTCTTCACACTACCAGGTATTTTTTAATAATTTACCCCAACAAGTTAAAAAGTAAAATAACCTATGAATCTGCTATTATTTCTATGTTACAGATTATATAACCTCTATGTTATAGAGGTTCATTGAGTTGTATGAAAGTTATACAAAAAGGAAGAGGCAGACCTGAAATTAACAACTCACCTTTTGAGACTCCAAGACAAAATGCAAATTCAACTTTGCTTCTTCAAACTTGCTGTGGGTTTTTTTCCACATTTGATTTTTGAATAAATATTAAGTGCTTTCTTTGTATTGTAGCATTAGGTATTCTAGCATTTCTACCTCCATAAATATTAAAAGTGGAATTTAGCAGGCATTCTAAATAATACCAATTATGGGATGTATTGTGTTTCATGATATGCAATTTGTTCTTGTAAATTCACTTATTTATTATTTAAAATATGATTTAAGCTGAGGCCACATAAACCAAAATGACTTGTTATAGTAGATAAACCAAGAAAATTTCCAACAAAGCATCTGTTGGTTTTAGGTGATCAAAATAAGTGTTTAATAAATATCTTTTTCACTTTTCAGTTGTGGCTGTGTCCTTGGTTATAAGGATATGTAGAAACTGAAGGTGCTAGCAACCTGCTGAACCATGACACAGCTTCCTGACTCTTAGCGACTGAAACCATGGCTTCTTGGAGAGTGCCTCTTATTTCAGCTAGAAATGTGCTGAACAGCATGCCTTCAGATTTTGCTAGAACTTGCCAGAAGTGGAAAGTCATCACTATCAGCATGGTCATTAGTTAACATTTATTGAGTGCCAACATTGTTTTTGGTGTTATAAACACACAGAAGAAGGCACTGTTCCTCCCATAGGGATGGGTTTTCTGGAAGGGTAGCAAACAAGACTTGAACTTGAAGGTTCTTTTCCTGCTGGGAGGTAGGAGTAGGGAATATGCGTTATCTCAGGTCTTATTCTACATATTGGAATGCCACTCCCACCTGTTTATTAATTGATGATATGTGTAATACAACAAAACAAAAAGGCATGTATTTACCCATAATGCACATGCATATGCAAAAAGTACATATATATTAAATATTGCTTTGTTGGCTTTAGGTAAAAAAGTCATATGCCTCAAGATATTCAAGTGCTTGTAGCTACTATTTCCCAAGATAGAACAAATTTATACAACTAATAGAGAAAATGTGTCTTAAAAATATGTAGAGTTATTTGTATATGTTAGCATATTTATACAAAACCAATATGTAGCATACAGGGACCAAATGTTTTCATTTGAAAAGGGAGAAACAAATGTTATCCAGCCTCTCGAAAGAATGGGCCACTTTACTGAAATATCTGAACTGACAATTACTTAAAAATTAATTTAAAATCACCACTTACATCTTTTTCATATATAAATGTAGATGAGTTTTAATTTTATTTCATGTAAGTTATTCAAGAGGCAATCTTTGATATTACCTATTGGTTATAGTGAAATGTGGTAGTGACAGAAAGACCTACCTTAACTTAGCGCAGTGGTTCTAATGTTTGGGCCTTGGACCTGCAGCATTGGCACCATGTGGGGACTTGTGAAGAAAGCAAAACCTTGGGTCTCTTCCAGGACCTGCTGAATAAGAAACTTTAGGAATGACTCTGAACGACCCATGTTCTCACAAGCCCTCCACATGACTTGGCTGCATGGCGAAGTTTGAGAGCCACTGATTTAGAGAATCAGTTACTTCATAGGATAACATTTCTTTGTTACTGTCTTTGTTCTTACATTGAGTTAGTTTTGGCTCTCCTTGTTATTGTTTCCTTCTTTCTACTTTCATTCTGTTTATCTTTTTTTTTCTTTTTAGTTTCTTCTACTTCTGTCTCTTTCTTAGGTATACACTTAAATTTATGTCTTTATTTATTTCTAAAATAAGGATCTTAGTCTTTAAATTTTCTTTTAGAATTTATTCAAATTCACAAAAGCAATATATGAATTACTGATTTTGCTGTATTCCTACAGGTTTCCAAATATGGTGTTTGTGTTACTCATTTATAAATATATTTAATTTCTACTCTATCTTCTTTGACCCATTTTCAGAAATCTTTCTCTAATTTCTTAATATGGGGACTTTTATCTTTTTATCTTATCTTTTTTATCTATCTATATGTCATTGTCTTATTTAATGAGTGTGGTTTGTATAGTATTTCTGCAAAATATAAAGACTTGCTTTATGTTACTTTTTTGTAAGAACTCCACTTGACCTTGAAAAGAAGGTAAATTTTCTAATCACTGGGTCAATTTTAGGTATGTCCAATAAGTTAGGCTTGTTTGTTGTGTTGTTCTAATCCTTATTTAGCTAAAGGTTGTTTGGGGGTTCTATTGTTGTTGTTTACTTGACTTGTCATGTTTCTTGTTTGAGAAAGTCATGGTGAACTCTTCCCCTTCCACGTCTTATGATGGCAATTTGAAATCTTCTTCCTGCAGTTCTGGCAATATTTGCTATTATTATTATTATTATTAGGCATATAAGTTTTGAAATTGTAGTCATTTGTTTCTGCACTGAACCTTTTAATCATGATATTGTGATATATCCTTAATAATGCTGTGGTCAGAGAATGCCTTTTGTCTGAAATGCATATAACTACTCCAGCTATCTTTTCCTTATTAGTTTCCTAGAATTCTTTTTCCATATGTAAAAGTAAGTTAAAATCTACTTTAAAAATTAAAAAAATGAAAGTGAAACTCTGGGACTCAATGCATTAAGTAATTGAATCCTTTGTATCAGCTAAGTGATAAGAGTTTATGAAACACCCAAGTTCAGAGACCAGGATATGTCTTCATTGTGCCATTACGCTTGCCTCAGCAAAAGCTACAACTTAGTCGTTTGTGTTTTACCCATTGTAAAGGAAGCCATATAAATTGAAGGGGTTTGAAGAGAATGAAGTCTTGAAACTGACGATCCAAAGATAAGAATTTGCTTAAAAAGTGTTAACTTCTTATTCCTGCTCTTATGTTTTTGTAAGCATTTTCATAAGAACCAGACTGTCTTTTTCAAACCAAACCTTGAAATAAAACAGGTAAAAGCAGAGGGGCTCTGAAATCTCCCAAGGTACCTGGCCCTTCCTTGGCTCTGCAGTTGTCCTGAGACAGTTTTGCAAAACCAGAAGGCTCCAGGAACTTAGTTTGAAAACCATCCCCCATACAAACATAATCTGCTAGCCATGTAGAGAAAGGCTTTGATTATTGGAAAAGAGTATGTGGACACTGACTAGTAAGGTAATACAACTCTGATTCTGAGTTGCCTGGGTATAAATAATCCTTCATTCAAATGTTGATTCAGGTATTATGGTTTGATCCAAGTCTGTAGTTCTTACATTATCAACAAAGTGATATTTTGTTTATGTTTTTAAGATTTTATTTATTTTCAGAGACAGAGAAAGGGAGGGAGAAAGAGAGGGAGAGAAATATCAATGTGTAGTTGCCTCTCCTGCGCCCCCAACTGGGGACCTGACCTGTACCCAAGGCACGTGCCCTGACTGGGAATGGAACCAGCAGCCCTTTGGTTCACAGGTGGGTGCTCAACCCACTAAGACACACCAGCCAGGGCTGTTTATTTTTTTATATCAGTCTCATATGAGGATGGTTAATTTGAGTCCATCCCTGAAAGACCGATTGCTCTCATGCTTGCTATGGGATTAAAACAATTTTTTCTAGATTTTATTTGTTTGTTTCTAGAGAGGTGAAAGGAGGGAGAAAGAGGGAAAGAAACATCAATGTGTGGTTGCCTCTGGCATGCCCCCAACTAGGGATGCTGGCTTGCAACCCAGGCATGTGCCTGAGACTGGGAATCGAACCTACGACCCTTCTGTTCACAGTCTAGCACTCAATCCACTGAGCCACACCAGCCAGGGTGGGATTAAAATTTTTAAAAAGAGACAAAGGCCAGCCTTTGTGCTACTGGAACTGAAGCTATACCATGATTATAGCAACCTCGCCAAGTTGGCAACAGTCTATATGGTACCTTGCTAATAATTAGCACTCCTTTACTGATTGAAACGATGGGGCTGGGATCAGCCATAAGTAATCTTTTCTGCTTCTTCCTAATATTTCTTAGAAGCTCCCTGAAAGGATGATTACCTTTTCAAAAAAAATTGTATTACCCTACTCCATCAACATTTTTCATCTTTAAAAACTTGTTTTTTAATTACAAAACTAAGAATTCTGCCCAGATGTGGTTTCAAGATCACACACTTGTAAAACATTAAGTCTGGAGAAGCATCAGTTTGTAGAATAGTGGTCAAAACTCTGAAGACCCTACTTCTAATATACATGAAATTAAAATGCCATAGCTAAGCTATTTCCATTCTTTAATCAAGTCCATTCTTTTATATATGTTGCCTTGAGTTTTCAAAATACTCAATTTAGGATTCTTTCTGGATGTATAGTCTTGGTCCCCTGAACTGTGAAATAAATTACATTTTTCTTTGTTATCCCAAAGGCAGACAGTTAGCCTCTCTACTATTTATCATAGTTTCTCAGTTACATGTCCTTTCATTCCAATTTGTTACACCTTACTCTAGATGGTTGCATATGTAAAAATAGAAATAAAAAGCCAAGAAATGTTCACTTTAAAAATATTCATTTGAAACTTCCTCTTGGTTTAAATATATTTTAATTTTATATCTCCTTTAGTAATCTAATGACTAAATCATTCATTTATTTATTTTTTATTTATAAAGCGCTTCACTTGTATTATTGCCCACAATAGAGACGCGGCTGACAAGTCCGGGACCCTGGGTAGCATTGGAGATAAATTCAGAGACGTTCTTGGTGTCCCATCTCCCTCAGGTACCACATTGGCATGTGAACAGACAAGAACAGAATGTACTAAAAATATTAAAAATTTCAAATAATGCATATCTATTATGGAGAAACTAAATTTATACATAATTTTTTTAAAATTGGTGTATTTGCTACTTTTCTGGGAGCCCTACTCTCATAGAGTGCAAGAACTATCGGGTTTGAAACAGGTTGATGTCCATCATCATATCGTCATCATCAAAGAGCACTAACCTCTGAAATAACCTGAATTCTTTCTAGATCCACTGCCAACATGATGCACAATGAGGAACAAATGACATCTTTTTGGAAATTCATTTCTAAAATTGTCACAATAAGTGTCACACTCTCCTCAGCCTGATCCTGTGAGGCTAAAATAAAATACCTGAAAAGATGACTTTTCAGAAAGCACAACACTCATGCAAGGTGGCATCATTATTGTGGAGGGACCACGATATGGTAGACATGCATGCAGGCCCTGGTGCCAGACTTTCTCTGTTCAAATCGTGACTCTTATTAGATGTTGACCTTGGACGAGCTACTTTACCTCTGCATGTCTCGAATTCCTCAACGGTAAACAGGCCTAATAGCAGTTCTTACCTCACAGTGTTGTTATGAGGATTAAATAAGATTATAATGTAAAGCACTTAGCACAGGGCCCGAGATATGTTAAGTGTTCCTTGCCCTTAAATAGTAATATTTAAATATATAATACAGTATCAAATTTTGAACCACTCTGCAATGCTTGATTCAGAGCACTCAAAGCTTATTAGACAAAATTCAGACTGAAATTTTCTGATTCAGATCACAAATGCCCTTAGGGAAGAGATTTATTCCTTTTAGAAAGAGGAGGTCGCAAGGACACTGCCTGGGCTGCTGGAGATACCAACAAACATTTGCAGGTTCCTTTTAAGCTGTGGGAGCATCTTTCTGAACCTGTAAGTTCCAACTGCTTCTAAAGGAATCACTTGATTCTTCCTCCTCCCAGAAATACTTCCATCAGTATAGTATCATCATTCGATTAAATAAAAACTTCCCAAACCAAGGCAGTTTTCAAGACTAAATTTATTTATACCTTGTTTTGAATTTATGGAAAATCCACTCCCCACCTTAGCCCTACCTCTCCATAATATTTCCTCCATGACAGGGCCTCACTGGGGAAATTCTAACTGAAGATAACAGCGTGGTGTATTAAATGTTGCCAGTATTCCATTTAATATTAAGCAATTGCACGGCAGGCTATTTAAATACCTACGTAAAAAGTGATACATTAATATTGAGTACACTGCTACTGTGTAAAGTCCATTCTCCTAATGATTTCCAACAAGCACCATTTAAGTGCCAACCTACTATTACAAGAGTTTACTATTTTATTCTTGCTCCAAAATGGCATCAACAATGATGGGGTGCTTTCAGGGGATTGTTGAACAGGGGATTTTTGCAACAAAAGAGCGAGCTTGGGGAACAGCACTATATCAACAGTAGTAATTGCGATGTTTGTGTTAGCACTCCTCAAAGCCACACACCCCTCATCAAACAAGCAGCTTTAAAGCATGCGCAATTGCAACTGAAGTGTAACTGACTTCCGCACGACTGGCAGATTTCCTGTCCAAAAATTACCGTGTGGTCATCTGTAGCTCAATGGTCACAAATCATCGAGTTAGTAAGATATCCCCAACCCAATATATCTGTTTTAAAAAAATGAAAAGGAAAAGCAGTCAAAGTGACCAAACCTTGTCATCTGCCAATTCTTTCAGACTTCTTTTATTCCGTTTCTTTTGGAAAGAAAGGAAAAACAAAAGCAAACTAAAACCCTCTCTCCATAATATCTGTGTGTTCAAAGTGGTGCGTCCCCGTGAGCTTATTTACGGCTCTTTTTTTGTTCTTTGCTTTGCTTGTCTTGCCTGCTAATTTCTTGCTGGAGGAAATCAGCGCTTTCAGGACGAGCTGTTCCTTTAACCCCTTGGACTGGCTCCTCCTTGGAGGCGAGCGAGGCGTGCTGCAGTGTCTGGGAACCCACCTAGAGGGCCCCCTTGACGCCAGCACATCCCCTGTCAGGCAGCAGTCTGCGGCCGGTAGGGCTGCTGCAGAGTTAATGTACAGTACCACGGAGCCTGCAAGTGTCCTGAGCTGCTCAGAGCGGCACAGCCCAGGGCAGACAAGGCGGCTGCGACGACTCCAAGGGTTCTGCTGGAAATTCGGCACTGGGGGACCCCAGCAGGAGCCTGTTGCCATTGTGTTTTAAAAGCATGCAAGGTCTGTATGGCTTGGGCATGAGAATCTTTCAGAAGATGTCAGAGCACCAGAGTAAATGACACCTATTGGGGAATTGAACAGGGGACAAAAAAGAGAGAGTAAAGAGAGAGAAGAAAGACAGCGGGAAAGAAATTCTTAGACAACGTCTGACTCGCAGCTGTGAAATCCATTCTCTTAACAAGGCAAAATATGAAAAGCCCGCACGTGGTCTTGATAACAACAAATTAAAGGGGTTTCTGCAGCAAAAGGATCAATAGCTTAGTCATTTTACTTCAAGAGAGCAGACAGCCTTACTATGGGGTTAGGCAGCTGAAATGAAATTTTCTTCATGACAGCACCTTCTGAAGTCATGATGGTAACTGATGGTATTCCTGCCCTGCAAAGCAGAAATTGCTTACTGCCTTTCTACTTTTGCAGTTGAAAACCAGCAATTCTGAGATTTGGGGAAGAAGTTGGCTTTGATTATACATGGTTTCTAGCCCCTCTGCCCAGGTCTTTGTCCGACACATCTCAGAAGGCAGCACCGCGTTAAAGTGACCACACACGAATATGTGCCTAAGAAAGAAGAAAAAGCAATATTCATTTCTAAAGGACAGCATGGCAAAGCAACCTGAAGTTTTCCACTTCCCTTCTCATACGTCTTTAACAAGGATAACAAGAAACTGTCTTTTGACTCCCTTTTTTCCACATTCCAGAGTCCTTCTTGCAAGGATGCATTAATTTACATTCTAGGCAGTTGGATTTTTACCAGGACAATATTTGCCACCATTTAGGATAGACGAATGAACTGGTTATTTTAGTGTTTTGACTAGTTAGTGGAACCTAAATGGATGGACTCATACCTGCAGTGCTCTGTGGTGTTTCTTTCTTCAAATCCTGGAAGGGCTTTTGTTGTTGCTATTTGTTTTGGGGGGGGTATTTTTTTGGAATTCAATACTTGTTGCAATAATTGCCCATGATAGCTGCTCAAACAGGAGAGTTGGAATTCATCTGTGAAAATCACTACATGTAACATAAGAGACCAGGAAAATATCGATGAGAGAAGATCTGCAAATATGATGCACGTGAATAACTTCCCCTTTAGAAGGCATTCCTGGATATGGTGAGTAATCAATACCCCCTTGTGCGACTCAGAATTATAAAATTCCATGACAAGTGCCAGAGGCAGATTTATCTTGAACAAGAATATTGGTATCAAGTGAGGATGAACAGTAAAACATGCTTAAGACCAAATATTGCCTGAGAAGTAATGGTTATGCAATAACAAATTAGTTGTTAATATAAAAGCATCCCCAAATAAAAGTCAACTATAAGGACATTTGCAATTGCTAACATTTCATAGAGGAAAAAAAAAATCCCACAACAACTTTGCAAATGGCAACTATTTAACTAATAATAAATAAAAGAAAAAGGGAGGTTTGGGATTTGTTTTTGCTCTCTTGCTTTCTTTTATTTGAAAATCCCCTGGGAAGGACACATATATTTCTGATATCTAACATCAATTTGCCTGGCCTTAGGTCTTTCTGAATTTGTGAAAAAAGGTTAAGGGAAAACTTAGAATGTTGACTTAATTTTAAAATAATACTAAGATGCTTTGGTGCCTCCCATTTAAGGAATAGTTTAACTGTTCAAGAAATATTTCTACCTGGAAGAAGTAATTAAATAGAACTCTAACACATGCATCATGAAGTGTGCAGGCTCTCACAGAACTCACCTAGTGCATTGATTTTGTTCATGTATTAAGGTTCCATATGATGTATTAAGGTCCCTGGACATGTGACATCATGTACCATTTTTATTATTAGAGTTTATGACTGAATGTATATAGGAATTAATTGCTGAGGGTATTATAAAGACAAAGCTCATTATTTAAAATTTCTTGGTTTTTTTTTAAACAGACTTTCAGTTAGGGAGACTGGGTTCACTCTCCCCCAGCAGAAACTTTGTGAATGTGTGATAAAGGCACAATTCACAGTTTAAGGCTGCTGACATGGTTTGTTTGGGGTACTGCAATGTGCCTACTTTTGAAAGTATATTTCCCAAGTACATTTTTTGTCTGGCCTCAGGATAAGTAACAGACCTTAAAATACAGGTTTCTGAGGTTTGTCCAGTTGCTTTTATGGCAGCGTCTTCAGTGGAAGCTTTCTGCTACCTTAAGGCTCCACCAAAATCACTTGCTGGTTTGTTGGCTGTTTCGGCGTGTTTGCTACAGATCAGTAACACAGGAGGGTGGGTGACATCCTCTGTCACTCTGGGCAGGTGCTCACATTCTGTCAACACCAGATCCATCCAGGATTGAAGCTGTGGCGTATCTTCTTTCTCTGCTGTCCAGAGCCACCATCCCCACCCTCCAGTGTGCTTGGGAGGGAGTCTGGGTGACATGCCTGCAAGCCTCAGTGGCCCACTTCCAAGTGCATCACCAGAGTTCCCGACTCAGTGGGAGGTTTGGTGCTGGTGCCTTGCCGGTCCTGATGGTGAGGGTCAGGCCTCAGCTGTTAAGGTTCTGGTCATTCTTACAGATACATTCACGTAAATAGTCTTTAACCCTCAGGTAGAGAGAGCCTGGAAACAGGCCCTGGCACACAGTAGGCATTTGTCATGTGTATTTTTTCTATTCCTTATGCCTTAACCAAGGTTAACTTTGTACCTATTAAGATTCATTTTGGGGAAATTTTCCATTGTCATTTCTATGAAGTATATCTTGCCATAAAGCAACAGTTTTTGTTCTGCGTAAGCTCTGCTGTTTGGGTCCATTTGTTTATGCTTCAGTAGGGTGCATGCACTCTGGGAATGCCTACCATCATAACCACCTTTTATTTCATTGCATCTACCCCACCTCTACTTTTGACTGGAAAGAAACAAGCTATTCAACTCTAGAGTTTTTGAAAGAATGCGAATGTGCTTATTCATGCTTCTCGAGATTTGTAATATATACGTTTGAAAGCTGCAGAGGGGAGTTGAGAGTCCTGGTGGTTTTCTTTTGTCCCTGAAGCTAGGAAACCCTTGGAGCATTTCACGGTGTGATGTGCCAGTTTGCTGTGGTTGTGACCAAACTGAGCCAAGGTGGGGTGTGGGTGCTCTGTGCATCTTCCTACCTGGGCTCCTTAAAAAGATTCAGAAGTCAGACATGGAACTCGAAGGAGGTGGTGGTTTTTTCCAGGTGACCCAGTTAATGTTAGGCTTGGTTCTCAACTTCACCAGTTGTTGTTGTTCTCTTATTTATAACCTCACCTTTCAATACTGCAGTAAGAGCTTCTAGGTGTTTGTTGACAGAAAGCCTTCTTTTCCTTTGTCCCACGGTGAGAGTCCCTGATGGATTAGATTCCATGCTCATGAATTATCATGCTAAGGAGCAAGGACTTGCCAAATTTTCTCCTTTTCATTTCCAAAGACTCCCTTTCCTCATTCTCACCTGCAGGGTTTTTTTCCCCCATAAAGGGGCAGATCAGAAGTTGGCAAAAGACCAATCAATGCTAGGGAAGAATAAACATTTCAAAAGAGATGCGTGCTTTGGTTTCCCAAGCTCTAGCTCACCTCTACAAAGGCTCCCAACACTTTGGGTAGGTAGGACACAGAGGAACATGTTCTTTTTCTCTTCTGCTTTTTGAAAAGCAGGAAGGAGGACAAATTGAGATTCAGGGGATCTGGAGTCATCTTCCAAAGTTGATCAGAGGTAATGATTCAAATCGAAGCCTATGTACAGAGTTTCCACTTGGACTCTCATCCTCCTGCCCTGGGGTTGGCTGTGTTGGCAGTTGAGCAATAGCATTACAAATCCATTGTTTATTGGTTACAAGTTAAAGTTAATAAGTGGTCCGATTACTTGTCTTAATAGAACACCACCCCTTGAGTGCTAAAAAAAGTGGTATGAAGAATGTGCTTTTTTGTTTAAAGCTACATTAGAAATATTTGCTGGAGGATTTTATTGCGAAGGCTTCTTTCTATGACACTTTTCAACCTTTTCATTGCCAAGCCAAACAAAGATAAGGGTTTGCCTCACTAGGTAAATAAGGACTATGTAGCTCTTCTTATTTTTTATTCTGACTAGTTGTGAGAATGTAGTGGTAGCCTAGGAACTTGGGATCAGATCTTGGATGGCTGGAAAAAGAGAAGTGCATGTCAGCTTTCTAGGAATTTAAATTTCATTTAGTAGCAATTAGGATGACTCTCTAGAAGCCTGATGACATGGGATTCTATGCACGGGTCTATCAAAAATGACATAACATAGTGTGCCTAACATATGTTTGTGACTTTTTGCCTTACTTAAAAGACATACAACAACTTTGTATAAAAATGCTATAGTTTCCTGCCAGAAACACCAGGGCCATGTGGGATGCAACTGATTTTTTAAGTTTACATTTATAAAATTTAAGAGAGCATTTTATTTAAATACCTTTGCATTCTTATGATGGATTCAAATGACATGGAGAGAAGACTGTGGGGACGGAAGCGGAAGGCGCAGCTGTCCAGTGCTGTGCTCAGTACGCTCCTCTGGGGAACCCGAAGAAGGTGTGGGAGCAGTGGAGTGGGTGGTGCTTAACTCCTTTACTTCTTTGTTGCTTACACCCTTCCATTTACTAAAACTCACTCACCTAAATGCTTTGATCAAACTCTCTTGGTGGCTGAGAGGTGACTTGGATCAAGAGGCAAAATAGGGTGATTCTGTACCATTGCTCAACACTGAGCTACCTCCTTCCTCTGTCTAGGCTGCCCACAGCTTTGCATTGGACTTTCTTTTCCAGGTTCCTGATAGGGTTGAATCTAGCAAGTCACAGTTTGGTTGTTTCCTCCAGAGACCAAGGGTTCAACCACTCTACTAACCCATTTTGCTCTGTTTTCTTTGATCAAAATCCTTTATGGAATAAAGCAAGATATAAATTGATATATTAATAATATCATATGCATGTATGTATTTTTTCATATATTTTTTCAATAACAAATTTAATGAATTACATAATCAGAGAAAGGCAAGATGGCCTGCTTCTTAGTAAAAGGTAATGCTTCTTATCTTGCCTCTTAAAGTTTCATCTTCTAAGCTTTCTGCTCTTCCTGTATTGAAACTGTAGGAACTCAACACGGAATTGCTTTTTTCAGAGTTTATATTTTGGCTAATAGAACAATTTCACTTCTCCTATGAGAATTTTAGTGTGTTGGGGACACATTGAATGTGATGCTTGGTAAGATGCATTGAAGGACAGAATGTATTACATCTCATGCTGGATAAGGGAGCTCTGCCCATTGGGGTCAAGGTAAAACCCTGCCATTGTCCACCCGTCACCTTATGTGACCTAGGTTATCACCCAGCTGGCTTCAGTGCCATCTCTTCCTCCAAGAGACAAAACTACCCTGCAGTTTTAGAATACAGATACCAAACTGTAGGCTTGACTCTGAATTTCTGCTGTGGCTACCTACAATTTACTTGGAAGCATGATGCAGTTTAGGTAGAGCTCATACTTATAAAGTCTCATCTTGTTCACAAACCTCTGGGGCTCAATGTACAGGCAGTCATTGTTTAAGGCAGAACTTCAGGTTTAGATAGAATACGGTGTAGACTTTTCTTTAGATGGAATATTGATCTCATTAAACATATCATTGTTCTCTTGGCTTTCTGTTTCACTGCCGTGTATTGCCTCTAGCTGTATTCCCCTTAATTCCTTTTAGTAATATCTTACAGTTTTAAGATGAAAATAAAAATTTATATTTTTGTTTTCATTTTAAAAGTTGATTAAGAAATGGTATGCTAGAGGAGGAAAGTTGCTATCTGTAACATGAGTGTTCTCACAACTTTGGAGATTAAATATAATTTTAAGTCCCAAGCAGCTTTCCTTGGTAGTAAAACCATACACTGTGAATTGCTGACAGGATACATCTTCAATGGGCTGAGTGGGTGGCCCAAGCCAGGGAGGATTTAGACAATTCCTACAAAATGAGAAAAGGAAGAAAATGTTCTCTATCATGTGAAAATGATTAACTATGAATTTGGGATGTTGTTCTTCTATTAAAGTATTTACTTTCAAACCCTTTGTTCTGCACTCCTTTGAGCTATTACTAAGTCACATCCACTCATGCTATGGTACTCAGATTCTGAGGGGAAGGAAAGGCAAGTAAGAGAAAAAAATAGTCCAGAGTTCTGAGAGAAAAACAAATCAAGAAGGGAACTTAACTAGTTTCCCACTTGCCACCTTCCTTTTTCCCTCCCGTCCCCTGCCCCTCCCCTCCCCACTCTCTCTTTCAACAATAACCACTTGACCTTTTCATTCCCTGCTTTGATTACACCCCATATGCATTAATACTTATTAATAGCCCATCTAGCTGTAGTATCATCCCAATATTTCACCAAAGCTCCAAAATGTCTCTAGGACGTAAGTTAACTGCTACAACTTATATCACCTGATGGACTATTGGATGGTATTTCCAGTTGTTAGAGAAGTACCAGCCTGTAAACATACCCAAGACAATATACTTCAACTAAAGATTGAAGTATATTATGCAAAATTTTAGGATATACATTTGGTTTTAAAAATGGTTAACCAGATTCTATATAGTCAGGTTATTGGCTGGGAAAAACAAAACAAAACAGCGCAACACCCCCCCCCCCCACCCCGCCCCAGATTTCTCTGATTCCGGTGTTGTCCTGTGCGTGACCTTGGGGAGTTCTCTGAGCAATTCACCGCCTGTTGAAACGAGTGCAGTGGCTATCTGCCTGCTTCACATTGAGGAACAGACTATTAATGAAACCTTCATAGCATATTTGAAATAATAATTTATTAGACTGTTAAACAATGATATACTAAGCCTTTTGAATGAATTTTTATTTTTTATTTTAAGTATATTTTATTGAATATGCTATTACAGTTGTCCCATTTTTCCCCTTTATCCCCCTCTGCCCAGTGTCCCCATTCCTTCCAGCACTTGCCCCCACCTTAGTTTGTGTCCATGGGTCATACATGTAAGTTCTTTGGCTTTTCTGTTTCCTATATCATTCTTAACCTCCCCCTGTCTAGTTCATACCTACAATTTATGCTTCTTATTCCCTGTGCCTTTTCCCTCATTCTTCCCCTCCCCCTCCCTGCTGATAACCCTCCATGTGATCTCCATGTCTGTGATTCTGTTCCTGTTCTAGTTGTTTGCTTAGTTTGTTTTTTGTTTTTGTTTTTAGGTTCAGTTGTGGATAGTTGTGAGTTTGTTGTCATTTTATTGTTCATAGTTTTGATCTTATTCTTTTTCTTAGATAAGTCCCTTTAACGTTTCATATAACAAATTAATCATTACATATCATGGAAAAGATCAACACAAATTGAACCCCCCTGCCTCCCATCCTCACCATGTATTTTCACATAAATGACACCATTTACTGTCAACTGAAACATTCAGAAGTGGGTCTTATTTGAATGCATGTTTGCAGTTGAGGAAAGTGATGATCATGGAAGGTAAGTAACTTGTTCAAGGTCACCTTCAAGGTATCTGTTACTTAGGGAAGCTGATCCACTCAAAATCAAGTCTGGCCTGCTTTGAAGCCCAGTGTTTTTTATTCACCATATTGTTCAGTGGTAGATGCCTTAGCACTCTGGCCGTGGACCTTCTGGAAAACAGATTAGCAGTATGACCAGAGCAAATAAGCATATTTACACTGTCAGTTAGCAAGTTGTATAGGTATATGGGATGCCTAAGGAGTGCCAAGGGGCTTTTTCTGAGAAGCCCTTGGTGATCACGTTAGCACTATGACCTATCCTTTCACCTGCCAGCAGTTCTTTTTGTTTTTGTCTTAGGGGTTTTTTTCCAGAATGAGAAATTTTACAAGTATTTGAAGTGAACCATGTTCCCAGGGCCACTCTGGCCCATAGTATTCTTCTCTGAGCAACTGCATGAGGAAAGGTGCCCCACCTCAGGCGGATGAATTAGAAATGCAGATCGTGGTACTTGGTGCATCAATAGGCAGAGCCTCTGCGCAGAGCAAGAGGCATCCTGTGCTCCAGGCGAGTGGAGCACAGATGAGTCTGGCTTCACTCGTCATCTCTGCCAGGCCCTGCTGGGCAGTGATCAGACTGCACAGCCCTGGCTCTGGTTTGACATGGCTCCACCTTCCACCGTGGAGGGCAGTTATGATAGTCAGATGACATGTTCTTGAGCATGCTTTGCCAACAATAAAAGATCTTGCTAGCATCATTGTTACTTTCTTCAAAAAGTTCTAATTATAGGTCTTTAGAATTATTTTTTTTTGCCCAGGGAAAAGACTATTAACTTTTTCTGCAATCAGAATTAAGGCCAAGCAGCCAAAGAAACGTTTTAATCATGAAATGGCTGCCGAATGTTATTATTCGTGGTGAATTACACTGAAACATGTGGAATGTCGCGATGGATGTAACCAGACAGGACGTGCGGATAAATAGATAACAGTACTGCCTTGAGGATAAGTGAGGAGAACAGCCAAGGAAATAATTACAGTTTAGTAGAAGGAATATGAATGGAGGCATATACAAGGTATATGGGAGTCCAGAGGAAGAAATAATTTAACTCGGTGGTCCCGCCACATTATAGAAGTCTGGAATGGAGGAACTGAAGTGTACCTGGTGGTTCTGAGGATTACTAGCTATTGGCAACGCTTTGGAAAATAGTTTAAGGGAGTGTTGGGGACAAGTTATATCTTGGGGATTATAAAAGCAGAGGAAAGTGGTACACGCTGCTTTCAAACTTTTAGACAAGAAGGACAAAAGGAGGGGTGGAGGGGAGGGGAGGGGAGAGAAGCAGAGGAGGGAGGAAAAACTGGTAATTAGTGAAAAACACTAGGTACTTTTAAGGGTCAGGGGACACGTCCCAAAGGAGGTGGGACCTGGACAACTAGTGAAGTACATAGCTTCCCCCAGGACAGGAGAGAGGGAGGGAGGACGGATGCAGATGAGGGCAGGTAGAGGGAGGACCGAGGTAGTTTAGGTATGACACCCTCTGTTCTCTCTGGAAACTGGAATTTAAGACCCTCTCTCAGAGGGGGGACCCCAGAGGGGCAGGTGAAGAATCTTAGATTACGGGACAGTTTCTGTGCATATTGAGAAGCTGTCGAAGGGGGAAGTATGTGTCAATAAAGTTGAAAGAAACTCAGCAATGCTGCTTAAATATATAAAGTCAATGAAGGATGTTTTATTTTGCTATTAAAATTACTTAACAAAGTACCATGTCAGGAAAGGGGGCAGAGATGTGACAGAAATGTTAGAATTCTTAATTATTAAATTCAAAACTGTGTTGTAATTAGAATTTCTCCTATTGATTGTGTTTTGGGGATTCCAAAAAATATGGAGTTGATTTTATCGTTGTCATTGTCTGTTTGGTGATGGTAGAGCTGTTTTATGAATGTATTAATTGTATTGCATTTCTGGTTTCATGACCCAATTTTGGAAATATGCAATTTCCTAGGCTGCCTGGAAATAACTCTGGGGTGACAAACAGATGCTCTTAAGATGTTCGCTTTGAATTTTATCTTCAAATGAATAAAAATCACAGTTGGAGGACAGGGTGAAATGATTCATCTTTGCTCATTTTTTAATAGGAACCTTTTTGTGGTCTTTTGGAATGTCGCAAATCCATTCATATGTTAGTTACCTGGTTTCACAACAGTTTCTTCAAACCCCTTCTAAAATTTACCTGAAAGGGTCACCAGTCTCTGAGAAACTTGAGGAAAATAACAAAACGCGATATGATTTTAACCAGAATGGATATAACCTAGTTTAAATTGTTATAAATTTAAATTCTCTTTTATGTTTTCATGATACCCGGGGGGGGAGGAGGGGGTAACAAATATAAGATATAATTAATGGAAAAATTTAAATGACCTAGTAATTTTTAGGCTGTAATTATAAACCCTATATTGTACCATGAGTAAAGGAGATACTAGGAATTCCTCTTATCTCTTCTAATTGTCAGCACTTCCTCTGAGGTCTACAGAACTTCCTCTTTAATTCTCCTGGAGTTCAGTGCTCGTGATTACTTTGTACAGGGCTTTCTTTGCAGGATTTATGCTGCACCTCCAAACCTCCAAATAAGGTACAAGGCAGTTCTAGTCACTTATAAGGGAACTTCATTCTTTCCTCCCTCTAACTTTTCATGTTTTTCTTTTTAAATCTCATGATGAAGAGGTTGAACTAAATGTTCACTTTGACGCTATAAAAGTCTGTGGTACTGTATCTTATTAATTTACCCATTTTTGTCTTGTTTAAGCACAACTGCCCTTTTATTAAAGGAAACGCTGACAAATAATACATTGATGAGCAAAGTACTCCAGGAATGAACCCTCGTATTTTTTTTCTGAAGTATTTGGCCCTTGCTGTAGAAAACCCTTAGTCTCTCAACCCTAGGTATTTAGCTTAATTCCTTCTCCACAAAACTGCACTTTATTATTTTTTAACCCTCACCAGAGGACATGTTTATTAATTTGAGAGAGAGAAGGAGAGCGAGAGAGAGAACATTGATGTGAGTGGGGTGAAACATTGATCAGTTGCCTCCCGTATGTGCCCTGACTGGGGATCAAACCTACAATCTAGGTATGTTCCCTGACCAGGGATGGAACTCACAAATCTTTGGTGTATGGAACAATGCTCCAACCAACTGAGCCACCCAGCCAGGGCATAAAACTGCACTTTAAATACCAATCTTTTTCATAAGTAAGATAGCAACATTTTGCCTATTCATGCTGATATTCATAGTAATTGAGAAAATACACCCCACACACCATTCATGTGCCCCTTATTGTCTTCCCAGCCCTTCTCTTGGTCAAACATCTCTGGCCCTTCCTTTTTCATCCATTCTCCATCTAGTCTAACAAATAACAGCATGGGAAGTTCTCAATAACAAAAACCTTGACATTGGGTTGTTTTGTATATGTGTGTTTGCTCAGGAAATTTAAAACAAACAATTGGCACAAGGATAGAGAGGCCACTGAGGTTCTGGAGAAGGAGAGAAAGCTAGCGAGTCAATGGTGGGCAAGTGGAGGGAACCAACATTTTGAGAGTAGTGAAAGAGAACTCTTACAAGTCACAATGTAAAGCCCTTGGGGCCTTTGGTGTCTGACTTGTAAAAGAAGAAAATATTTGCAAGATGCCATTTTCTGGAGTGCAGTCTGTGCAAGACTTGTCTTTTGAGAGGTTAAATATTATGGTAGATCTAGAGGTCACCATTCTGAAGACTGACCGCATCTGCCAGGCCTTCGCTGCACACCTTTTTGTTTCAAGGAGCTTTCTTTTTATTATTATTATTATTTTATTTTTTATTGTTGTTCAAGTACTGTCACCAAGCTAACTTCTGAGACTTTGTAGTAGCAAATCACATTCCATTTTATTCATGAGAGCAGCCAGGTTGACTACTTTGTTCTAATTTATAGCCCAGCACCAAGTATACTGTTCTACCTAATAGGTACCCTATATTGTACGAGGAAAAGTATGAGGAACAAAATTTGTATGGTTAGGGAATTATCAAATATCTTTCTGTATTATTTCAATAATGTTGTCCTGCCATATTTTGAGATAAGGCATGGGAACTTATGCTATAAAAATAATAAAGATAATAATAATGAATACCACATTTGAGAGGTTATTAATGGCAGTTATAAATGAAGTTTTTTTATATATAGCTTATCTCATTTAATCCTCTCCCAAAACCATGACAAGGGTGTGTAATCTACTTACTAAAAGTGTAGAATAAGTTATCTGACCTCTGTGCTTCAGTGTCTCAACTTGTAAAATAGGGGTGATAAGTAGTTCTCACTTCTAGAACTGCTGTGAAGGTTAAAAGGGAAAACCAGTCAAGTGCTTGGAAGAGCACCTGTCACTCAGTAAGTAACTAACCAATGGTGGGTGTTGTTGTCTAGATTAAGAGACTATGTGGGAGATTATCCAGTCTGCCTGGGGTGATCTAGTTCACTCAGTGGCAGGTTCCTGTTAACCATGCCCCGCCCCCCCACCACCCCCATCAGCTCCAGATTTGCTGGGAGGACTAAACTACTTCTATATCACAGTTTTTGAACTTTTTGGCATATACTAGAGATAATACCTCAAGTTGAGTTTGAATTATAAGAATAATGCATTGCTCCTCATCTCTCTAATCTCAATAAGAATCCTACCCTTGGAAAGCTGCTGTGCTGTCTCATTTTGAATCAGTACCTACTGCGCGCAGGATGACTTTCCTTTCTGTGTGTTGCTTACCCATGCCCTTCACCATTGGGTTCTCAGTCCTTAACACAGTGCCTGACAGAGTAGTTCTCCATAGTGCTTTAGAGTGGAAAATTACCATCCAGCTTAGTGTACCTAGAATTTAGTGCTTTCAAGGTTAATTTCTTTTAAATGTAATCTTATTGTATTTTTCCCATTGTCATTTAGTCCCCTTATAACTGCCCCCCAAGAAATCACCACACTGTTGTCCATGTCCATGAGCCCTTTTTCTTTCTTGCTCAATCCCTTTACCTCCTAACCCCCCTCAACAAGCTGTCACCCTACTTTCCATCTATGAGTCTGTCCCTCTTTTTGTTTTTAGTTCAGTTTGTTCAGCAGATTCCACATATGGGTAAAACCATGTGGTATTTGTCTTTCTCTGACTGGCTTGTTTCACTTAGCATAATGTTCTCCAGGTCCATAATACTGTTGCAAAGGGTGGATTTTTCTTCTTTTTTTATGACCAAGTGGTATTACATTGTGTATATTGCAGAAAATAATCTATGTGTTTGGATAAGTAAAATTTCTATAAAAATTTTTCTCTTGAGCGTAACTAATTCCCACACATCTTGATTTCTGAGACTAGGGAGAGTTTAACTGCATCTGCAGAGGCAGCCGTCCTGATGACCTGTGTTTATCCTCAAATCCCAAATGCTCTTGCTCCAAATCACATCCTCGTCTAAGACACTAGTTCCGTCAAACATATTCCATCAAACATTATTCCATCAAACACACTCCCTATTTGAGTTAGTAGATGTATCTCTTCTTCAGTGTAAAAGTTAGGAACACATATTTTTAAGTCACAGAACTTTCCTTCAAGCAAAAGCTTAGGCGGCAACTTAATCTATAAAATAGGCATGACCAGGCTTGAGGAGCATTTCTATCAATGCTACACTTTGGAAGAAAGGCTAGGGGAGCTGGACCCTGACTAGACAACAGACCCCACATGACTCCCTCTAGCCCTTGCTCTGGCACCCTTGATGGGCTTCCATGGTGTCTGAAGACCTGAACTGCTCTGGTCAGGAGCAGGTGGGCCTTGCTGGACCTTGTATAGGAATGTACTTTTGCCTTTTGCTGTGGGTAATCCTTTAAAACGTGGTTTACTTGGTTTTCCTGGAACTCCAGGTAGAATTAACCCCTTTTTCTTCTCTAGAGCTCCTCGTAATTCCCACAGTATGGTCTGTGTTGCCATATAGTAATCATTTCCAGGGGCGGAGAGGCAGCTGACTTAGTGCCCAAGAACGCTGACTCTGCATCCAGAGTGCCTGATTCCAATCTGGGTGCAAGCTTTCTAGCTGTGTGACTCTGGGCAAGTTTTTTACCTGTGTCCTCCTCAGTTTCCTCATCTGCAAAATAGGGGTTATCAAAATAGTTGTACCTCCTAGGCTGTTGTGGGGATGAAAGATTACAACAGATGCAAAGTGCTTAGAAAGTTTCTTGGCATTGTTAGAGGGGCTCTGGTACCGTTAGTTGTCTCTATAGCTCTTGAGCATCAGTGTCACTAGGGCTCCTCAATAGGAAGCCCTGAAACAAAGATTTGTGTGCAAAGATTTGTGACTTGGGTTCATTTGGGAGATTATCCCAGGAAACACCAGTGGGAAAGTGGGGAAGTAAGACAGGAAAGGAAAAGAATGCCCTTATAGGGTATATTATTGGTAAGATAACTGAAATAGGCAACTGGGACTCAACCCCAGTGGGGGCTCTGGGAGATGATGTAGAACTTTCTTCAGGTTTGTCCTACCCAAGGGATGTAGACACTGGAGGATTTATCCTCCAACTCTCATTCTTCATTGCTTGCTGACTGCTCCAATAAATTAATCCTTGGCATTTCCACCCTTGCCTACACACAAGCAAAGCCATAGCCCATGCTTAAGACTGGGATTCCTCCAACATATTATTGCTGAGGGAATATGGATAGACCCTGACAGCAATTACTACAGAACTGCAAGAATTCTCCAGGACTTTGTTTTTCTTTCCTTGGCTCATATACTGGGCATCCTTAGATCTTTGAAGAATGAGGGAATGACTTAACACATGGATGTTTTTCTTTTTTTTAATATTTTATTTATTTATTTTTGGAGAGAGGGGAAGGGAAGGAGAAAGCATGGGAGAGAAACATCAATGTGTGGTTGCTTCTCATGTGTCTTCCACTGGGGACCTGGTCTGCAAGCCAGGCATGTGCCCTGACTAGGAATCAAACCAGCAACCCTTTGCTTCACAAGCCTGTGCTCAATCCACTGAGCTACACCAGCCAGGTCCTACATATGGATGTTTTTCTATTTGACCTTCAAAACTCTTTGTAATTGTGCCTCACCTGATCTATCTTTAGTTCACATAATTTAATTCTCATGATTTTGAAACCAGATTCCTCTTCTTAATTATGCCAGTATTCTTACTGTTTCCACACATCAACCTGAGTTCCTTACAGGGGACTCTGCTCTCTGCTCTTGCTATCTAAGCCCTACCCATCCTTCAAGTCCCTACATCTCCAAAGCGTATCTCTTCCAAGAAACCTTCTTTGACCTCAGCTCACTTCTCCAAAGTCTCATTGACGTAAAGAAGACTGAACAATTTAATGTTTCTTTATCTGCTGTCTGGTGAGGTTCCATAATTAATGCATGCTTCTAGGCTAAAATAATATTTATGTCTTATAGACTTCTCATCTTTTTCACAAACTTGGCCACATCATACATAGTTAGCATTATCAAATACTTAGAGGCAGTGATGCACAGGCTTTGGACTTAAATAACCACAATTGTACCTTTGTTCTTCCACTTAGGAGCTGTATTACCTTAAACACTATATAACTTACTTGTACCTCTTTTTTGCCTCATCTAGAAAATATGGGTAACAATCCTACCTCATCATATTGCCATAAGAATTAAATGAGAAAATGAGAAGTTGTATATAAAATTTTTAGCACAGTTCACCTCAGAAGTAGGGGCTCAATCAACAGGATCTGCCAGATTCATTTGATTCCAAAGTAATCAGTACCTTCTTACACTTTTCTTATTATAACTCTTCTTTAGTTGCATTGCTAATGCTTTGATTTTAGATATTTTAAAAATATGACATTAAATGATATCTTAAGAAAAAATTATCTTTTAAATATTAAAAGATTGACATTTTATATGAAAATAATTTGTCAGATAACTCTTTGAAATAAAATATGCCATATTTTTATGTTTTATTTAAAATATCAATTATATCTCTTAGTTAACATGACAATTAAATATGTGAAATCCCTTTGGATATTAAAATGAAGCTTTACTCTTGTTTTATTGTGAAAGAGCTTCAACAACTATTTTCTATATTTATATTTTTTCATTGAGAGCATACTCTAGAAAGTTACCTCAAACTTCAGCATTTCAGGAATCTAGACCTTTGTTTCCAAATGTGGTGGAAATGCTGAGGGTTGAAGTCATTAGGGAAGGTAGTTGTATAAGACATGCCTACAAGAATTTGTGGGGGGGAAAAAAACATTGGGCCCTCTTCTTCCCATCTCAGTAACAAGGAGTGTCAGATTCTGGGGATGCTGAGGTGGATAGGAAAGGTAGGTGACCTGTGTATTTTGACAAAGTATTTGAGGGGTTCTATACACATTTCCTTTAGCAGGTAGTAGTATTATTTTAGGGAAGGAGCCCAGGCTTTAGAGCTATGTGGAACCAAGTTTAAATTCAACTCCCATGTTCATTGGCTGCTTTGAGCAAGTTACCTGATTTTTATGATCACTTTCCTCATTCATAAAAGAAAATACAGTAGTACTCATAACCCAGATTTGTTCTCAGCATTCATGAGGTAATATATCATTTATTTGTTTATTTAAACCTTGTCCTATTCCAGGCAGCATTTAAGGCAGCCAGCAAGAATGTTGAACTCTAACTAATAGAGGAGATTGGTGAGGGAAGGGCAGAGGCAAATACTCCTGTGCATATGTAATGCAGTGAAGAAAATTACATTGCCTTCACAAATAGCATCCGGATGTTCTTGGGGAAGAGAAATGCCTTCCCTGGAAAAGATATTGAAGATGCTCTTAGAGTAGGAAGAGTCCATTGAGAATTTGACTGCAGGTAGGTATTCAAGTGATCTGAGGGTGGAGTCCACTCTGTGTAACAGAGGGAGAATTTGGTTTTACAAAGCCAATCAGAGTGGTAGAGATGAGGAAAGAAGATTAGAAGGAAAGAGAAGCCTAAGAAACTATGTGTGATCAATCAGTAAACAGACCCCTTCCCAGTGACAGGAGAAAAACAATAAGACTTCCAATGAGTATATGTCTTACCTTAAATCTCAAGAAGGCTTAAAGTGATTTTGGTGGTGTTGGTAACATGAATATCAAAAAGGAGTTGCATTTCGTTAGCAAGAGAGGTTAGCAGGGCCCCAAATTTATTAAGGACTGAGTTTTGGGGGGTCTTACTGGTCACAAAGTTGGGAAGTTCAAATTAATGCTGTTTATATCTCAAGGGAAACAGAGAGCCCTCCCTCTTCATGGTTTTAAAAAAACATGTAGTCTAAAGGTATCTGAGATGAAAGGTGAAATTCTTGTGAAGTTTCCCAGGAGCCAGGTGTAACGCCGGGAGCTTAGGTACAAACACCAGTGACCATTAGACGTAAACAACTCAATGGCTCAGGAAAAGCACACCTACTCGTAATAGTAAGATTGGAAGGAAATCTGTCCTAAGGTTGAGCACTCAGAGGAATTAGATTTATAAAAGTCATAGCTCTTGATATTCTTAAAATGTCTGATGCCTTTTCAGTTCCATCTCTTTCTACACAAGTTTCCATGAAGACTGTAGTATATTCAAAAGCTCTGAAAATTGAAAATGGTATATTGTTATTTAATAATAAAAATGCAATCTACATGCCAGCTTTCATTAGAATCTCATTAAATATTATTAAAAATATTGAGATGTTCATAAAATGGTAATCTATTTACCATAAAATGTTCCCTATTTAAAAATGCTATGTCTTTCCAAGTTGCTATCTTAAAGTTCAAAGCACTGTCCCTACTTTGAGTCTTATCCTAGCCCATTATAGCACCAGGTTTTAGACTCCTGAGTCCTGCCTGCTGCATTTGTGATGGCAACAGTAGTAGGCTGATGCATCCTGTGTGACTCTTAAGGATATTCTTGAGTCTGTATGTGGACTTTTATTGTGCAAGAGCAGAAGTTAATGTCAGAGTTCTGAGGGGGTCTACTTCCAGTGGCCTCTGTCAGTTCTTATCAGTTCACAAGATTGCTTCCCTGTGCTTGAAATGTTGCAAGCACAAATTCAGGTAATAAAAACAATGGGATCCATGAAGATGATCATGAAATGACAAGCAGCCTGGAAAAGAGGATATAGACAAATGCCAAGGCTTCTGGAAAGTATGAAATGCCTTCCATAGGACGCCAGGTCAGAGAGTTCTTTTTCAAGAATGTGTGATATGACTGTTTTCTATTTTACCCCTAATATAATTCCTTTGATAGCTTTAAAAAATACTACCTAAAACCAAAAAGAATGGAATTCTTGATTATAGGACACAAAGGCTCCCTGAGTTTACTTATTTTCTATCATTTCTTCCTTTATTTTTCTAGCTAGGTGAATTGGCTATTACATATTGACAATAAGAATTTGATTTTAATACTAGAATTTGATTCTAATAACAGTCAAGTATTTGACTTGTCCAAAAGTAAAATATCTTTGATTGACAGATGAGTCCATTTGTATCAAACAGTTTTACCTTGAGAAAATCCACTGCTTTGAATGCAATAACACATCAAAAGAATTTTGAAGATTATGGCCACTTCCCCCTTCCTCTCCCCAGAATCTATTTTTATTCCTCCTCGTCATGAGCATCTCCTTTGGGTAATCTGAGTTGCATGTTTCCCCTACTCTTTCTGTATCCTTGGTTACTTCAGAGCTTCAATCAAGACAGGCAAAGATAAAAGAAAAAAATGTTTTATTTCTGAGGAAATGGCTGTGTACTACCTGATTCTTCATGCCTGCTCATCACTGCTAAGTGCTCGAAAACTGCTCAGTACATTGTTCAGGAAGCGGCCAGTCCATCGGTCTCACGTCTATTGTTCTTAAACCGAGGTCCCTAGTGCGTTTTGCAATGTGCTTTGCATCATTGAAATTATGTGTTTAGGAATCTTTTTGCCTAGCATGGAAAAGAATCTCCTTCATTTCCATGTTTCCTTAAAAAAAAATCTCAAAATACTTCAGGGAGGGGAGTAGATTGTTGTGTTTTATATGCTACAGTGCATATGAAGAATGAAAATGAGTACTTACATAGTTATTTACTGGGCATTTTATGAATTCGTCTGTAAAACAAACAGTACCATTTCTCTTGTATGGAACTAAAAATTAGGTACTTTTATGGATATCTCTTTTCTTTTGCTAATTTATTCAAATGTAATCTTGATGAATATATTATTACTTAATTAATGTTTTTCCTCTCCCCTGATGCTGTTCTACAAGTTTTATAGCTGCTAATTGTATTATTTAATCTAAGTCCACTATAAATAAGCTTCATAAGATTAACATTATTCCTCTTTCTCTATTAAAGATAGCAATATCACTGAGTAGCTTATTTCAAATAGAAATTTGGCTGGCATGTATTACTTATTTTTTCTTGGAGATTTGTCATTTTTGGCATATTTATCATTGTTGTATATTCCTGAAAGCATTAATGTTTAAAATGTCTGTATCTTTGTCAGTAGAAGTGATAAAGCAGAATCAGACGGGCCACTGAAGGACTTTGAGTGTGTTTTAAGGGAATCTATCACCTGCGGTAAAGTCATTCTGTTCCAAAATAGTTTGGAACACAATTTACCTAGGAAACTTTATATTGTTTTACATATTTTCTATAAAGATTAGAAAAGCGTATTCTTTGGCACTTGCATCATAAAGCATTCTTGAGTGATTAATTGTGTAACTTTGTATGACATCCTTATTTGTATGTTAGGCAATAATATTTCTCATGGGAATACACATACTTCAAATGTGCAGAAAATACCGAAAGTTTAAATACTGAGATGAAAGAGTAGCCTCTTTCGATCGGTATGTTCAGTTCTGATTTTACACCTGTGCAGTTAGAACAAACAAAGAAGGAAGTGGGTGTTTGTTTTTTAAAAATAAGAGAAGGATGGAAGGTGTGTCATCTGAGGGCACCCCTGACTGTGTCATCCTAGGAAGGCTGTGACATATGCATACTTGAAGCATCTAGGAAGCTAAGTATGATATTCACAACCAAGTAATGATGTGCTAACCTCATTCACAGTAATCACAGATAATGTGGTATTTGTATCTACCATCCCGTTTTGAATGTAAAATATGACCCTATTTAGAGATTTCACATGGTGACTTGGGCTACATTAATAGAACTAGAATGACCCAAAATAAAGAGGTAACGAGTGCACTTGACCCTGCATTATTCAGGCCTCAGCTGGATTGTGCTCACTTCTGGGCAGCAGACACACTGGAAAGGACAAAGAGGAGAGTGACAGGGTGGGGGAAAATCATGCCTTGTCACCTATAACGTGTTCGAATCACTGTGATTAGTAAAGAAAGAAAATAATGCAGGAATTAAAGGACCGGTGCTTGGATCAGGGTGGTTCTTTTTTTAAGAGAAAAGGGAGTTTATTCAGAATTTAGAAAAATATGACATGCATAATAGGTACTACAGGGAGCTCTTATGTATGGAAATAGTTGTCAAGGTGGTATGCAAATTACTAAAATTTCTGAAATAAATAGATAATATGTGTGAAAGTGTCTCGTGCTAGCTAGGTGAATCAAAAAGGAGGCATTTTGGGGGGCTTTCTATGCACAAGACACTTTCTGGCTGGTTCTTTGCAGCTGCAAATCTGAATCTGTGGGTGCACGGCAGTGAGAGAGTTCACCCCCAGTGGGTCTGGATGTTCTGGTGGTCAGACGAGGCACTGTGTGTGACATCACCGCAGGGTCTGGTGGAGGAGCAGGGATCAGAAATGTGCCCTCTGTGGTTACTAGAATCAAAAGCCATGAGTAAATGATAACATCTTAACAATTTGCTGAAATTTATCTTTGTTTTGTTTGGGTTAAACATAATTCTGCCCTAGTTTCCCTCTGGCATTTTCTGTCTTTTAGAGCAGTAAACCATTCGGTACCCTTTCATCTTTTTGGAAAATAGATCCATATAGATAATGCATATCTCCTATAAATTGTTTCCTGACATTTAGTAAACTTTTCTTTAAATGAGTCATATGTTTATCAATTCCATAACATTCTAACCTGGCTTTAAATGATAATATGTACCATGATCTAATATTTTCTAAAGAAATACAGAGAAAGCAATTGGTCATAGAGGTTAATATATGAAGAAAACTGTATTTTTTGTTTAAGTGGATTAAATATTCACTTAAATCAGTAACATTAGATGTTACTATTTAATTCTACCATTTTAAATTAAACTTATAGAATTATTTGATAGTTTTATGGAAGACACTTTATATCTTATTATTTTTTGTATAAAATCTGGGAAGAGCATTCTAAATACATCCATGGATGTTATTTCAAGTTCAATCATATATGATAGTAACAGACATAAATAAGGAGTTTTCTAGATTATGATGTAGTAACAAAAAAAGCAGATATTTTAAGTAAGCCAAATTTCAATTTGGATAAGAAGCTTCTCTCTAAATTGCTTAGAGTTTCGCAGTTTCTTTTTTTTAAAACTACAACACTTTGAAAATGTTGGAACCATTTGACAATAATTGGTGAATATTTGCATGTGAGACATATGTGCTTTTTGTTATTGTTGTTTTGTTTGTTTTGGCAAATTGGTACATAAGGTGAAATTCATTTGGGAAGAAACTAGAAAATGAAAAATGAAAAAAAAAAGATTAAAAATTAAATTTATCAATTTTCAAGGTTTCTTTTTTTTTTCCAAAAAATGTGTTTTGTTTTATTTTTGGATTTTTCTAAATTTAATTCTTGTTCAAGTACAGTTTTCTGTCTTATATTCCCAGCCCTGCCCCCCACCAGTGCTCCCCACCTCCCTCCCATTTCCACCCCCCCACCTTAGTTATTGTCCATGTGTCCTTTATACTTTAAAGTAAACTTTTTTGTTTTAAAACAGCTTTAGATTTACAGAAAGATTGCAAAGTTACTGTACATACCTCATGCCCTCTTTCCTCTATTATAAACATCTTACATGAATATGGTACTTTTGTCACAATTAATGAACCAATATTAGTACAGTTTTATTAACTTTAGTTTTATTTGCTGAGTTTTATGTAATGTCTTTTTTTCTGCTTCAGGGTCCCATCCAGAAGAACACATTACATTTAGTTGTCATATTTCCTCAGACCTCTCGTGGCTGTGGCATTTTCTCAGCTTGTCTTTGTTTTGGTTAACTTGACAGTTTTGAGGACTACTGGTCAGGTTATTTTGTAGAATTTCCCTCCATTAGGATTTTCTGATGTTTTCCTCACACATAGACTGGGGTTATATGTTTCGAGGTAGAAGACTCCAGAGGGAAAAATGCCATTTTAATCACACTATCCAAGTGACTTATTGCTATCCATGTTAACCCTGACCACCTAGTTACATACAGACATATGTGTATATAGGTATATGCACAGGTTCATATACACACATACATATATACACTTTATGCACACATACTTTTGTCATGCTTTTCCACTGTGAACTCATTCTTTTCCCTTGTTTTCATACTTGACTCTTCAGAAGGAAGTCACTATGAACTGTCCTTAAAGAAGAGGGACTGTGCTCAACCTCCTTGAAGGCAAAGTATCTACATAAAATATTTGGACTTCTTCTCCATAGATCTGTCTCATCTCACTTATTTAATTATTTATGTGTGCTCTTGCAAATGTCAGCAGACCCATGGATATTTACTTGATACGTTAGGTTATAACTCAGTACTACATTGTTGCTCAGCTTGTTTCAGCTCTGGCTGTTGAGACTTCTCTCAGTCCACATGCATGTCCCTTTGACATATCCCCATCATTGCGGGTTTGTTTTCTTTTTTTTTTTTAACATTTTCTTGCTTTCTGCCATTATAAGATGTAGGCTCATCTTGTACATTTTCATTCTCCAGTCCTAGATTCAACCATTTCTCCAAGGGCCCCTGTTTCTCTTCATGGGAAAATTCTATTAAAAACCAACATTTGGGTATGAGCTATGCTCTTTGCTTCTGGATGTCATTGTTTCTAGGCCTTCTGGGATGACATCACAAGAAATACATATGTAATACTTACATATACATATTCACAAATATGTCTGCGTGTGACTATCTGTATTTACGACTAGGTAGGTAGATATATTTTAAAAAGCATAAGTTCATACTAAAGTTTCCAACATCGATCATTACCCCATAGCTCAGCTATTCTCAACCATTTTTTATCTCATGGCACAAGTAAACTAATTACTGAAATTCTATAGCCCATCAAAAATATGTTATATATGTTTCTGATCTGACAAAAAAAGGCATACTTTTGGTTCAGTCATACTGGCCAACTACTGTTGTGTTGGCTATTGTCATTTTTTAAAATTTGACAATATAAGGGAAAAGAGATCAGTGCCCTGACTGAAGAGGCAGGTATTGCGTGTTTGAAAAATTCCTATGGCACGGAAAAATTCCGGTCGGAAATCACTTCTTCCCCGTGTTTGTCTGTAGCCTTTTCCTCCAACAGTGAGCAAGCCCCCACTGCCCGCCGTCATTCACTCCAGCAGAGCTCTCCCATTTATTCCGACTAAAGTCAAAATATATAAACAACAGCTGCATTTTATTAAAGTCTTAGAAAAATTCATTATTTTACCCCCCCCCCAACACGGTTTTTTACCCTGCAAACTTATAACTCTAAAATAATGTCTGGGTCTGGGACACATTTCTGTACATAATGACTGTTACTTAACTTTATGTTGTTCATGGTAATTTGGATTATACATAATATAAGTTTTCAGATATTTCCACAATTGAAGTTTATTCCTTTAACCTTCTTTACTAATAGGCATACCCCCTATGTGAAAATTATATTTGTCATAAGAAAATGGGCTAATTTTAATTTTGCCTTCTTTGCCTATAAAGCTCTGCAGTTCCTGGGGAAATGCCAAAGAACTGCATGTTGGAAGGCTCCTGCAGGTAGCTCAAAGCCAAGAGTAACTTGTAGGACTCACTTTTAGCACTTGACATTGGCTGTCCTTGGATTTACTGAGAGTCCTTGTAATCACAAAGGAAAGCAGGGATTTGGCTTCAGACTTTAAGTCAAGTCTTTTTGAGGTGTCTAAACCTCAGAATGGTTAGAAACACACTGAAGAATGAATGGATTTTCAATAATGAGCCATACTTTCAATGAATGTTCTGAAGAAAATAATAATAAGGTCTTGCATAAAATAGTTAATGTGCCTCCAATTTTCATTAATTTTGTCTTAGGTTGAAAGCTAACACAGAAAACCTGTACTGTGAAAGTTGTAAGACTCAAGAACACTCACTTCCCTTTGAGCTCTAACAAAAATATGCCACCCAACAGGGCCTTTGTCAGTCTAAGATGCCAAGATCCTCTGGGGGAAAAAAAACTAAATCCAATTTTCAAAAGTCCTATTTTCCCACTCAGTCCATAAAGAAGAATATGACGTGAGCATACTTCCTCGGGTAGGCAACAGATTAAGTTGCTCTTCGAGCCCCCTTTTCAGGTTCAGCCCCTGACCCTGAAAAGGTTCCTCAACCCCTGACCCCACCCTGACATCATCATCCCATGCCTACGCACTTATTTTTGTTTACCATTAATTTGTAGACATTGGGGGTTAAACGATGTGCAAAATCAGACACAGCTCCTGCCTACATGGATTTATAATCAGAGAAGCACTCATCAACTTATCTCTCTCACATACACACACATACACACACACACACACACACACACACACACACTCACTCATACACTTATGTACATGGAACTGTAACTGGGACAGATGCTATGAAAGAGAAGCACAAAGCCTTCAAAGAATCTTGGAGAGGATATTTGACCTGGTCAGGGAGATCAGGAATGGCTTCTCTGAGAAACAGATGCTCATACTGTGACTTGAAAGATCAATAAAAAATAACCAGGAGAAGAAAGACAAGAAAGACTGGAGAGAGAACCTTGTGTGAACAAGTAGTGAGTGTTGCATGCAAAAGAAGCCAAAAGAGCCAGGGTGGAGACACAGAGAGGGGAGATGAGGCCAAGCAGGTGGGCATGGCCAGCCTATCCAGGCCTTGCAGCCACACTAAGACCCTTACATAATGGATGTGATGGATCCTGGATGTGATGGACAGCCACTGTGTTTCCAAGATAAGAATGCCATTCTCATCTGTGTTTCTCTCATAGTAAAAATAGGACCCATCCTTCAAAGGGGAAAACCAAGTGCCCCCCCATCCAGGCCTCGAACAGTTCTGCTTCCCAGTGTGGTAGAAAAGAGTCTTATGGCTGAGAGGGTTTAATTCAGACACACACAGGCATGTTTTCATATTTATACATAAAGTTTTATTTTTACATTTCATTTTACTGGTGGCATTAGCAAAAGCACTGCCTGTCTCCTCAAGTTTTTTTTTCTAAGTTTTCTTCATCTCCTTCTCTCTCTTCATTGCCCTCTGCTGTCTTGGCTGTCTTCTGAAACTCAGGCACTCCACACCATTCCCAATTATGAGATAGAGGGAGGTATCCCAGAGGGCAGAGCGGGATAAGGTGGCAGAGGGTGGGAGAGAGAAAACAATAAGGAGAGACAGCTGCACTTAGGTGTTCTGCAGCTGTAATCATCCTGAGCATCTGGCTAGGCCCTTCACCTGCCTGATTTCTTTGCCATCTGTACTTGAAGCTAAAGAGAGTCTGAAGCTATACCTTTCCTCATTCAGCTTATGCCATAGTCCATTAACCGAGTCTCTCTTGTCACCCAATGACACTGAAAGTATTTCTCGCCTGGGCTCTGTGAAATAACTTCCTAAATAGCTTAGGCCTCCAGTCTTACCACCTACTCCATTCCCCCCTACTCTCCTTCCACAGGGGCCACTCCCAAAGGAAAAGCCAAGCCCATCCCTCCCCCACACATCCTTCTGTGGGCCTGCAGTGCAGGGCACATGATTTCTCAACCTCATGGGCCACACCCCACTGCACCCTGTTCGTAGGAAGTGTTTTGCAACTCTGTAAATCTGTCATCTTGTTTCACTTGTCAGGCTTTGTCCACACTGTTTCTTCTGGTCAGGATGTCTCCTCCCCCATCTGCCCAGCGAGACCTGCCTCTTCCTTTGAGACTCCTCAGAAGACTTGTCCTCTCCTTGGACAAGTGTTCCCCGTCCCCACCCCTGGGCAGCATCCTGAGTCTTCATGCTTCCTCTACAGCCCGTGCATTGCTTTCTGGTTTGCTTTTTGTTTTGGTTTTTAAATGCTACTTCTCAAAGAAGATTGCACGTGCTGTTTTCTTATCTGTCTCCTCCACAAGACTGAGTTTTCTGGGGGCTCCTTGTCATCTCTACCTCATTCATTGGACACCCTAAAATCCAGCGTGGGGCATTGCTCCAACTTGGCGTCTGACAAACATTTCTTTAATTAGTGACTTGATCCGTATTTTCTACTCTTTCGGGGAGTCCCCCTGAGTTCTCCAGGGTCATTTGCACAAACAGAGCTCTAACTGAAGAGTGTCCTCCAGGCCAGACTGTATCGCCACAGAGAGAATGGGTTTTCCTTATGACAGTGTCTCTAACTCCTCCCTATACCGTGTCTTTGTAGTAGACCTGTATACCTGAACCCATAGTATTTATTGATCAAAATGAGCACAACCAGCGTTGCAGAGCTTTGAGACGTTTTGGTGACCATTCTTGTGAGCTTCTCTCTCATTTTTCCTCGTGTCTAAACTCAAATCAGACATATAACCCATCCAGTCAACTTGAACAGAGCTGATGGAAGGTAGATTTCTGGCTTTTACAGATTCATTTCAAAAGCCTTTCCCCTCACCTGAAATCGTCTTCCCATCAACCACCAGTTGAACCATAATAAATGTATGAAGTGTTTATCTTGTGCCAGGCACTATGCTAAGACCTGTACTTAACAAATTTTGCTTAAATTCCTGAATATCCTTTGAACCAGGTTTTACTGTCATTGACAATAGGAGAACTAAAGTACAAAGAACTAAGTAATTTACCAAGCCCAGACAGCTTATAAGTGGCAGAGCTGGGATTTGAACCCAGGCCCCCGTGAGGCTGGGCTATCTAAGCATGCTCTCTCTCTCCACACTACACCATTCCTACTTATTCACATCCAATTCAAGGACCTACTGTTCAACTTTTTTTGCATCTTCCAACCTCTTTACCTGTGGACCTATTTCAACAACTATATACTCATATTTCCTTGGCATATACTTGGTATCTACCATTTTCTGTATTCTCATGTTCATTATCTTTCATGTGGTTTATAACTTGTTTCTCCTTTTAGAAGCAAAGACTTGGAATTCTCTGCTTTGTTATTTCCTGTCTCTGAGAACTGTCAAAGCCTGGTGCTTGAGTGTGGCTCTGACGGCAGGCTGCTTAGGCCAATATGCCTGCTCTCCTCTGTACTAGCTGTACCACGTTTACAAGTTCCTTCACTTTTCTATACCTGCATTTCTGCATCTGTGCAATGGGGCAAGTTATAATAATTACCTCAGAGAGTGGTTGTGAAGTTTGAATAAATTAATGTTCAAAAAGCACTAACAGCCATGCCTCGTCCACGACTACTTGGCAAACACCGTTCATTGTAATTCCCTCCGAGCCTGTAGGTGTCCTTTGCACCCAGATGATATCGCTGAGTCTCAGCTGAGCGGGTGTTTCAGGGTATCTTCTCATTGGCCGCCGTGGCTGTAAAGGATTACGTTCTTCTGGGGAGGTTGTGCTAACTAGCATGCTTCCCTCCCTGTGGATGAGTACTGCCGCTCCAGCCTTGGGGAGCTGAGATGTTATGAAACCTTTTTCTGCTCAAACTGATTTGACTCTAAGATTCCTCTGCGTTCCTCACGGAGCACTGCTCATCTGTCTTCAGGCCCGCTGAGATCGTTTGCTCAGCAGCAAGGCTGATACTTGTGACCACTATACCCGGCCACTTCCTCAGTGAACTGGCAATGCCTGGAGGGGGCCATGCTAGCTTGGAACCCTCTGGAGACACGATTTGGAATTGTAAAACCGACAGGTCCTTTTTTCTGAATTGGGCAACTAAATCACATGCAGTTTAGTACTTATCGATAGCTAAACACCACTGAAAAGGAAATGAGAAAGAGCCTCTGAGCTAATCTCGATCTCCGATTGTACAAAATGGCTAAGCCATGTGAAATGTCTCATAATAACATGCCTCGTTGTCCTAAAGATTTAGCTCCACCGAGATGCAGTTACCACGTGAGAGAGTGAGAGATGAATTTTCTTTCTTCCTCTGTACATACACAGAAAATATAAAAGAAGCTGCTTTCCATGGCCAGCAATATTAGTTTCACATTAAGGTTCTGCCTTGTTTAAACTAGTATTGTTTTTCTATTAAAAAAAAAACACTCTAAGGGATTTTTTTAAATGAGGATTCAAGCCTAACTAGATAAATATATTTTATTTCCAAGTGCATGTATTTGAAATAATAAGTGACATAGAGACAAATCATTATGAAAAAAATTAGTATTCTAATGCTCTCCATCCCAGTGGCTTATTTGGAAATAAATTTCCATCTATAATATCTTCATTTGCTTTCTAATTTTCATGCAATTTGAAAGGGTTAGATTTCTTACCCAAGGGACTGTCCTGGCCAAATCTCAAAGGATTAGCTAAGGCATTCTCATTTTACAGGCAAATTCACATTTTGTCATGTCAGGAAGTATTTCCTTCACTACCATCTTTTTAAACATATCTTATTTGTATAATATATGAACATAGTATATTCCTCTCCTGAGACCTAATCCATGTAACGTTCAACACTAAATCAATTATCTGATTTTATAAGCATAAGAATAAGCCATTTCCCTTTTGTGATATGCATAATAAATCCCTGCTGGTACAGGTTTAACAGCACCCAGAGAATGACCTCTCCGTGAATTCTCCCACAGTATCAGATATTCAGGTGTGTCTCCGAGAAAGAAGACTCTGGCTTCCTCTGCATTCTCCAACATTTTTATTTTTTATTTTTTAAATATATTTTGTTGATTATGCTATTACAGTTGTCCCATTTTTTTCCTCCCCTTTATTTTCTTCTGCTCTGTACCCCACCTCCCACCACCATTCTCCCACCTTAGTTCATGTCCATGGGTCACCCATATAAGTCCTTTTTGGCTTCCCCATTCCCTATACTATTCTTAGTGTCCTCCTGTCTTATTTTATACCTACCACTTATGCTTCTTATTCTCTGTACCTTTTCCCTCATTTGCTCCCTCCCCCTCCCCACTGGTAACCCTCCATGTAAAAATCTCTATTTCATTTTTAAACATTTGTTGACACATAAGGTAGACACCAATCAGTGCTGAGAAGCAGGCAGTATGCAAGTAGGAGTCAGAAGGTACAAAGAACAAAGTGCATGCAGATGTACAATATTTATTTTTTGGATTTAAACTATCCTTTTAAAATATTGTAATACTGTTACCATTTACCAAGGTAGTGCTTCTTTCTAAAAGTTATTAAAATAAATACACACCCTCTTCCTTTTTCTCTGCATTTTTCAAATTTCCAAACAAATACTAATTGTAATTAAATAAAAAAACAAATGCTCTCTTAACCGCTGCTTCCAAAATCGGGAAGGAGTGATTTGAGTTAGGAGTGTAAGAAAGTTACTTTTACGGACACGTGGACAAAACCAAAGGGGAGTAGGGCCAAGGTGGGGAGTGGGGGTGGCGGGGAGTAGTGGGGGTGAAATGGAGGCAACTGTATTTGAACAACAATAAAAAATGTGAAAAAATTAAAAATAGGTTAAATAAGATAAAAAGAAAAAAAGAAAGTTACTTTTGACTGGTGAGCTGTTCTAAGAAGAAACATACTTAACATGTTTTCATTGAACAAATTATAGACCACAGGCAATAGCTTATTAATTATAAGAATATCCCCATTACTAGGGAAGGATAGGCAAAGTTCTAACAGACAATCGCAGTAACAGACAATCCCACTGTGAACTCGGGGGACCCTCAGGCAAGCATTCTCCCCTTGATTGCTTAGAGCAACACCTTTATATCAGCCACAGACATCTACAGTCTACCCCCCACAGATGAAGGGGTCAGAGATTCAAGCAGCAGCAATTGAATGCTTCCACCCAGAAAAAAGGAATCACATTTCATTTTTCAAAGCAATGCAGCTTTGTTAACTGTAAGGAAGCAGGAAAGCACAATTCTATGGGGTCAAAAGGAAAAGGAAACTGGAATTTGATGGACAGTTGAAAAGTCTGCCTTAGTGTGAAAATGAAGATCATAGTATCCTCTTACACTGCCATGTTTTACAAAATCTTTGCTTAAAATCTTCCAACGTCTTCCCAGAGCGATGAGAATCAAACACAGACCCTTTAGCTGGCCTTTCGGCTCTCTCACCAGTATCCTCTCTCTCTGTTTGCTGCATCCTGTAAAGCTCTCTCTAGGACCAATGAACTCATTGTCCTCTTACTTTTCCTACCTTTGCACAGTCAGCCTCATCTGCTGAGATCACCTTCCCTGACTAGACTCACCATCCATCTCCTTTGATAATTCCTCTTTCACAGCACAGCCCACCTCCTCCAGGCCCAGGACCTGAGGATTAGATTATTGTCGTGGCTCCTCCTCCGAGCTTCATTAGCATCCTTACTGTGAGAGACAGGTAATTAGCTGTTTACCTGTCTCTCCTCCCTATTAAATACTAAAAGTATTAGAGAAAACCAGATCTCATTTATCTTGATGTCACCAAAAGAACATAGAAAAAGGCTCAATATGTATTTACATGAATGAATGAATGAATGAATGAATGAATGTTATGTCTTACTCTATCCAATTGTTCATATTCTTTGGGGTAGTATATTTTTCATATATTATACAGCCTATAGGACCTAACCTGAATATTGCAGAATATCATACAAAAGTGTTTTACATGAATTGAACTTACCTCAACATCTATCACCAGGAATAGATTTCTGATTTCTATTTTACTTAGACTTTATATATTAGATTATGTTTAAAAACAGAGTCACCCATGCACCACATCTGGGACTCATTTTCATGGATTTATTGAACTTTACATTTCTTTGGAGTGTTCACTGCCAAGGCCTCTGGTGTCATATCCTAAGCTAAATATTTAAAGAAACATTGTCTGCAAAATAAGTCTGTCTTGAGCTTTGGAAACTCCCTCAAATAACATGCCATGTCTTTCACTTTGACTCGGTTAAGGATTTACAATTACAGCAATTTGTTAAACCGTATGTCAAGAAACTGATATTGTCAAAGGGTGGCATGTTCCTTCGTCTGTATGTAGATTACTCCCAGGTGCTTTGGATAAAACAACTGGAAATTTTGGAAACATACTTAGGTCTTAAAGAATGTGACTGATCTATGAGGACATCATTCCAGAAGACAAGAACAGACCAAAATTTTTGTTGAGTGCTATAAGCAACTTTTCGAAATACCCAATATAATTTTAGAAAAAGTTTAATTATTTTAGCTTTCCTAAGAAGAGAGTCTTTAAACTATATTTTAACAATATATATTTAGTATTATGGAAATATGTTCATGAGCTATTAGCTCAAGTTGAACTTGACACTATAGGTGAACTCTGAGAATGACTTTGTGAATGTTTTTATACCAGGAAGTTTCAGGTAGAACAATCAGCATCATTCACACTCATATCTTATATGTCCAAGAGGGTTACTGGAGGCTTGGATGCTTTGAAGTTAATAGCGTGAAACTTCTCCAAAACAAACACAGTTCTGTTCCTATTTATTTTCTTAAAGTTCATGTGATTAAAAAAATACCATCTTTTTTGAAGGACATTTCAGTGAATTATACATGTCAATGAGTCCAAAATGACTAGAAATCATAACACATGAAGTCAGAATTATATTATTTTTAAGGTTTAAAAATGTTAAAAGTATGATAATAAATAACATAATGGGCACATACAGTAAGACTTTTTCGATGAATGTCTTTCCCTGAAAGATACAGGCCATTATGAATAGCCTCACAAGATGGAAGTGTGGACAGGTACCATGTTAGGAAACTGACATGAAGTGTTGCTAATAACTCATTTAATGAATGAAGTAACTGACAATAAGCTCTTTCCTCGTGAAAACAGTGCACAGCCATGATTTTGTTTGAACTTTGGCTGTATTGAGCTCGTGGTCTTTTTCTTTCCTCCTTTTGTCCTCCCTAGGGTCTAGGCTGCACTTAGTTTTTTAAAAAAGTGACTAGCTTGCAATTCTGAGATTCATAATCCTTCCTCTCTTTTCATGGACTTTTCTCACCTATGTAGTGTGGCTTAGATCAATGTAAAATTCATGCTTTGCCTACTACTTCTGAAACATAGGTGAGCAGCACACGTGACCCCAACATATTCATGATTAACAGTATCCTTAAACTCTCCTGAACTTAGTCATCACCCTAACATGACTCTCCCAGGAGAGACATTCTCTCACTCTTCATTGGAACTCTTCGTGCCAGAATAAATTGGACATGCCTAGTGGGGAGGGGGGAGGGGGCGGCTGCGGGTAGCCTAGAGTTATGCTATCAAGCACAAATATTTTTTAATGCTTCCAGTTTTGTCTTAAAACTCTGTATGTTCTGATTCTTTACCTTTTTCTCTCTTTTAACCTAACATTCCTTTTCTCCAAAGTGTTGGCTTTGACTCCCTGTCTACTATTGTCATCTCCATGCTGAGAGGCAGTCTTAGCCTATGGAAAATGCTCCCTCCCCTGCCCCCAGCACATTTACATCCAAATGGAGAAACTGTTTGATTTCCACCAGCTGTCTGCATGGCTTGCTCCCTTCAGGCCTTTATTCAAAACCCACCTGCCTCAGTTGGGCATTTTCTCTAGCCAAGAGATTGAGAACTACAGTTTTTCTATTCTTAACTCCCATTCCTGCAGACTCCCCTGCTGTATTTTCCTTTACTATAACTTATCATTTTCTAATATGTATTATAATTTGCCTCTTTATTTTGATGTCCAAATTTCTTCAACTAGAATTTGAACTCCATAAAAGATGTTTGGTCTATTTTGTTTCCCGTTACATCCCCAGAAGTAGAAGAGCACACAGTGTATAACGGATGCTCAACTAAAATGTGTAGGAAGAAAAGTGGGTAAATTTCTCTTGCTGTCCATCTGGAAACATTCGTTGTTTAGTAGTATTCCTAACATGCATAGTTTTTGCGCAACCGAGCATGTGCACTTTAGAAACACCAATTATATCCCATATTAAATGTACTCCATTTTATGAACAGGTGGGGTTTTAATGAGAGTCTTTCTCACAGAAAGAACTGAAGTGCGGTGCTCTGGGCTCTTTCCTTCCGCAGGTTCTCGTTTTCCCTGGTGTGTGCACTGCTTTGTCAGTTTGCAGTTGCTTCTCATTAGCTGATTTCAGTTGCAAATATAGCAATGCTGATTGTGTGGCTTCAGTGGTTATTTTCTTTATTTCCACTTTGCTATTTTAGCTCATTTTTAAGTAAAATGTCTTGTTCTCACAGGATGTCATCAACTCAAACAGGGGTACAACAACCATGATGCTTAGTGTGAAATGCTCATAGGGCATACATCAATGGACATACACCTGCTGACAAAATTTTTCCAAGCTATATTCTACAAAGTACGACTGTATTTAAACATCTTACAAAGTAAGAGAGGCTGGCTGCACTCTGCAACTCTGCTCAGCATCTCTGTGGCTTTTAGACAACCAATCCTCCATGGTGCCAGGGCTTTGGTGTAAAGATTCTCAATCCCAACAAGCCACCATGGCCAGGAAATAGCACTCACCATGTGGTATCACTGTAACAAGTATCTATCAAGCAGGATAGGAGGAAGGATAAAGTAATTTGCAAATTGGTGTAAAATCAAAATGTGGTATTTTCAATAATTATTACAACATTGCTCTGAATGTTACAAAGAATCTTATAAATGAGTGATTTTTAAGCAGTGTGCCCCAAGAGGTACACCCATGTGCTACAAGAGTTTTTAAAATGTGCAATACCTGACTTTTTAGTCAGGGACACTGACCTCTTTTCCCTTAGAATGTGAAATAAAAAAATGACAACTGCCAACACAACAATAGCCATCTGGTGTGAATGAATCAAAGTTATACCCATTTTTGTCAGTTCAGCAAAAAATATAAGATTTTTTTGATGTGCAGTGAAGTGAAAAAAGGTTGGAAATTGCTGTTTTATGTAAAAGTATAAATCTCAGCCATACAAAGTTTAATGTTAGTATAGGCAGTATTGAAACAGACTTAACAAACTCAGTGTAGTCTATGTTTTCTTCTGGGGAACCTTGATTTCTATAGATAGTGGTTCTTCCTAACATTTTATTAAGGTTTTATTTATTAGAAAACAACTTTACAATCATTTAAAAGTATAAATGGCAGCCATTTTATATGGTTGCTGCCTTGATTGATTGCTTGCCTACTTTCTTTCTTCCTTTGTTCCTTCATTTATTTATGCCTGGCAGATTTACAAAAAGAATTTGCAATCACTTCTCCCTCCTGGGATTGCTGTGCCCCTTAAATGAGAGTCACTTAACACAGTGGACACCCAGCGTGTGCAAAATAAATACAGAGAGAATGAAAGAGAATTTGAATGCAAAGTCAGTATTAGAACATTATGACATAGGTTGGGAATTCATTCATGGTTCTCTTAAGTGCTTAATGGGTACCGGATCTCAGGTGTGGTACCCCTCAAAACAACGACATAGTCGGGAAGTGAAAAAAAGTAGCATTTACATTATGTTTTGTACTAAGTTTCTCTATCTTTACTTTATCAAGGACAGTGTTTGTAAACTCTGGAAACCAGCCATAAAGCACATAAAACATTAGGACAAATTTAGAACAATTAAGGAAATCTCAGCTGTATATTCCTCTGAAGTGGGACGATTGCACCTACTCTAGAAAATAACTTGAGGTGACCAGGATCCAGTCACAGAGTGTCACAGTCTAATGAAGCATTCATCTCAGCACCAGCTGAAAACAAGGTCAGTGTGCTTCCTGATGGCATCCTTTTATAGGACAAGTGAGGATTGTGGGATATTCTCATTTACCCGGCAGCCCCCTCAATATAGTTGGATAGGTGTGTCAGAAGCAGTGATTAATATACACACCCACCTCGAATCTGAAAGTGTCAGTGGTGCCAGGGCTCCCTTTGCTTCAGTCCCCAGAGGGCTGGACAGAAGGAGAGTTCACAGAGATTCATCTTATGGTTTTCCTTGCGGATGAGCAACAATGATCATGAAGGCCTTAAAAGGGTGCTGCAGGGTCCAGGGCTTCCTTTGCTCTTTTCCCTATACTTTTCCACTAATAAATTTACCTGCGCTCTGTGTTCATCTTTCTCCCCACTCAGAATACATTTATTCAGATAGTTATTAACCCTTTGTTTTTGCTTATTTTTACTGTGCCCTTCTGAATTTACTGTGTCCTTCTCTGCTGAACATAAAAACAGGATCCTAAAGTGTTTGTAGTTAAGTGAATTTGACCATTCTCTATTGGAAAAGTGAGACCTGCTTCTGACTGAATGCATGCAGTGGTTTCGTGGTTGACTTCCCCATCACAGTTTCAATTGTGTTGCATTTTATTCCTTCCTCCATGGAAGGAATCCATGGGGATTCCATGGGGATTCAGGATAGGCGCTGAAATCTAAGAAAAACTGTCCAGCATAGAATTTAAAATAATAACCCCCTTTTCCCATTGCTAATTCATTCACATTCCTTTAGATTTTAGACGTCTTTCTTGGTGGACATTTCTGTATAGTGATTAAAAGCATAAAACTGGAATTAAATAGCCTGGAGGATAGGTTTAATTATCTTAAAAGCTTTGATTCCTCCAGGTTTCACTGTGTAATGCCTGTTTTGCCTTTAAAACAAAACAAAGCAAAACAAAAACACATTGGTTTATTATAGTGGTTCCTGAACTATAAAAGTAAAATTTATTATGCTCTGTTACTCTGGCTCAATTAGTACCATAAAATATTTTAAATCTATACTTTAAAAATCTCACTAAGCATTCATTTAAATGTTCTCAAATGTTATGTCATATTAAAAAAGTTCATGTTCTTTCCAAAATTAGTCTTAAAGTACTCCCTGTAACCAGAGCCAAGCTGCAAGAATGGAGACAAAGGGTTAAGTGTTTCTGTTATAAATCTTACTACTGTGTTTGAATTTTTTGAAACACCTCTTAAATCACTTAGCCACTACATTATGAGGAGGGGGATCCTTACTCCATCTTTTGAAGCTGGAAGTGGAAAATTACTCTCCGGTGATTGGGAAAAATTATCACAGAGGTGTGTACTGTTGTCACGGAGACCCAGCTGTGAGACAGACAATGGTGCTTTTCTTGGGAGTTGGTAAAAATTTGAGAGATACTTTATCTCTCATCTCCTAAAATGTATCTCCCAGTTCTCTGTGGTGAGAAATGTATCTCTGTGGTGAGAAAAAGTGAGACACAGTCATACCTAACAGTTAGTGAAACAAATATATGTATAAACAGCTGTATCATCTATATGGCTGTACATATACAGAGAGACATCATTGTATTAATTATATATAATAGAAAATGTTTACTAAAAACTCTGGATTAAGTGATGCCTTTCTATAAAAACATATTTGTGTGTGCGTATACACATGCATTTCTAAAATTGACATAAATTGAACTATGTAACCTGTTAAAGCGACATCTGTTGGGAAAAACTGGGAAAAGGTGTTTTATAAAACAGCCCTTTTAAAAAATATATTTTATTGATTATGCCATTACAGTTGTCCTATCCCCCCCATCATTCTCCTCCATCCTGCATACCCCTCCCCCACCATTCTCCCCCTTTCATTTATGTCCATGTGTCACAAGTTCTTTAGGTTCTATATTTCCCATACTATTCTTGCCCTCCCCCTATCTATTTTCTACCTACCGTCTATGCTACTCATTCTCTGTACCTTCTCCTCCTCCCACTCCCCTGTTGCTAACCCTCCATTTGATCTCCATTTCTATGGTTCCACTCCTGATCTAGCTGTCCTCTTAGATTGCTTTTGTTTTGGGTGTGGTTGTTAATAATTGTGAGTTTACTGTCCTTTCACTGTTCATATTTTTTATCTTTTTCTCAGATAAGTCCCTTTAACATTTCATACAATAAGGGCTTGATGATGATGAACTCCTTGAATTTGATCTCATCTGAGAAGCACTTTATCTGCCCTTCCATTCTAAATGAAAGCTTTGCTGGATAGAGCAATCTTGGATGTAGGTCTTTGCCTTTCATGACTTGGAATACTTCTTTCCATCCCCTTCTTGCCTGTGAGGTCCCTTTTGAGAAATCAGCTGACAGTCTGATGGGAACTCCTTTGTAGGTGACTGTCCCCTTATCTCTTGCTGCTTCTAGGATTCTCTCCTTCATTTTAATCTTGGCTAATGTAATTATGATGTGCCTTGGTGTGTTCCTTCTTGAGTACAACTTTTGGGGACTCTCTGAGCTTCCTGGATTTCCTGGAAGTCTATTTCCTTTGCCAGATTGGGGAAGTTCTCCTTTGTTGATTGTTCACATAAGTTTTCCACTTGTGGCTCTTCCTCTTCCCCCTCTGGTACCCCTATGATTCGGATGTTGGAACGTTTAAAGATGACATGGAGGTTCCTAAGCCTCTCCTCATTTTTTTTGAATTCTTGTTTCTTCATTCTTTTCTGTTTGGTCATTTTTTTCTTCCTTCTGGTCCACTCCCTTGATTTGAGTTCCAGTTTCTTTTCCATCACTATTGGTTTCCTGTGCATTTCCCTTCATTTCAATTAGTTTAGCCTTCATTTGTTCCTCTAATTTGTGAGTAAAATCAACCAGTTCTCTGAGCATCCTGATCACCAGTATTTTGAACTATGCATCTGCTAGGTTAGCTGGATAGTGCATCTCTGTGTTTAGCTAGATAGATGCACCAGTATTTTGAACTATGCATCTGATAGGTTAGCTGATAGTGCATCTCTTGGTCACTTAGAATTATTGGCTCTGGGGCTTTGAGCTGTTCTTGAGCCATAATGTTTTGGTCTGTTCGTACCTATTATGTATGAGGGGCAGAGCCCTAGGTGTTCACCAGGGCAGGGCAACCCAGTTGCTGGGTTGTGACTCTGTTTGTGGGGGCGGGGTCAGAGAGGGGCAGTGGTGTTTGTTCCACTCTCTCACAGATTTCAGTACCCTCTGCCGCTTCCCACAAGCAAATTGGGACCTTCTGGTGCTGGTTCCCAGGTGTGTGGGCGTGTGTACCTTCCTGTAGGTCTCTCCAACAAACTCTCCTGGCACCTCAACCCTGAAAGTCTTTCCAATTGGTGCTTTCAGGTTCTAATTCCCATCACTGGAGCCCTAACCTGAGTGGTCTCTCTCACTATGTGCTCTTTAGCTCGGTTTATCTGCGTGCAAATGTGTGACCGCGTTCAGCCTGCCGCCCTGAGCCCTCACTGGGTCCGCCCATCGCCACCCAATGCCTGGGGTCCGCCAACCACCGCATGTGCTTCTGGGTCAGTCTGCCAATCTTTCCTGCCTGACCCCGCTCTTCCACTGACTCTGCCCCTCTTATCGGTCTGGCTGAATGGTTCGTTGTTGTCGGACTTCTGTATAGTTCAATTTTCTGTGTTTTGGCTGCGTTTTTGTTACTAAAACTTTGTTGTCTTTAAACTTGATTGTGTGAGGAGGCACAGTGTTTCCACCTATGCCTCCATCTTGCCTGGGAGTCCCCTAAAACAGCCCTTTTAAAGAATTTCTTTGAAAGTGTTCACAAATGTTGAATAATGAAGTGTATGTTATTTAAGTTTTTCTAGCGCTTATGAAAAAAGTCAACTTTAGTTTTATTCCATTTGTTGGGGTTACAATGGTTAATAAAATTTTATAGGTTTCAGGTGTACAACTCTATAATACATTATTTATATGTTATGTTGTGTGTTCACCACCCAAAATCAAGTCTCCTTCTATCACCATTTAACCCCCTTTACCCTCTTCTACCTTCCCCACCCTCTTTCCCTCTGGTGAGCTCCATGATGTTATCTGTGCCTATGAGTTTGTTTGTTTGTTTTGCTTAATCCCCTCACCTTTTTCACCCAGCCTTCCAACCTCCTCCCCTCTGACAGCTGTCAGCCTGTTCTCAGTCTCTGTGAGTCTGTTTTTATTTTGTTTGTTTCTTTTGTTCCTTAGATTCCACATGTAAGTGAAATCATATGGCACTTGTCTTTGACTGACTGACTTCCCTAGACATAATGCTCTCCAGGCCCAGCCATGCTGTCGCAGAGGGGAAGAGGAAAGTCAGCTTGAGAATTCATAGCATGAACCCCACCCAAGTGCAACAGGAAATTCCTCAACCAATCTTACTATGAAATAAAAAATAAAATACTACATACAATGTTAGTGAATTGGATTTGGCATTTGGTTAAATGATTCATGTTCTTGTCAAAGAAAGTTAATTCCATAAATGTACACATGACTCATTGTGAGTGAATCTGTCTATAGAACCCGTCATAGCAATGGGTTCAAAGAGACAGGAGTGGTAGATGTGAAATGGCATTTGACTAGAATTTAATATCCATTCATTGTTTAAAAAAGAAAAGGACACCTAGCTGGTGTAGCTCAGTGGATTGAGTGAGAGCCTGCGAAGCAGAGGATCGCGGTTCGATTCCCAGTCAGGGCACATGCCTGGGGTGCAGGCCACTTCCCAGCAGGGAATGCATGAGAAGCAACCATACATTGATATTTCTCTCCCTTTCTCCTTCCCTTCCCTTCTAAAGATAAATAAATAAATAAAATATTTTTTTAAAAAAGAAAAGAAAAGGATGCAAGTGAAATAGTAGCAGCAGAAGAATCTGGTGCCTATCTCAATACAAAAATGATTTTTAATGGTGAATGATTTATATTAAAATTAGCTTAATTATAAGCACTATCATGTGGTTAAAATATTTTGTGTAATATAATTTGAGAAGTTCTAGTTAGTACATGCATTTAAAACAATATATAAAATGAAAAGTGAGTATAACTATTTTGCTGTTTCCATGGAAACAAGGCAAAAATTAGTTGAAAGATAATTAGAAATAATGCAGAGATTCAGTAAGGTGGCCAATACAAATATAAAAATAAATCATTAGCTTCTCTATAGAAGAATAATAACAAGTTAGAAATTATAATTGAAAAAATAATATACCTTTTAAATAGCACCAAGTTTCCAGTCACAAAAATAACCTATGAAGAAAAATAACAAGTCAGGTTTTTTTACACAAAAAAAGCAATAAATCAGAACTTAAAGAAAATTTAGAGCTATCATGTCTTATACACAATAACGTTTAAATGCTTTGCACATTGCATATTAAATCATCTGTTAATTATATGTAATCCAATGAAATACCTAGTGTTATTATTTCAATTTTACAAATTTGGTATTTAGGATTTAGAGAAATTAGGCTTCTTGCCTAAGATCATAGAACTGACTAGAGCTGAAGCTGGGATTTGAATCTTTGCAGACAATTCCTGACCTTCACTCTATTCACTATTCTATGGGAAGACTTATTTAAGATGCTAAAAATGCCAGTTCTGGGCACTAACTCTACAAACTTTATACATTTACACTTAATACCAATGAGGTTTTATTTTTTATTTTTAAAAAATATTTCAAAAGTTCATCTAAAGGAATAAATACACGAGAAAGCTAATTAAAAAAATGAAGAGAAGAGTAATGGGGCAGTGGTTTAGATGAACAAATAGATCATTGAAAAGACTGTAAACCCCAAATAAGAGGTGTGGTTGTGTGTGTGAGTGTGCATATACACAGAAATATTCCTACACGTAGATATAAATTTAATGATTAAAATAGCATTGTATTCAGTGAGAAATGGTGTGGAGGCAATAGCTAATTTGGGGGAAATAATATAAATGTAAATTCCTTCATTTTACTTTACATAAAAAAGTTTATTAACTAAGGTTTTGATTAAAATAAAATATATTATTGCCCTGGTGTAGCTCAGTGGATTGAGCGCGGGCCTGCGAACCACACGATCGCGGTTCAATTCCCAGTCAGGGCACATGCCTGGGTTGCAGGCCAGTTCCCGGTTCCTGGCAGGGGACCCACGAGAGGCAACCATACATTGATATTTCTCTCCGCCTCTCCTTCCCTTCCCCTCTAAAGAGAAAAAAATAAAATCTCTTAAAAAATAAAATATATTATTCATTAATGTAATATATAATTTTATTAATATAACAACTAAAACTAAGATAAAATTACTATAATAAAATGTAGGTAAATATTTATTTAATTTCAAAGTGGTGAGGTACTTCTAACCATATCACCAAAGCGAGAAAACATGAAGAAAATGTTTGATAGATATGTGTACATTTAAAAAGTCAAAAAAAAAGTCAAATATTAAGATGCCCTCTTATTGAAGTAGGCAGTGCATCAGTGCATCAGGTAAAAAGTCAAACATTTCTGCACATCAAAAAATAATTAATAAAATGTAAAGACAAATGACAAGTCAGGGATCTATTACCAATATTGCCCAAAGGATGTTAACTTTAATGCATTTTAAAATCTCTAAAAATTAATAATAGAAAAGATCACAAAAATTAACACAAAATCAATTCATAAAAAAAGATAATAATTTTCCAATAACGTGAATGAAAGTCTAAACTTAAAGAAATGCAAATCAAAGGGCCAACATTTTCTCCAAAGTGCAAAATATTTAAAAAAACAAAGCCAGGTAGTATTGGTTCAGTTTGGAACATTCTTATTCACTAGCAGTGAAAGTGAAGAGTTTGGATAGCCTTTCTGAAAAGCAGTCCAATAGTAATTACCTACAACCAAAAAAACCCAAAATGCTATGAACCAGCAATTTATCTTCTAAGAATTTATCCTAAGAAAATAATTAATAATGTGTAAAAAGCGTTAGCTACATGATTGTTCATTATAGTGGAAAACTCAAAATGACCTAAATATCCAGCAACGGGGATTTATGTCAAGGTATATGCATATGATGGAATATTGATGTACAAGGGTAATTTTAACATGGTGTGTTAAATTAAAAATACATAAACAATACATTTATTTATTTTAAATAAATATACATGTATATGTATGGTGTGTGTGTATAGTAATTCACAGAAAAACACTGGAAGGATATTGCAAAATATTAACAGTTGCTGTGGCTCATGGTGTTGTGGTTGATGTTTATATATCTAGTGAAGTGACCTCTCTGAGACTTAGTCTCTTCATCTGTGAAATAAACGAGTCTTATCAGATTAACCCTGATATCTTTCAGCAAAAGTAGCTCATAATTCTAAGAGCAATGGTAGCTAATGACTGTGAGAAAATGTTTTTTTGTTATTTTCTCACTTGGACTTTGTAGTCATTAGAATAAAACCAGATTTATCCCAAATTATCCCTTGCTTTATTAAAATTCAAATCCTGATGCTTGTTTGTAAATTGTGTGTGGTCTCTTTCACTGATGCCTTTTTTGGTATGGAATACAGTGAAGTGGATAGAGTTTCACTGAAATTTGGTAGTTTTTCTACAGAATCCTTAGAAACAGAAATAAATATTGTGAATGTGTTGTGTACATTTTAGAGTTTTATTTACCATCTGGAACCCTAAACATAATTCTTGTTTTTGGAAAGTTTTTTTAATGAAAATTCACATTGAGAAACTATAGAAGAGGCAATGTGTAAAATTTCTTTTGCTAAACAGAGATTCGTATGTGCTCTAGAAACTGTTGGAAAATGGTCCTGTTTCTATTACCTAACAAATGTCACTCTACTCTTATTTCTAACTCATAATGAAAATACCTGGGCAATGACAAGGAATAATATTTTAAATGGTTATTCAGTAACTTACTGTGAGAATGAAATAAATACTGCCGTTAAATACTCAACGTTTCACAGAGGTTGTTTGGAGGTCATGTACAATGCTAACAAAAGTGGCTTTCTAAAAATGCTTTGCCTCATCCTTGCTTAAACCAGGTTGCCAAGCGGTAAACCTGGCAGACGTCATGAACTTCCAAGAGGGAACATATCTTATTTGCCTTCCACCACCAGAGGATTGGGTCAATTATTGCTATTTGTTTAACGTTGGTGTTGACATAGTGCCTTTGCCCTGAGGAGCCCCAGCTGCTTTATAAAATTAGTGAGCAATTCACATCACAGCCTTTATGCCTGAGAGTGCACACTGAAAATTATAATGATTCATGGGACCTACAGCCATCCCTAACTCACATTTCTGTTTGCCCAGTGAAATAAAACAAACATGCCAGTTACCTCACAGAGGGAGCAGCAAGAGGCTCTAGTGGGTCACCGATGGGAGTTTCTCCCTTGTGTAAACAGGTAAATTCCTCTGAGAGACATTTCCCATACACCCTCCTGAGTTGAGCCTCACTGTACTTTGTTTCAGAACCCATACCTTCCTCAGTAAGGAGCTCCTTTTAGGTCTCTGCTCGAATACCATTTTCTTAATGAAACCTTCTCTGACTGTCTATTTAACAAACAACAAAATAAAACTCATTGTCAAACTCAGACATTCTGTATTCTCTTGCCTGCATTATTTTTCTCTCTAGCACATGTAGCTTACAACATATTTACATGGTCAATTTATTTGTTAAATGTCAGCTCCTTTCTACCAGATTGTAAATTTTATGAAAGTAGATCATTTATTTGTCTGTTGTGTTCAATTATGTATCTTCAGTGAGTGCCTGGCACATAATAGGTATGCAGTAAGCATTTGTTGAAGGGATGGATAGATGGATGGACAGATGAATGAATGAATGAATTTTCCGCAGTGATGCAACAGGGAACAATTGGGTTCTCTTATTGCCAATCAAAATCACAGGCAGCAAAGAGAGGAGTAAATAACAAGAGTGGACTTGCATTGTATCAAGATTTCTATTACATGCTTTAACAGTGGAAAGATCCATGCAGTAATATAATGTATTAGTCAGACTTCTCTCCCTCATTAGTTGCCAAGTTTAAGCTAATTTAACCAAATAGGCAGTTTATGGGGTATTGAAGGTGGAAACTGAGAAATCCAAAGAGTGCAGCTGGATTTTATAGGTGAAAGGTTTGCTATCAGTGCTCTTGCAATAAAATTGGGACACTAGCCTCTGTCTCCGCCACCCCCACATTGCTGTCTTTCTCCAGCTCTCCTGTGCAGTGGGAATGGTAGCTAAGACGGCACCAGGGATAATCCTGAATGCAGTCATTCCATAAAGGTACACATAATTTATTGTGAGTGAATCTGTCTATAGAACCCATCATAGTAGTAGGTTAAAAGAAAATATATGGCATAAGAGCATATGTTTTCCAATGGTTCCAGTGAAGACTCAGGGCTGATTGAAATGGGTGCACTTGGGTTAAATGCCAGCCTTGAATCAATGATGTGACTGACCAGACCTTCGTGCATCCCAGCAGTGGAGGTCAGCCCCTCCCTCTGGAAGGTGTTTCTCCAACAGAAGATTTGGTTTCTGTTTGCAGAATAAGAAGGCGTGGATGCATGGCAAGTGTGCAAAGATGTACTGTTACCAGAAAAATAAATCATATTTAAAGAATTTCTCATTACAATGAGGCAGAATTTCTAAATCTTTAATGCTCTACATTCTTATACCAGATTACCATATATTTAACAGCTTAATTATGCAAATTATATTTTGAAAGGGAAGGATGAACTTTGCTTTATTTTCAGTGGTGAGTCCTTTCTCCTGGTCTGCCTACATGATAAGTGTGATATTATTCCCAATTTAGTGACAAGGAGACAAAAGTGTAAAAGAAGACTAAATGTTGGCTGTGTAAAAAGCAAATGTTTACTTACAGTTGTTATTATTTATTTTCTTCTTAAATAATTTAATAAATTTATTTTATCCTGCTTTATTAATAATATTTAGGCAAGGTATTAAATTCTAATTCCCTTCTATTTTTAATAAGTCTGCTTAGAATATACTAAAAATTCTAAAGTTTTCTGTCTCAATTATTAAAATTTGCATTGTATAAATACTACTACTGCTCTTTGCTGTAAAAAAAAACTAAAAGAAGACCATAGATGAATACAACTCACAGATACTAAAACTAACTTTCAGCCATTACTTCTTACCTCTCTCCATACCAAGAGATGGGTAACAAGGTATTGAATATCCACTCCTCATCATTTCTTCTCTAGCCTGTCTACAGACTAGTTATAACTAGAGGAAAAATGAGATAATGTAATAAGACCATATCCTATTAATGAGGGAACATGGAATTAATTCATAGGTGGAGCTATCAGGGAATCAAGATATGGCCTGGTTAGCATGAAAACCCAATGGCCACGTGAACCAAGGTTGTTAATTATGCTCTACCATCTGAGAAAGACATTCTTAATGTTAGCTCTGACGCCAGTCTTACCACTAACAGAGTGCTTGCTCACTTACTTTAGGTCACTAATTCAGGACTAACTCAGTAGTTCGGCAGGACTGAATTGCAAAGTATCCTTCTAGATTCGGGAGGGACTCAGTTGAATCAGCTAATTCCATGATAAGGGAAAGAATGTTTTGTGGGTAAGCGTTTCTAAACTAGTGTTTTTAATGTGTTTTTAGTAGTTCACCTTTCTCTGTTCCTCTGAAATTGTGATTACTTCTAAGGCGTTGCTTTCCAGGTAAAAGATATGAGATAGGGAAAGGGAGCCTTTTAGGAAATTTTTTTCTTTCGTGACCCACTTAACTGGGTTTTTGATTGATATCCATTGATATCCTATACATATTTGATCAACATGGTAATGTTTTTCTTTTCCATATGAAAAGAACTTTCAGGGATTTTCAGGGATTGTTTTTGTGGTGACGGAGAAGAAATGAAAGGCAGACAATATTAATGTGTCCTTAGGACCCCAACAAACACCACTGCCACAGCAAAGTTACCAAAATTGAAAATAGCATAGCCAGAGCCACAATCTGGCTTTGGGGCCACTTGTATGGACCTCTTCTTCCATGAAAAATATTAAAAATTACACTTTAAAACTGTACTGGTCTAAAGATAAATATAATCTAAGCTGAATTACATTTTTTTCTGATTTTTAAAAATTAAAACTTTTTAAAAATATTTTATTTATTTATTTTTTGAGAGAGGGGAAGGGAAGGAGAAAGAGTGGGAGAGAAACATCAATGTGTGGTTGCCTCTCATGTGTCCCCTACTGGGGACCTGGCCTGCAACCCAGGCATGTGCCCTGACTGGGAATCGAACTGCGATCCTTTGCTTCACAGGCCTGTGCTCAATCCACTGAGCTACACCAGCCAGGGATTTTTAAAAATTAAAACATTTTCATGGGCTCCTGAAGACCCTGGGCAAGGTAGTCACTGTGCCTAATGGTCCACTGTGCTAAGCTGGTCCTGCCATAGCTAAACTGGGTATATTTTAAGTCAAATAGCTGTTTTTTGCTTATTGGTTACCTTTTTAGCTTAAATGGTTTTAAGCTAAAAAGATAAATGGGTTTTTAAGATTAACATGAGTTGCTACAAATGGGATGGGAGGTGGGGAGCCAGGGTTTGAGAAGGGAGCTGGTATTAGATGACATCAGCAAAGCTACCCCGGAAAATCCTTCTCAAGACAGGATTTTAAAGCTGTTTTACTTAGTTTGTCAACATCTTTGTTCTTCAAATGTTTGTGTTTTTATGTGCTGGTGATTTGAAAGGAAATGACAAAATGATTATATTTACATTGTGAATTTGTACAGTAAGGAAAAACTAGAATTTTTCATGCAGAGAGCACTTAGAGTTGTACTCAGTATAGTTTTTCAAAATAAAATTGATGTTGGAATATCTTTCCTGTGATTCAGGTGAAATGTCAACGTATCATTTAAGGAATGCAAATGCTCACTCATGTATTTCATAAAAAGCCTCCCGTCCTTCCACTGAGCCCGCCTTTTACCCGAATCTCTAGTTCCCAGTCATCTATAGTTTTGGGAAACAGAGCTAACTTGGGTAAATGAATTCTGTCAACAAGTACTTTTTAAAGACACTCTTGGCCATGAACTATGAAATGAAACTGGTAGTTCCCCTACAAAATTGTTAGAAATACAAAGAACACTCACTCTTCTGGCAAACATCACTGACAAACGTGAACATTTTTTACTTGGTAGGTGTTAGAATCAGACCTTTCTGAATCAAAAACCAATGCTGCTGCTTATTGGCTGTACAGCTTATATTTGACCTTGACATTTCTGTCAGCCAGGTGCCAGGTACTATTTCAGGCACAAGGGTGCAAAGATATATAATGTGCCATCCCCACCTTCAAGGAAATCACAGTTTAAAGGAAGGCAGGCAAATGAAAAGCTTATGAAGAGGATGATGGAAAATGTAGGGATGAAATGAGGGTATGTGAGCATCTCTTAAACTAGGGTGTTCATCAACTAGACCAACTCGGAGGAAGCGTCTCTTTACCATTGAGCTTCTTTCCTCTGTTCGTAATTGGATATTAACCTCAGAAGGCTATTAGGTTTAAAGATGAAAATGTTTAAAAGCGATCTAGCATCAGGCCTGGGACATGCTTTTGACACAGTAGTTTCCGATTCAGTCCTTTTTTTCTCATGAAGAACACATCACAAGCAAAAGATAAAAGAAACGATGAATCATCGATTCCATTATCAATCCCTGAATGGAGGAGGTATATATGAACTACATATGTATCTCCATGTTTTAATAAGAGAGTCTGCTAACACATCCATTTGTATCATTTATTCCCAGTGTCAAAATAGAGACTGTATCATAACAAAGATTACAAAAACAAAATCAATCTTAATCATTAATGATCAAAATTTTATATTTCTCTTCATACATTTGGTTTTGGTTGTGATATAGAGAATGCTAGAAAATAAACTAAAGTGCTTCTTGTTAAAAGGAGTCCATTGGTTAAAACGTCCACTAATGCTTGGGAAACATTGTCATGTAATACTCATACCTAGAAATTGTGCCTATATTCTGTCTATAACTGTCTGATTCCGAAGGAAGTTACAGTCAGGGCACCCAATGATGCTACAAATGGAATTTGAAAGAGTACTTGTTAACTTCAGCTTCCTAACAGCTCACCTCCCCCCAGCACTGGCTGTGGATATGACTGCCAGTGAACAGGTTAGGATCTCCCAGCCTATCCAGCCACAATGGAACAGGGTGCCATGTTGCCCTGACGTAACTAATAGCGGTGGGTTTCTTGTTTTGCCTATTTTTTTTTCTGTGTTGCCAGAAGCAAAGACTGTTTCTCACTGCATTAATGAAAGCTCACATGGACAGATTAGGTTTATCTCTCATGCTGACAGAGTTAAAGGGTCAAACCCTATGATCACTATCCCCTGAGTCCTCAAAACCCCATGTCAGATGGCAGTGCTCCCTTGCCCTGCACTTCTGCATTCAGGCCTCCTTTCTGTCCACACCAAGCAATTCTGCCTAAATCCAAAGCAATCGTGACCTTTGGCAGTCATGTCACTTGTGCCCTCTGGCATGAATAGAACTAACGTCAACTGGGTAATTCAACCCTTGAGCACCTTCTTCGATGAATGAGAGCATCCAAGAATTGGCTGCCAGTCACCTGGTCCTTGCACCCAGTTTTACTTGGTTCAGGGTCCTGAATGACGGCTGCCTATTTCCACACCTCCCCTCCTGCCAATGATAGGATTTATGGTCTGCATGCTCCAGTTGTGGAGTTGGTCTGAGGCATTTTGCTGCCACGGGCCTGTGAATGTTTAGAATTGTGGGTTTATATTTCTAGGGCTGCAGTTTGAAAATTGAGGGAGCAAACAGATAGCAAAGAATTTACCCATCAGACAGCTACTGCTTCCTCATTCGGAGGGCTTATTTTATGTCTAGATTCCTTTGTAACAATTCTTTTCCTGAACTTCATTTCTTTGGGTAGATGCTTTCAAGTAGGTTTTTCTGTAAGAAATCCCCTTAGAAGAGGTGTTTACTTGAAGTAAGGGGTAAGCAAAGTCTGCCTGACACAGGAGACCTCAGAAACTTTCCCATAATGAAAAGGTCTGGCTTGTGGGTGGGCACTTTTCCATCCAGACAGACGGGAATGTGGCTCGGCGGCCAGAAGACACATGGACTTGTGACCACCGGGACAGGCACCTCACTAGAAAGTCCCAGCAGCTGGCAATTGCTTCTGAATGTACTAGCAGGCATTTGACTTTTTAAAACCTGTTCTGTACTCCTTTTATGTCGCTGTAGTCATGATTTCCCCTCTCAAGAATTTCCTCATACGGGCTCTCTCAGTGAAACCGTTTTTTGCCTACTCCCTCCTGGCCATGTCATTTGAATATGTATATGGATTTCACTAACCAGGGAAAGAAATTAACATACCCTGGATGAGACCATTTCTATCCATTTTGATTCCTCCCTTCTAATGATTTGTTTATTCAAATAAGTCTTGGACCCTAAATGGATCAAGGTGAACGTTTTCACAGCTAGCATGAACTAATACCCATAAACAGTTGCCAAAATAGGCCCTACAATTCCTGATAACTGCCTGCCCTCTCCCTCCTTCCAACTTTGGATGGATTAATTCACTGCATCACAGCCAGCACCTGAGTACAGAATAATTTATTTTTGTGTCACTTCATGACGAAAGCCCAGCTGGCATTGGCTCAAGTTGTGCAGCTGGCTATTAACTGAAGAAAACTCTGTCACTCCTCAAACACCATGTGATTCAGCAGACCCTTTTAATTCTCATCCTTTCTATTATACCAGAGGAACAAACGTAAATAACTCACTTGGCTCTGCTTGTCATGGATTATAAATTAGCTGGCAGCACGCGGGCTGATTGCATTAATGAAAGCTCTGGGTTGTTCTTCTCAATAGATTCGTATTGCTAGAAGTTTGGACATTTTCTGAGGCTTTAATGTTGTCCAGTAGAAGAAAATATCGCAGCCTGCTTTTGTTCTTCTGTACCACATAACTAATTTTTAAAGGAACATCAACAAAATCTCAAGTTGCAGCACTTACGGGGCCCCTGCTGGTCTTCTGAGAGCGGATGGGCTGTTTTTCTATCATACTTGACTGTGCCTGTGGTTGTATTATAAACAGAACCTCAAGAGAGATTTGTTCAAGGTTTTTAAATATATAAATATGTAATACATAGTCCCTGGTGTGCCAAAATTTTTGATGAGTGAATTTTATAATTCTCAAAATATGAGACTTCTTGGCATGAGGGGATGCTATAGTATGTTAACAATCATGGAGCTTTTCCATAAAAGAAAATCCTGTGTAGAAATGACAGGAGGGCTAAAATAGTGCATCACTTGGATCCTTGCAGGGTAAGGAAATTCACCAGCTGCATTAGTCCATGAAAATATGGTTCAGCACTAGGACCTCTTCCATGCCCTCTCTCTACCCCAACATCTGTCCTCTGGTGGTGATGCTTATCGGGTGCCAAATGACGAGTTATTAGTATATCTGGAGGCCTGAAAATGAACTTCATACAGCAAAATTGTACCTTGCTGAGGTTTACGGTGTCAGTGAGGGGTTCAATGGGATTCTAGCACCGGGAACTGGGAAAGAAATCAGAACCTGACAGAAAAAAAAATAGAACTTGCATGGAGATGAGACCTTGGAGAACTGGCTTATCCCTGGAGGCTAGTCTTCTGACTCATGAGAGGAGCAGCACCAAAAGGGCGTAAGAGAGCTTGGCTTGGATTCGGCCGTCTTGGGTTACAGGAGATGCAAAGGTAGAAGGGGCAATAAAGCTTTGAGGTCTGAGGCTATCCTAATTTGGACATCTGACACCGGGCGTGGTATCCATGAGGTAGACCTCAGGGACTGGGTAATCTGGCAAGAAGAGGAGATGGTGCAGGAGCCAGCAGTCCTTGCTGACCTCTAGGCAGATACAGATCTGAGTGGCATAAACTAGCTGCAGCTGACGTTGTGGTAATGGACTCCTGCATGGCAGGATTATTTCATGAACTCGGATAGGTTGAGACTACAGTGAGTAGATTCAGCTGAAGGGGCTACAAAGCTTCATAACTGACATTACTGCAAAGTGAAAAAAAAGCTTTGAGGAAACCACTGGTGTTAAAAAGAAATGGCAATGACTTTTGTCCACCTAATAATTATATGACCTTCTTACACAATTCTGAGAAAGTATTTAGCCAAACTCTCTTCCCTGTGTGAAGGAGGATGTCTCATGTGAATTCCTCTACACTTATAATTTAATTGAAAATGTTTTACTAATCTGAGCATTGTCTGAGTATACAACCAGGAATTTCAGTCCTGAAACATAAATGTGTATTTACTTTGAACATTTGGCAGACATCTGGTGGTGGATATATTTGTAGATTGAGGTTTAAGGTTAAATTGGAGAAAGATAGCTTGTCATTCATTTCCTTCAGTGTAGAAACAATTTCTGTTTTGGCATTATTTAATTTATGAACTTTGGTGTCATGCTCTACTTCTTCCATTGTGCATCACCTGTAATAGTTATAGTGAGAGCCAGAAGGACAATAAATGTGATATATTTAGTTCTTTCTATTTAAGGGCAGTATTTTGAATTCTAGGGATAAAGCAGTGAACAAGACAGAGTCCTCACTCAAAAGAACCTTTGAGAACGGTGGGAAATTATCGAGTACCGTGTAGTGGTCAAAGCATGGTGGGCCTGATTTCTTCAGAAACCATTGCTAACCTGGATTGATTTAAATCCAGATACCTTTTACTTGACTCAGCTTATGCCAAAACTGATGAGAAGTAGAACTTTCCAAAACATTCCTTCTTTCTAAGAAGAAGGCTGAAATAGCAAGTCTACAAGACAAAAATAACCCTCCTACCGAGCCCAGCTCCAGATAGAGTTCTCGACTTGCTCTTCTCAGCACAATGATGCTACAGAGAAACACAAAGATGATGGCAAGCCTCTGAAGCCAAAAGATTCCACAAGTGCCACTTTGTTGGTGGACTTCGCGGTGTTTTTTTAAATTAAGAACGCTTTTATTCTGCATATCAGAAGGATCCCAAAACACTAATTCAAAAGAACCGAAGCACCCGTATATTTATTACAGCTTTATTTACAATCTCCAAGATACGGAAGTTATGCTGTGTTTAAAGAAGATGACTTGAGATTGCTCCCATAAGTTAAGGTAGTACACGGTTTAAATAGAGGCGGATGGGACAAGATTTTCCCATCCTTTGGGGAAAATCTTCCTCTTTATGGCTCTCAGAATTCAAAATGAGCAGCTGCCATTTGGAGAGCAAGAACAGAGAAAGAACTTGAATTTGGAACAAGCTTATGTGTGGGCCCCCATTGTTCCAGGGTTTGCAAAGGGCTACACTATCATCATATTAAACAAATGACTCTTACTCCTTGTGCCAGCTTAATTAACAGCTTGGCTCCTAAATAAAGAGATAAAAATTGAGACAGAACATGTTTCCTATTGAAGGTAAAACCTCCTTAAAATAATCTTCAGGTGGTTTTTCCATTTACTTTTTCAAACTCACAGAAATAAACCTCTTCTTTTTAAGAAAATAATGTACTCTTGTGCTGTTAAGTTTTAGCACTGAGTAAGTACATGCTTCCCATATTTAAGCAACAAAACTGAATTAGATACTGATGAGGAAAAATAAGAAGGAAGACAGAATGGGATAGTTCATGTCAAAATGGCATGATATTAACTACATAAACAGAGATACATGTGTTTTTCTGCTATAAATTGCATGTATCAGTTACAGCTCAAAACATGGTCCCCAGACAGCTGCATTGCTATCACCTGGGAATTTGTTAGAAGTGCAAATTCTTTGGTCCAGTCTCAAGACTAATAAATCAAACTCTTGGGAGTGGTCCCAGCAACATGGCCTTTTAAAAATACCTCCAGGAGATTCTGATGTGCGCTAAACTCTGAGAACCAATCCTGCAAAGAATACCACAAAGCAAATGTAGAATAGCTATATTAGCTTGTCACCTTCTAAAATGAATTATGACAATATTTAGAAAGTTGGAGAAGAGTATATAAATCCATAGTATTCTTTTTTTAAAGCAGAATTCTGTGCTTGGAAATATGGGTTAGAATTTCTATTGCCTAGTTTTTGGCTTTTTTTTAATTAAGAGGTAAGCACAGAGGTACAGTGAGCTATTTATATAATTGTGTAGGAATAATGAAGTTTGTTCTAGCAGAAAAGTGTATCTCATGGATAAACTTCACTAATATTCTGTCTAGACACATATTCTTTTTTGAGGCAGGAAACACAAAAGAAAATTGTCTGCTTCATCAAGTTCAAGGAAATGGTGTTTTAATTCTGTAGAGAAGTAATTTCATTTTCTAGGAGAAATGGGTAGACCAATATTAGTAATTTAATTTTCTTAAAGATGATGATGGTTGCTACAGTTCTTCAAAGAGATTTAAATTCAGCTAGTGATTGGATTTGGGGGAGTCTGGGGAAGTTGGTGAAACTGTATAGAAGGAAAGTAACTTTGTTTTAGCCGACAGCTAATTATCATTTACTATGTGTTTCCTGCAGGACTTTGACCAGATAGCTAAGGGCGGAAACAGAAATATGAACTCTGTGACCTTTGTACATAACTTCATCTGGATTCAGTCATTTAAACAATATTTGTGGAATATCTACCACAGACTTCTCCGTGTAATGCACCAGGGCTGGACAAATAAACAACATGGTCACAGCCATGGTTCTTGTGACATAAGATGTCCAATGGTAAAGCTAGATGAGTCAACAGGCAATTACAATGAAGTGTAGTAAGCTTTGGGATGAGGCAGAGTATCAGATGCTATGAAAGCAGCTCTCCTGGACTTGCAGGCATGGGCATGGGGTAGTCTAGAAAAGTTCACAGGAAGAAGCACTAGAACTTGCAAGGGCAGCATATGCAAAGTCCAAAAGCACTGAGTTCTTGGCTCCATCTGTGGAGCTTGGAGAACACGTGGCAGGTGCACCGGCTCTGGAAAGAGAAATAGGAGTCGAAGGTGGAGGAAAATGCAAGGAACAGAAAAGAGGAGGACTTGCTAGCCATGCTAAGGAATCTAGACTTTATTCCAACAAAATGGAAAGCCTTTGAGGTTGTAGGCATTGGCAGCTTTGGGGGGACTGGACTGAGGAAGCACAATGCTGGAGAAGGGGAAACCAGTGGAGATACTCTCGTCCTAATTCAGACAGGTATTCATAGCTTGTTCTAGCAGTAAGGTGGGGATGAAGAGAAGTAACAAAATTTAGAAAATAGCTACTCAGGAAGTAAATTCAGTGGAATCTGGTGATGCATTAGGTATGGAAGCAAGGGAGAGGGAGAGAATTTGAGCACCTTGGGGCATTCATTGAGTTAGGGGCACAGGAGGGGTAGCAGGTTTTAGGATGAAATAATTCCATTCCATTTGGACATACTGAGTCTGAGAATTCTGTGATCATGCAAGTAGAGACGGTGGATAAACTGCAGGAAATGCAATATAGGCTGTGGTGCAAATGATCTGCGCCCTTCTAGCCTACTCTGTCTGCACAGATGCTTTCCCCATGCTTTATCGCACAGAGGCTAAAACCAAGGAACTTTCACCCTGGTCCTGGATTACCCCCATAGAGACCGGGCACTACTTTTGATGCCAGTTTTTAGTGGTACATGAATTTCAGAGCCACAGATTTCTCTACAGGAAATCCTAGAAAGCAATTTGATTTGCTTGATGAAACATACCTATGAACTAACCGCACATATTAACTTTCAATTGGTATTTTATTTCAACAAAAGAAAAATATGAGAGAACTAGAATGGTCTAACCCCAATTTAAATAGTCATATCCTCATTTACATTGGGAATAATCTCTCTGTAACAGTAAAATAGAAATATATTTACTAATAGATTTGTTGTTTGAGGAGAGCAACACAAAGAAACTAATAGGCGAGTATAATAGCTAAAGGGTAAAGTAAGTATTCACAATTGAGAATGAAGAACTTTTTTAAAGTTTTAAACCTTTTTAAAGTTTTATAATGAAATTATAAAAGTGTATTTCTAAATAAAATATTTAAGTTAGAATTTGAGAAGCTTTCTTTTGTCATGTTCAAAAAGAAGTTGAGGGCACCTTATCTACTATTTATGTACTACATAGGTATTGGTTGTCAACAACTAAGAAAAATCTTATATAAATGATGAACAGTCCTGTAAGTTTTTCCCAAAATTTTCTTTTCTCCATAATTATGGAACTTTTGAATTTATTTTATTTTTGAGAAACCACAAGTTGTCAGAGAGATTAGTATACAAACAAATTCCAACTGGCCTGCAGCAATACTGAGAGCAGGCATTGCCATCAACAACATTGAGGATGATAAAAATCCCCTTAAGGTTTGCATGTTACCAAATTAGAAAGGTCAGGAGGCATGTATAATATATTTCTGAAGATATATCTTCTTAAACACTTGCATTACTTTGGTATATTAAATGGACAATTAAGTCTAATTCTGTGATGTACTACGTGTGAACTCTTTTTGATTAATAATTGTGAGACTTCTATTTGAAATATAAAATCCCTGCTTATACATAATACAGATGGAAGCCAGACAGGTCGGGGCTGGTCAAAACTGTTAAGTGTTGGCTTTCAGCTTCCATTTTCTTTCCCCGAGCTCTTTGTCTTCATCAGGCCATCAGACACCTTATTCTCTCTAAGAAATGCTTTCTTCCAGCCAGTACAATGTTAATCCTCATATCCTACCCTACCTTTGTCTAACCATTCAGTAAAATATGTCTGTGTATATCTGAGCACATATGATAGACATAAAGCTTATTTAGCTGTCTGATAAGCTATGTTAAATCTTCTGTAAGTTTAGGATAAGTCTGTTCAAATTGGGGGTGAATATTACATTACTGTGCTTCCCAACCAGTTCCTACACCAACTATATGTTGGACATTAATACATGGAGTAGAATTACACCTTGAGCTGAAGTCCTGCTGCATGGGGGATGTCCCAAATGAGATTTGCTCATTTGCAAAGACTACAGGATTGTCTGCTTTTCCATGATGCCATTCACTGCAGTGGGTATGTATAGTAAACTTCCTATTAAAGAAGAAAGAACATTTATGTTAAAAAGCCAGAACTAGTAATTTAAATAAAGACCTTAGCACTGTGCCCTAAAAGCTGAAATCTAAGAGACTGAAAAAAGTGGGAGAAAGGAATTAAATATTATAAATTCATAGAGCTAAGAAATCATAATTGGACCAAAATCTGGACAGTACAACATTCCTGTTGAAAACTTTAAAAATAGGTAAAAGCTACCCTTTGTAATCAATAGAATTTTTTCACTATTTATTTATTTATTAAATACACTTTATTGATTATGCTATTACAGTTGTCCCAATCCCCCCTTCATTCCCCTCCACCCTGAACACCCCCTCCCACACACCTTCCCCCCTTTAGTTCATGTCCATGTGTTATAAGTTCTTTAGCTTCTACATTTCCCACACTATTACCCTCTCTCTATTTTCTCCCCACCGTCTATGCTACTTATTTTCTGTACCTTCTCCCACCTCCTCCTCCCACTCCCCTGTTGCTAACCTTCCATACTCCACATTCATATTATTGAAAAATATAATCCACTGAACCCTTTATTTTGATATTTCCTCTTTTTACTATGTTTTTTCCATCAAATACTTTTCCAGACATTTTTTCTTCTATGGCTTCTTTCTTCTCAAAATTGCTAAAATTGCATTAAAGTCAGTGTCCTACAGAAATATTCTCATTCTTTGGTTTAGGCATTTTGTTATTGAAGAGCATTGTCACTACCTCTCTGCTCAGACCTTGGTGCTGCTGAGTTGCAGTCACCCTTCTTCAAGGCTGGGAGAGGTCAGCACCCCTCGGCACCACTTGGTGTGATGTCAGCACCACTCGGCCTCACACAGTGTGATGTCAGTACGACGTGGTAATGCTGCGCTGTGCTGCTGTTGTTCGGGTGTTGACAAAATCTTTCTTTATTGAGTATTTAGTATCCACAAGGCAAAGTCAACTTTGGCATTTTAGGATTTATAGAATCTGCCATTTGTAAGAAGATTTTATGAAGGAAAATTAAAGTCCCCCAAATGAGTGTTGAAATCCAGTTTGCATTTGTAGCCCTCTGATGCCTTTTAAAAAATGCCTTTTTTATGTCAATAAAAAGGATATATTTATTATAAGTTGTGAAATTTATAGCTTATGGAAAATTCCTACCCTAACCATGTTAAAGATAAAAGTGAGGAAATGATGATACTTTGTCGTATTTTCCCTGTGATTTACGTAAGTATTTACTCTCAATAGGAACTTTTTGAAACACTGGTGCTAACAGACCCCAGATAAATACCAGCTCGATGCACTTTCATGCATATATCATCTCATTTGTTTTTACATCATTCCCTAGGAGGTAAATATGTAACACTTGGTCTCATTAGCATCACAATAGATTATTAGGCAAATCAACAGAATGAAAATTTAAAGCTATGCTATCAAATTGAAAAAGGCTTCACTTACCATATTTTGCCATGTATAAGGCACACCCACAGTTTTTGAGCACATTAGATGGTATGTAATCATTACACCCATGTACAATGTGCATCTTTATTTTTCCCTCAAAAATTTGGACAAAAAGTGCACATTACACACACCAAAGCATGGGTGTATATTTAAGCAATAGCTCTCACCCACATAAATCACCTAGGGAACTTACAAAATTTCATGCCCAGGATGGACATCCAGACTAGTGACATCAACATTTCTGGGGACAGGACCCAAGGGACAGTATGTTTATGCCCCCAGTGAGGCTACTCCCTTAAAGGCTCACTAACACCCACTGAACTGCTGGTTGAGATAGCATCCCCCACACTGACTACATCTCCCACTGGTGCTACTTTCCACCTGTTCCTGTCATTTTGAAATGCGATCATTTGAACCAGCTGGACCCATGCGAGGCATGCCCCTCTTCCAATCCAAGCATAAAAGCCTTATTTAGCCTTCAACACTTTGCGTGAATAATTAATGCAAAATAAGCATCACACCCAATGTTAAGAAATACATAATAAGAAGTTCAAAATTTCTCCTTGTTTTCCCCTCTCAGCCATCACATTTAAACTCAACTCGAATGTCCCCCCATTTCTTGTCTTCACCTCCACCACACCTGCTTTGGCCCAGCATTTTGTCAAGTTAGAATTCCCTGACAACAGTCTCTGTGAGATTCAGTCCAAGGCTCACGCTCTTGCCAGAACACCTGTCCCTAACAAGAGATTGTGCTATGTTAATCCAGAGCCTAGAAACTCTCACTGGCCCTCCACCACCTGCAAATAAATTCAAACCCCTCACCACAGGACATCCTGAGTGTTGCAACTCTATGGTTTGCTGGTTCACCCCTGGGGGCCCTTCATGATGGGGTGCTCTTGTGCGTCCACTGTTTCTCTTATGGAAAAAGTTCTCAACCGCATTCTCTACCCTGGAAACTTACCATCCAAGACCCGGTTCGACAGCAGCTTTTCCAGGACCTTCTCCTTGGTTCTCCAGGAAGAATTAGCTGCTATGTTCCCTGTGCTCTCTCAGCACTGCGGCTTCACCTTTATTACAGCAATTACGTCGGGAAAAGGATACTTCCAGTTACTAACATTAAAACAATACATGTGTTTTGTGCTTATTTAACTCACCAAGGAAAACACTCTTATTTTTCAAGATTCTTGAAGTTTTAAAATATAGTTGCATATAATAGAGTTTTGTTTGTTTGGTTTTGCTTTTTCAGGTTTTCACCCCCAGGCTCTTTGATTCTTGCTGAGAGGGAATCAATCTCTGAAAAATGTATCTAAATTATAAGAGAATGCCAACAAAATATGACACATTTTTATTACTATCTGAAAAGCATTTGATATCACAAAGAGTTTGTTTTTCATGAAGTATTTACATAAACCCATGAAGAGTCGGTGAGTGAGACTCTAGGTTTGGGTTGTGGGGGAGGGTCTCTCATGTTTGCGGCTGATTCAAATATCAAGTTTTCAAAATAATCTTCCCACATGATTGTGAGATATGACTCATCCCAACGAGCTAATTGCTGACTCCAATGTTCACCTTTTAACAAGCAGTCGTGCACGTCCACGTACACCATCAAGCACAGATACTGCATCGAGAAGGCAGGCACAACACTTTAGACTAAGACTTTAGCCAAGGCGTTTCAGACCTTCCTAAGCACCAAAAGTTAACTGGAGGGGCTGGTGAGCCACACATTTCTGGGCCCCTTCCCCAGAGTTTTGAACCAGTGGATCTGGGGCGAGCGCCACACTGTGTTCTTCTAAGAAGTCCCGAGCAGACACAAATGCTACTGGTCTGGAGGCCACGCTCTCAGAGTCACCGCACCAGTTTAATAGTGTAGTTGCTGAGCTTTCACTGCAGGGCACGCACCCCTTGACTAAGAGTGAATAGTTTGATTGTCACCAAACATCCTAATGTTTCCAAATATCTGTATTTAGCCACAGACCCACAGAAGCAAACCACGTCGATATTAAGTCTGTTTTGGTATTGTTGTTGTTTCAGCGTACTTTGGTATGTTTAATTAAGTCAATTCTAAGGAGAAAAATCAGTGTTTCTAATCTTAGCATCACAGATTAAAAAAGAGAACCCAGAAGATTCTATCTTAACCATTTTGATTTTTACCTTCTGGTAAATATAAAAGCATATGAGTTCCTGGCAACCTCTGTTTTCTAAAGGAATATTGGATTTCTTAAAAATTCATAAATTTTGTCAGTAAAATTGGAGAAGCTCAGTTTCTTTAAGTGGTAAAAGTTCCAGCCACTAATTCTGAAAAAAGTCAACAAACAAATCTGTAAGTTTTTTTAGCATATTATTATCTTTGCTGTAATATTGGTTATAAATTTGTGTTAAGTGAAGACCGTGTGTCAGACAAATCATGTTCTAGTCCTTTCCTAAGGAAATGAAACAATAAGCCTGATAATGTCTTACTTTTGTATCATGGTACTAGTTGCCAACATCCCTTAGTAACATATTACTGAGAATGATAGATTTTAGAGAGAAGGGAAGCTTGGAGAAAATCAGTGATATGCTCAAGTTGGCCAAAAGCCTGGACTAGATTGAGGTTTGGAGATGAGATGCCCTATAACTTCCTACTGTCCCACCACCTGCTAAGATGGCCCAAGCACAGAGCAGTCAGCATGGGACCATGGCCCTGAGGGTGGCATGTCTGGCAGGGAGAGGGACCAATGAAGGCTATAGCCTCATTGAAGAATCTTTCCAAAGATCCTTTTTTTGGCATCTTGGTTGGTGTTTCTAAGAGTCTGGGGGATGAACCTCTGACCAAAATGGCTGATATTTGAGCTTGAAGAAATATATATTTTTAAGATGATGATCCTAAGACCAACTTAAAAAGTATAGTGTTAATAATTTATATTTATTTAAGAATTCTCGAATCACTTCAATGTAAATCATAGTGATTAAGTCACTCTGTAAATTGCACAAGGTGGTCATATCATTTTTCAAATAAGGACTAAGGTTTATTTAATTGAGGTGATGTACTTTTCAAACATAGCTAGTAGAGGTCTATATTCTAGCACCTGCACTTCAACTATGTGCTCACCATCAACCAAATCTGGCTTTTATTCATTCTTTAATTGAAAAATATTGATTGATTATGTACTATGTGCCGAATGCTAAGTGCTGAGGATACAACAAAACTAACAAGCTTACACTCCAGTGAGGGGTGTGGTAGATGGAATGATGGCCCCCACAAGGAGGTCACTGCCTAATCCACCGAACCTCTGAATATGTTCTCTTACGTAGAATGGGGATTTTGCAGATGCGACTGAAACCCTGAGAGCAGAGACTGTCCCGGGTTATCCAGGTAGGCCCAAACTAATGACGTGAGTCCTTAAAAGCAGAGACTTATCTAACTGTTAGAGACAGATTTAATGAGAAAAAAAAGGTCAGAAGGATGTATCTTTGCCGGCTTTGAAGATGGGGCAAGGGGATCAGGAACCAAGGAATGGGGGTGACCACTCAAGGTGGCAAAAAAGGGAAACAGATTCTCTCCAGAGGCTCCAGAAAAGAATGCAAGCCCTGCCAATACCTTGACCTTAGAGCAGTGAGACCTGTGTTAGACTTCTGACCTACAGAACTGTAAAGTTACACAATTTCTTTGTTAAACTACTGTTGTTATCAAAGGTGATTTGTCATAGCAAGATTAGAAAGCTAATATAGGGGAAGACAGAATTCAAGAGAATTCAGTAAAATACATATATATATATATATATATGCATATATATATATACACATTATATATATATGTATATATAGATACACACATTATATATTATGTTGGGTGGTGATAAGTACTAAGAAGAAAACTAAGTCAGGGAAGTATGGCCAGGGGATGCAACTATAGTTAGAGTAACCTTCCACATTGGCATTTGTGTAAAGACTTGAGGTCCAGGAGGGGAAAGGTTCTTTCCCATAGAGGGAATAGAAGGCTAAAGTCTCTCACCACTGGACAATGACCCTGCATGTCTCAGTCCCTGAATATCAACATCAAAAGACCAATTACTATTCCACAATATCCAAGTTTTCCCCCACAATCATGTATGACAATTTAGGTAAAGGTTTTTATTTATTATACCATATAATTTTCAATTAAACAAAAATAGAAATGCTATTATCTGTGTCAATAGATATGATAATATGTAAGGCAAAAGAGATACCTAGGTAATTACTAGTATAATAAACATTGTACAATGATGCTTCATAGGAAATAGATCTTGCCTGGTGCTCAACATTTGGTCCATGAACCAGCAGCATGAGCATCACCTGGGAACTTGGTAGAAGTGCACATTCTTGGACCCCACCCCACCCCTACTGGGTTACAAGATCTCAGGTGATCCATATGCACATTAAGTGTGAAAAGTATGGCAGTGGGGACAGTACCTTGAACTCTCAGTATGAAACATGCCATCAAGTATGTTACGTCCTTTAGATCCTGACAGGTCTATATTCTGACACTATATTCTGTCTATATTCAGTCTGTATTCTGAACTGACACTATTCTCAATTCAGTTCTTTAGGGAGCTTACTGTTTCATGCCGCAGGAGGTAGCTCCAAGGAAGTAGGTTGTGAGTGTTATGTTATGAGAGAGTAGCAAACCTTGGCTATATATTGCTTTCTTTCAAAACCTTAAATTGGTCAATGTACTTTTAAAGATATAATAGTTCAAGCTGAGGGGTAAAGGGTTTAGAAATTTAATTAATTCAAATGAAGGTAAATTGAAAATACAGCACAGGCAAGGAAGAGTACAAACTTCTCACTGAATCAGAAGTTTCAAGTTGGTAGAAGACACCAGTGCCCTCTGGCTCAGAGCTAATGCAAACTATAACTTGACCTTTCAAAGGCCAGTGCTCGCTCCTTCTTCGATGCTCACGCAGAGAACTCACCATTCTCCCTCGCAGCTCTTCTGTGCTTGGCCAGCTCTGCCTTGTCGGCTTGTTCTTGCTTTCGCTGAATCGACTTCTGCCTCCACAAAGCTTCCATGTAGCATTGCTCTGAAGCTTGGAGAGCCACAGGGCAAGTGAAATTCCACTTCCCTTGACACTCTTTTGTATCCTTAACTGGGAGATCTGTCCTCAATGAATTTTTTTTGCCCTTATTTAAATACTCTTACGCTATAGTATCTGTCTTTTCATTTCCTAGTTATTCTTATTTAGGCTAACTCCTATCTCACAACATTCTTTTTTAAATTTGTGGCTCAGAGATGAGCAAATTATTTCAAAAGTGACCCAAGGAGCTCAGAGCATCAGATAGACTATTTTTTCCCTCAATCTGGACATTAACAAGTTTGTGACTTGAAATTACACAGACTCTTTGTATTGTCACATACTGACATACACAACGCTAAACATTCTCAGCTTAGCCACCAACTCCCTCCCCTTTGGCTGTCACTCAATTAGATTTTTTTTTCTAACCAAAGGACAAGACTTCAAATGTGTTCTATTTAATTCCAACTTGTTAGATTTGGGCCATTAAGCTCTTTTTCTACCCTGATTCTGTCATCCATTCTACTAGCTGTTCTTTCCCGCTTGAAGTCTTCTTACTCTTTCCCTAAGCAGACCCCTTTCATTATGAAGGCTGTCACTCTCCTCCCAGTTCTTCTGAAACAAGCTTATGTCATGTCCATTAGGATCTCTGTGCTGATGTTACAGTGAGTTTGTTTTCTGACACACAGGTGTGTGATCTTAAATGTGTCACTTAATTACAGTTCCTCCAGTAGATTACAAACTTCTTTGTAACTTCTTTGTCAAATATCTTTTGTTTCCACTTTAAAATTTTACTTTTACGTATACAGTTAATACTATAGATTTTAGATGATGGTAGATGGTTAACTAAAAAAATGGGTGAGTTGGGTACTTGGTGTTTCAGATACAAGAGAAGGATGCTTAGGAAATGCCCTCTAATGAATAAAACTGTAACTTTTATTAGCAAAATAGAAGGTTCAGGTGAAGCTAGGGGTGCATCAAAGAAGGCTATAATTGGGTTGTACTTTTCAGGTCCTAGCCCATGGTAATTGTATGGTGGCCAAGTATCTTGCATTTGATTTTAAAACAAATCAGAAGTAGATGACTCAGAAATGGGTGACTCAATCAAATTATAGACAAACCCCTTGCTACAGTGACTCTGGTTAATTAAATGTCTATGACAGCAGAATCAAAACAAGAGGAACTGTATACAATTTAGAAGCAAGGTCATAAAATTGTTCCTCTCAGCTGGAGACGCCTTAACTCCTTCAGCACATAACTTTTTTGAAAGAATAAGCATGGGCCTTTATTCTACTCTGTAAAGAAGATTTACATTCTGACGTTAGATTTCACTTTATCTCATTTAAATCAAGTACATCAAGCCTCATCCGTCTTAGTGTCTCTCAAATGTTAGGGGGATAACTTCCAGGTGAACGTCTCCTTTGCTGGCTCTCATACATTTTTCTGTAGTGATTAAAAACTGTAGACTGTGTAAACAAATAGCTGGAAAATGGATACTGTGTTGGGTGATTCAAAAGCCTCACAGGATTACAAACAAGCATGCTATTAAAAGTATTTTTAGTACACCCAGTTTTCATAAGTTGCTGCATTTGTTTATTTACATAAAGGTAAATTTCAAGTACATGCACGTGATTACACCCAGAGCAGAAAATGAATGTATGGACACAGTGGCACTCGGACACCTCCAAGCCATTCAGCAGTTATTTCAAAGTAGGATTGTAAATACTTTTAAATATTCACATTTTGGTTTTTCTGTATTTTCTCCTATAAGTTCTCATTTGGGCACAAGAAGAAAAATATGATTTTAACTAAAAATGTTCTGAAAGCATTCTTTGCAGTAGTGAAAATGGAAATGAAAAAAATTATCAATAGGGCAACAGCTATATAAACAAAAAAGGAAAACTAAGAAAAAAAATTAAGCAATGGGAAAAGATTGTTTGGGGCATTTTCAAGGCTAACCAACATGCAGATTTTCTGTGGTACTAGATCACAAGAGAAACTGACTTCCTAAAACAGTAATTGTAAAAAATAATGAAAATATAAATGTTTAGCTTTCCCTGACTTTATCTAATATAAAAGTAGAGAAAAAATGCATTGAAGCAAGCATCAACTTACTTATCTTAAAAGAAGCTCCCAGTTTTAATGTTTCCCATCAGATGACCTAGAAAATGGTGAGTAGTGGACATCAGTCTGTGTCTCCCCTGCCCGGTCCCCTAGCTGTCACGGACTCCCATCTGCAAAGGGCCAGATAGTGATTCAATGCTTAACAGAAAAGCTTTTTGATACTGAAAGTGGTATTTTTCCACTTTCTTATAGTAGTGAGTGATCTTCTATGAGCATAATACAACTGCAGTCTTCCGAGCGAGACTGGGGCACAGAGTAAGGTGTACTGTCTAATCCTGGAAGAAATTTGTACAGGGAACCAACTCCAGGACAGATATGGAGCCCTCTCAGAAACTGTATAGAAAATCCAGATGTGGGAAATTCATATGGAAACAGAACAGTCTCTCCATTTTTGTATAAATCTCCCAGGAATTTTTCCATGGTTCAAAGCTGATATTCAATAACTGCATAAACGTGTTAGATCGTCTATAAACACACGTGCAAAAATATAATATGGATTTTAAACTCCCATGTTGACCCCAAGATTTGTGCTTTTGTAGGTACACTTTGGTTTATAGCCTATCAGTGGAAAAACATGAGGGGTGGTTGTGTGTGAACAAAAGGTATGAATAAAATAAAACGGAAAACGCGAGAAAGGCAGACATTAGAGAGCTGCTGGCTACAATGGTATTGGTTGGCATCAGTTTCAAAAGCCAACTACCCCAAGGTAGAGGATTTGCATTTAGGACTAGCAATTAAATTACAAGCAAATTAGTCAGGAACTGAGTTAAGGCTACTGAGAGTACTTAATAAATAGTCATATTAACAATGTTAGAAGATGTTTTTTCCAAGGCTAAATACTTCTAAACCTTATGCCTTGTGAATGTTGAAAAGTCATTGTTGTTCTGCCCCGGACCTTTTCTGTCCCTTTTAAAGGTAATTTTGACTCAGGTTAACTGAAAGACATCTCCACAGCAGTAGAGGCCTTCTGTAAATTGAGGAAGTTCTCCAGGTGCAATGCTCTGAAAACAGCAGGCATTTCAGAATCACATCCTGTAGGTTGTTAATGTCAAGTGGCACAAGCAACTTCACCTGACCACAAGATTCTTTTCCTGGAATTCACACTTTAATAAGCAAGTGTTAAAAATTGTCGGTGATTTCTCCAGCTCTCTTAAAAGCAAAATAGCCTTCTCAGATTATAGCTTCAGTGCATTAAGCATTACCGTGGCAGCCTGAGTGAGTGAATGTGCAGATTAAACATCTGACGCACGCCCCAAAGTGACATAGTGTTGGGGGAATCGCCTCTTTGCCCCCTGACTGCCATTTGTATAAAGCAGTGGATGGTGAGTGTGGCTGTCTGTGTGTGGCTAGTTACTGCGTCTAAGACTTGACTGTATAGGAGGAGGAACGCAAATAATATGGATATTGACCTTGATTCATAGGAATTGTTTTAAAACTACAATCCAAGAAAATACCCTTTTATATTTAATTTCTCTCTCATTTCTACATGGTTATTGTTAGTTCAAGGAGAAATATTTAAATGATAGCCACTCAGTGACTATTCCTAATAAATTTTAAATCTATTTCCTCTAAGGATCTGAGTTGATTCTAAAATATACTCTCCCTTGAACTTTGTTTTGGTTAAATTGTATTGTATTTATTTTTGATTTGTGAATGTGGGAAATAATACAATGTTCTATAACCATCCCAGATCTGTGGTTCCTTTTTTTAGTCTTCGTGGATGCTTGTTCCTATTCATTCAACACTTTTTTTAAATGTATATATAGCCAGCTCCACCTCACATGAAATGTGAATGGATGTAAAAACCTTAATTCTCAACAAATGATCCGCTACTGTCTTTGTATCTTTACATTTATCAGTAGTCAATATTAAACCTTTACAGCAAACAAATATTTAAGCACTTACTATTTACCGTGCACTTTTCCACCTTCTGGGGGAGATGGATGGGGAATTGGAAGCGCATCGGGTGTTATAGCAGAGAGGTGGGCGGGGGCCTCAGGGCCTGTCACAGGAGGATGAAATCCTGGAGTGGGGCCAGGGAAAGGTAGGGATGGTGTCAGAGCAGGTCACTTTTCCAGAATTCACCAGGAAGTTATGTCATTTACAAAATAGGGGGTGGGACTAGGTGGGGACTATTGGGAAATGAGGGAGAGCCAGATAACATAGGGTTTGGTGTTTACTCAAGGCACACACAGAGGCCATTGTGAAGAGTGGTGTGTGGAGGGGCAGTGTAGACATGCAAGGCCGGGTAGGAGTCATGTCTTTAGTGAAGGCAAAGGATGAGGAGGATCTAGATTAGGAAGCAAAAATCATCCTGTGGTTTGCCTGTTGATTGTTGTTTTACCTGGTGATTATATCTCTGTCTCTCCTCCATACCAGCCTGGTTACCCACAAGAGACCTACTTCTAATTTTATTCTGACTTGGTCTCTTTTTGTGAGATGGGCCAAGTCTCCCTGGTACAACACCGGAAATGCATTTATGTAAAGACAGGACACCTGTGCTCCTTTCAGTCCCCTTCCCTCCCTGTCCTCATGCTTCAGTCCTCTGTCCCCATTCTCATCTGCACATCATTGACTATTGCTGCCCCTGGCCTGCCTTAGTTCCCATTAGTTATATTTTGCAGAGGAGACTCTTTTAAGGAGTAACCCCTTGCTGTTTCTTTGGATCCCTTGGAACCTACCTAGTTAACAAGACGAATCCTCATGGGCTGGCATATCTCCAAGCCTCAGAAATATAAAGGTTTCTTATGTATCTAAGGAATAATCCCATGCCAGCCTTTGAAACTGGGGAGCTCCATATATAAATGTATGTGTATGTATTTTATGGTTATGAACAGTTCTTGGTGTCTTTTAAAAGCAGCAAAATAATGAAAATATTGACATTATTCAATGAGTTAGTAGTTGAGATTAAGGGACTTCTGAGGGTTTTACTGGTTTAAATATGAAACCTGTGTAGCAAATCCAGAACCCTCTTGTACCTGTTACCCACATTACATTTTTCTTTGAATGAATGGTTCCATGAAACTTTTCTTCTTTCTTGTCTTTAAATCTGCTTTCCTCTTATGCTTCTCTTAGTTATCACCCTTTCGTGTAAAATAAATTCTCATATGAGCCTGTTGCCCTCAATGGTACTTCTCCCCAATGCTCGCGTACCTTCTGCCCATCCACATGGATCTTCTTGTCCCAAATACCTACCGTGACCCTTCTTGCTTCTGCCTTCCTTATTCCACTCATTTGAAATTTAGTTCTACAGCTTTTTAAGCACTCTGGAAGGCACTATGGTCAGCACTGAGAATTACAGAGGACTATGGCATGACGGCTGGTCACTGGTTACAGCCACAGGGCAGTGCTAATATAGTGGTATATTTTTTATATAATGGAGAAGGAGGATGCAAAGTAGATTTGCTTTGCTGAACAGATCTAATGGCCTATTTTCAGGCCACTGACACCCACAGGACTAAATATTCTGTCCTCTCTCTTAGGTAATTGCAATAGCCTCCTAACCAATTTCCTTCCTTATACCCTCCCCATGCCATCCAGTCTTATCTCCACACAGTGTAGATAAGTGTAGATTGTTTATTCCACAGAAACAATAATTATGTTACATTGCATTGCTTTCTGAACAGAGCCACCCAATGGTTTCCCCTATAATTTAGAGTCAAACTCAAACTTCTTTCTTTGTCTTTGAAAGGTCTATATGATCAGAACTCTACCATCCACCTCCCAGTGACCTGACCCCTTCTCAAACCACTGTCCACCGCCCACCCACTTCCATCACTCTGTCTTCATCACTGTTCCTTGAACCTGCCAGCCACGTTCTGCATCTCAGTCTTCACACTCACTGTTCCCACAGCCAGGACATCTCTTCCTCTAAGTATGTGTCTGGTTGGTTTTATTCTGTCCTTCAGATCAATGCTCATTTGTCACTTTACCAGTGAATGCCTAACACCCTGAAACCCCTTGCTCTATTTTTCTTTATAGCACATATGAACTACTATACTTTTCTCATTTAATTGTTTATTGACCATCTTTCTCCAATAAGAAAACAAGGTCTATGAAGCAAGGGCTTTTATCTGTTTCTTCATCAGTGTCTAGAATGGTCCCTGGCATAAAGTAGGTGCTCAATAAATGTTTGTGGGTGGAAGGAAGGAAGAAAAAGAAAGGAAAGGAAAGGGAAAAAGAGGGAAAGATGGAGGGAGGGAGGGAGGGAGGAAGGGAGTGAGCAGGGGAAGGGATAGAAGGAAGTAGAAAGGGCACAGGAGAGAAACAGGAAAAGACAGAAGGAGGAAGGTTGGAAAGAAGAAAGGAGCAAATGAGAGTGGAAAGGATGGTAGGGAAGAAGGCAGAACAGGAGAAAGTCTCATATCAGTATAACTAAGTCTCTAATATTTTCCAATATCTGTTCAATGCCTCTTTAAGCAAAGGCAAACTGACCTTTAGCCTAGAGACTTTGGAAAATAGCGTTGTCTGGATAGAAACTAGTGAGGTTGTTCTGTTTACATTTGTTTATTTTCAGATACCCTCCCCTATTTTTATGATGAGTGGTATGGGCTTTCCATTTATGGTAGTGCTATAAAGTTTCCCTTTAAATAAAGGCATTTAGGGTTTTCAAAAAGTACTCTACTTAAAAATTTGTAAAATAGATAATGGTAATAGGGAACCTCAGACACTCAAAAATCATGAAGTAAAAATGTGGATATGGCAAAATATGAAGCTAATAAATTAGTGCCTGAAATTGAGGGTTAATAGACTTAGAAAAATTATACCTTTTTTGAGGCATACTTCATCATAATTGCAATTCCTGCTTCAGCATCCGTGAAACATTCCCTGACTACTGCCCTCCTCACCCCCTTTCCTGTTATCTGTTTTGTTAGACTCCTGTACCCCATCAAATGTTGACCTGACACTATTTGATATGACTCACTGTTGTTCGGGATCTTTTAATTCTTTTTAAATTGATATAAGATCTTTAATATGAGTAATCATGTTTGTCCCCCTCTCTTTTACATAGCCACCACATAGCACATCCTAGCACTGACATAACACACAATAACATGCATTTGTTATTTTCATCATGACTCATGTACATAATAAGGGGTGGGGTCAGAGTATTCAAACAGTGAAAATACCTAAGCATGATTTATGATTACTTTTTCTGAACTAAAGAATGATAATGGAGTGCAAACATTATTTTGGCTTATAAAACTAAAATCATGGTTTTGCCACTAGTAAAAATAATATGCATATTTATTCAGTCTGGTAAGAGAATGTAATTACTAGGGCAAAAGCATGAGATAATTGGCGCCAAATGCCAACACACAAATTTCCAAATTCAGTTTAATGCCTGAGAATTAAAACCTGCTAAAAATACTGGCCAGAAGAGAAGCCATTTATAAATATATTAGTCTGGCACATTTTAATGAAAATGGGGAACATAAGATATTAAATTTCTTTAATATATTTAGATATAATGACATCAGGGAAGATCTTATTTTCACTGCTTTATAAATGGAGCTAGCATTATATTTTCACTAGGAATGTTTAGGTTTAAAATACTATGAAGAGCAAGAACTATTTAGATCACCTGAAATGACCATTGTTTGATATCATTTTCTTCAACATGATCTATTATTAAATATGCATAATATTGTGTATAATAATAGGTAACATGTGTAGATCACTTAGTAGGTACCAGGCACCGCCCTAAGCAGTGCAAAACTTTGTGTTTTTGCTCTTATAGCTGCCATAATTCTACAAGTAGGAGCTCATATCAGCCTCATTTAACTGGTGAGGAACCAAAGCTCAGCAAAACACAGTTACTTACCCAAGAGCACACAGCTAGCTCGTGGCTGAACTAGGTGTTGATGCCAGTGCTCTGGCACCCAAGGCCATACCCTGAAGCACGGTCCTTGAGTGGTGCTCAGGTTTTCACAAAACTGTAGTCCAAGCAGGCAAAGCCACAGCAGAGGCGTTCTAGCGCCTAACACAGAGTTTGAGAGGGGGCTGCAGAAGTAAGCGCGTGAGCCTCGGAAAGCAAATTTGACCCGCCTTTCTCAATGGCATTTGCTATCAGAAGAATTATTGTGATTTATGTTAAAATTCTAATACCCTTCTTTTTCAATAAAAAGAATTTTAAAGAATATGAATATATTTTATATAAGATTAAAGAAATTTTTAATGAAAGGCTGGTGAAATGAGGGTGAAATCCCTTTTCTGTTATACCTTTTTTCTTCTCTACATGTGTAATACTAAGACATGAAAGTCTTGTGGCCAAGCACTTTTCTTTCTTTTATAAATAGTATTAAGTGTATTAAGTTTAGAACATTCGTAGTTTTTCTCATTTCTTGATTACAGTTAAGTTTAAACATTGAAAAAGAGTTGAAGACTTTCCATGAGGAACTCACAGACAATAATTTATAAGTGACTTTGAAAATATTTGCCACAGTTTAACCTTGAAAGACTGTTGATGTGTGTGTGTGTGTGTGTGAGAGAGAGAGAGAGAGAGATCTAGTGATTCTCAGTGAGTGTTGGACTAAGGGGAATGTGTGATCACATAGTTTGTAAAAGCAAAGTGATTTTTTCTCTGACTTAAATACTTGTTTCGATTTAGTGCTTTTTAGATGATACTGATTGTGGTATTCATTTTGCTTTTCCTGGTAACTTAATTTTGAGCGCTTAGAAATATGATTATTGGTGGTTCACCACATCTTTTGCCTGTTTTTCTCCTGAGCTATCTATTTCTGGTTGATTTTTAGGAATTTCTATATATTCAGAAATTCCTTGTTGATCATAAGTATTAAAAATATCTTCTCCCAGGAGGTTTACTGTCAAAACATTTTGAGAAATAGAGATTACTTTTTTATTGGCACGAATTTTTTCTAAAAAGTTTTTGTGTTTTGCCTTTTACATTCAAGTCCTTTTATGTATTGAATTAAATTGTGTATATGATATGAGAAGTAATCCAATTTTATGTCTTTCACATGGCTAACCCCTGATCGACACTATTATTTCCCGTTTTTTTAATGTTCAAGTACCATTGTCTCCGTCCCCCACCCCACTCTCCCTGCCCCACTCGCCCCCACCTTCCACTCTCAATTCTACCCCCATTTGGCTTTGTCCATGGGTCCTTTATAAATATTCCATAAGGACCCTTCCCTTTCTTCCAAAATTATATTTTCTAAATGCTTGCTGCAATTATAAACAAACATAATATTTTTATATCATCCAAATATGTAGAGAATTTGTTAAACTTTGTGCTACTTTGGATAATTTTCCTTCTGATTATTTTAGATACTCTGTGTAGATAGGCACGCCATTTATGAAAATAAAAAGATCTGTCTTTTCCTAGTGTTTATATTTTATTCCATTTCTAAAAATATCTATTGCCTTTCTACACCAATTAGGCCAGAGTTTTTCAAACTTCAAAATGTTCAGGAATCATGTGGGGAACATGAAAATGAACACCCTGCTTCAGTAAGAGTTCAGAGCCTGGGAGTCTGCATTTTTAATGAGCTCCCAGGTGATGGTGATGGTGTTGGGTCAAGAACTAGACTTTCAATAAATTTGTCAGTAGAAATTTAAAAAACAAACATTATTTTCTTGTTTTTAAACTTAAAAGTATGCTTTGACATCTCATTAGTTTTAATAAACTCTGTCTATTCCAAATTTGCTATAAATTTTTATCAGGAATATTTGTTGAACTTTATCAGAGAATTTTTGTCATTTACTGATATATATATGTAATTTTTCTTCTTTAATCTGTGTCATGAATTATTAGAACTTTTAATTGTATAGCCTTTTATATACCATATATATATAATACATACACATATGTAATTTATACTCATGAATATGTACTTATTGCAGCTTTATTTTCTAATATTTAGTTAAGAGTTTTCAACCTGTCTTTGCGATTTGGATAGGTTTTAAACAATTCTTGAGGAATTATGTTTTTAAAACATTATTATTATTGTTATAAGTGAATTGTGCATATACCAAAAACAGTGCATATATCTAAATAAGTTAAATATAAGTTGTTTATGTTTAACTTATTTCTTATAGTAATATTTTGAAATACATTCTATCATTATCAGCATTTTACTGATCAAGAAACTGAAGTACAAAGAGATTCCATAATTAGCCTGAAGTCACATAGATAGTGATGGAACTACAGTTAGCAATAATTCTACCACTAAAATACAACAATGCTCATTTATTCTTTCCCTTTCAAATGTTGTCCACTGGGCTCAGGCTGGTGTGGCTCGGTTGCTTGGAGTGTTGTTCCATACACCAAAATGTTGTGGGTTTGATTCCCAGTCAGGCCACGTAGCTAGGTGGCAGGTTTGATCCCCAGTCGGGGAACCTACAAGAAGCAACCAATGGATGTTTCTCTCTCTCTCTCTCTCTCTCTCTCTCATTCTCTCTCTCTTTCTCTCTCTCTCTCTCTCTCTGCTAAATTTCCTATCATTGCTTGTATTTCTCTACACAGATTGAATATATTTTTATATTTGTTTTTGGTAATTCTAATATCTGCAATCTTTATCATCTAATATACAGTTTATTATTTCTGTTGATTGTTTTTATGGGAATTTACTTCTTTATGTACTCAGTCATTTTTCTGTAATGTTTCTTGGCATTTTATATGTGGGAATTATTTGTGTTTAAAGTATATTTCTCCAGAGGGAGCTTGCTTACACAAAATAACGGCATGATCTACCAACTGTAAACCTATTTAAACTAAATATTCAGCTCCAGGCCAGATGAGAGTCCAGTCCCATGTGAGTATGCACTTCTGATTAGAAATTTTGAAAAGAAACTTTTTTTTTAGTGAGCTGCCTGGAACTGAGGCGAGTCTTGCCCTCTGCATGGAAGCTTTTCCCAATACACTCACTCTGGGTGTTGACTTCTGGGTGTGAGACTTCTCGAAGGGTCTGACTGGGGCTCCCTTCTCTTTTTAAGCCCTTAGCTTTGATTCTTTCCCTGGCACACAGAGGGTCAGCAGATGCCTTCAGAATAAATATTAGCTCTAGTGCTTACATATTTTTGTGGAGCTATGCTTCCTTAATTTCAGGCCTCAAATTATACCTCTTAATTTAATGCTTTAAAACAATCATCTTAGATTAGAATAATATTTAGAGCAAAATTTTTTATCCTCCCCTGAGGACAGGCTTATTGATTTTAGAGAGAGGGGACAGAAGGGAGATCGAGAGAAAGAGAGAAACATCCATTGGTTGCCTCTTGTACATGCCCTGTCCATTAAACCCACAGCCTAGGCACGTGCCCTGGCCAGGAATTGAACTTGTAGCCTTTCGATATACAGGACGATGCTCCAATCAAGTGAGTCACACTGGCCAGGGTTACAGCAAACTTTGATGAATTGTATCATGATGGAGAAAAGCAGACTAACTGTACAGCATGCTGTATTTTATGAAATACACCTACCCATGTGACTAGCACTAGATCAAGAAGCAGAGATTGCTCCCTTGTTCCAGATACTGACCCCTAGGAATAACTACTATCCTGACGTCTATCACCATGAGTGACATATTTCACTAAGGACAGTGTGCCCTTGAATGTCTGGCTTCCACATACTGTTTAATGTCTAGCTTCTTTTTCTTAACAGTATATTTGGAGAATTAATCTATATACATATATATGAAATACATTTATTATATATGTAATATATAAATAAATATGTCCTCATAAGTAAGTATCTTGAATTATTCATCTTATGGCTATGAAACACATTTTGTTTTTATTTGAAGTTATAAATCATGCTATAAACATTATTGTACATATTTTTTGTGTACATTTCTGTGAGGTAGACACCCAAAATAAAATGGCTTGATCATGAGGATGCGTATTTTCAGTTTTAGAAAAAAACCGCCAACAGCTTTTCCAAGTAGTTGTTCCGATTCACATCCCCACCCATACTGTTGCAGTTTTCTGGTTGCTCCACATTCTAGCCAGTACTTGCTATTGTCTTTTTAACCTTAACCATTCTGGTGGGTAGGTAGTGGTCTGGGGGTGTAATTTTAGTTTGCATGTTTTGATGTCTACTGACTGTGTGCATGTCTACAAATCTTTTCTTAGCCATTTTTATCCAGCCTTTTGAAATGTTCTCTACGGGAAGGTGTTCTTCTGTGTAGCTAGTTCACCATTTTGCTGGGAATTACTTCAGGCTTCATGAAAGACCAACTAATAATTTCACTAAGCCTCTCTATTCTTAACATTCTTTTTCTTCTCTTCAAAACTCTCTTAATTTCCCAGCACTCATGAAGTCGATCTTTATTTTGTCCAACCAGCCTTTGAGCTCCCCCTGCTGTCTTTCACTTAAATTATATACCAAGTGGTCGTACATAATTACAACAGTTTTAGAAATGAATTCTTGAATGAGCTGTTTTAAGCAGCAATATTTTCTTTTTTTCCAAAGACAAAAGTATCGATAAATTTAGATACTAACTCAGGACAATAAAAATGTAAAAGTAATACTTAAACACTAATACTTTTAAAAACTTACTTGTCCTATAAAAACCATTTGTATTAGTGTAATAAATTAACACTTAAAATGATTAAAAACTACACAAACTGTGGAGTCATCTTTTGGGGTAACTGTGAACATGTGGAAGCCAACAACATGACTTATACCTCTTTCTACTTCCTCACAGCTCTCAGAATGTTTACTTTGCTGTAATTCAGTAACTAACAACTAAAAACTGTATAAAGGAATGTATTTGTCTTTCTACATTGCAGATCATGGTGTACGTTTCTTCAGGGGCATGTAGCTGAAATGAATAAAGCACACCATGCAGTGTTTATATTTATTTCATCAGTCAACTCGGATGCGTTATGTCTCCCTTTATTACATTATAAAAAGGTTCTCCTTGGTCAAGCTTGCCAGTTGATTAGCTCCGTAAAGGCCCATAATACTTCAAAAATTATCAGGAAGCAAGAAAAGCCATAGCATTAACCATGTAGATTACTGGGGGAGGGAGGTATATGGGGACTAAATGGTAATGGAAAAAGTACAGTAAATGTTAAATTTAAAAAACCAATGTAGATTTGAAGCCTTATAATGAGTACGTAAGATTAGAAACTTTGGGGATGTGGGTAAATCTCAGTAAAAATAGCATTTAACCTATAGGACTTTTATAATGATAAATGCAATAATGTGTGTAAAATGCTTAACACTGTACTTGACACATAATAAATCCAAAATTGTATTTTAAGTAGCTATTGTGTTATGAATAAGCCATAGCTGGCATTTTTTTCTCATGAGAACGTGCTGTTTAAGTGCTGAAAATATGCTGTCCCCCTGTCCACCTTAATTTCCTTAACATTAGTTTTGAAAATGGTGCCACACACCCTTGTGTTAGTGCACTGCGAGAGGCCAATTGAATCAGGGCATAAAAAGAGTAATTTCCTGCGCCTCTCAGCACCCTTTGCTAATGATGCTGTTTGAACATGTTCTATAGAAAGACTGCTGATGTCAGAGCCAGTCGAGAATTAGACAGGTGGATATTTTCAATGTCTGCTAATAATAATATTACTGTCATATTTTCTAAGTTCTTGCTGCATTAAAGCTGTAGTTCCTTTTGGCTAGCTTCTGAGTGTCACCTGGGGACACATGTTATTTTAGTTTAAGGAAAGGAGCAGAGGAGGAAAACCAAATACCCCAAATCTAGATTAGCCACTGTGTAGATTCAGATGAACATTCACCTGAAATTTGGTCTGAATGTTGAGACTAATGACACCACACTCACACACATGCCCACATACCCTAAGAATTTATGAAACATTTATTACAAACATGATTAATTGAGAATTTGAGGGAGCGAGTAGGGCAAGTTAACTGGCTTGGGGATTCTGTGGATTTTAGGGGTGAGGCCAAGCTGAGAGTTTTGCTTAGTAGAGACTTGTGTGGTTTGAGTGTCTCTCCAGCTTACCCATTTGCCCAGATGTGGGGCAAGGTGAAGCGTGAGAGGGTGAAATATAAGAGCAGTCAACAAACATCAAACAATGGAGTCAGACTTCTTATTATAGGGAACAAGATGGATGAGAACAGAGAAATGGACAGCAGTGATGCAAAACCAGTGTTTACTAGGACTGAGAGCTAGGGGAGCTTTTTAAAAGTTATTGTTGCCTGTATTTCTATCAACTGACACAGTTTACTGAACCGAATTTCATTAGATGGGGCTGTTATGTTTTCCCTCTGACTTTGTCATATAGTAGAAAGAATCCTGTTTGCTTTAAATTCATTAAAGTAATACACTATTTCTTGCTAATAAATGTAAAATGGATTGTTACTACATGTGTGTATGTAGATAACTGGTGCTTGATCTAGTTATATTATGAAATAATATAATGTGTAACTTTTTAAATTAGTAGGATGGCAAACCAGTACTGGGATTCAGAGGGACTCTGTGTAACTCTCTCTTGTGGCATGATGTCAAGTCTGCTATGCATTGTACCTATCACATGTCATTGTATTTGTTTCTTACTTGTTATTTGTCATTCTTTCACTCAATAAATATTTTACTGTTCCCCCAACACATCCCAGGTCCAGTGTAAAAAGCTTAGTGTTTTGTCCTTGTCTTAAGAAGGTCGTAGCTTTTGCCGAAATAGGAATACAGAACAATAACAGTTATGCAATAGTTTAGGCTCCCTAGTAAAGAAGTCTATTTAATATCCTGGGTATGTTGCTTTAGACTTCCAGAACCTATAAAATAAATATAACAGAATCCATGCATTTATCCTCATGCATTTTGATGTTGAGGAAAGTCATAAACTCCTTATTTGTTTCTTGTTTTATCTTCTATCACATACCAGTCCCTAAGGCTCTGCCCCAGGGAAAATGTTTGCTCCTATCAAGAGAGTAAATCACGTTCTGCATCAGGTGGACTAACCCATAGCACTTGGAGCTACATTACAGTTCACTAAAAGGTCATAATCCAGGAAGAAACCAAGCTACACATTCATAGCAAAGCAGAGTGGAAGAATTCCAAGACCATAAACTGACGTTTTTCAAAGTGAGGAAATAAAACCTCAAGTTATTTGGACTTTCAATAAACCCTGCATTCCGGTCCCCTGGGCACTCGCCATTTATCGGTAGCCATGGAGTGTAGCACCTGAGTACTTCAGACTAGACGTCACCTAGTCTTCTGACTGACAGGTTATCACTGAGTGCACAGCACGCTGGCTGTATTCTACAGTCTCGGGTTTCATGAGAATCTTTGTATGAACCGTTAGGAGTGAGAGGGCTTCCATGGAAAGGAATCTGCCTCCAGACATCCATCAGCTTCAATGAGTTATTTTACTGTTTTCACTTTCAATCTTTTACTTCACAGCACAAGTTTCAGAGACTCTACATCCAGTTTTTCCTGTTATTCTCCAGGAGTGGCCGTAGATGATGAACCTACCCAACCCTCATCACTTTACCACACTCTGTAAAATTACCTAAGAGCTCTGCGGCATGAAATTAACATTACAGAACATTGTAGTCTCAACTTCCTTTTTTCTGCCCTGAATGATACCGAAATGAGGGGTCTTCAGCAGCAGAACCCTCTTTAAATTATATGTTTGAATGCTATTCACTGTCTTTGGGTTTCTTCTGGATTCTTTTATCCCAATACAGAAGTTATACTATAATTAAATGACAGTTAAGAGACAGATCTACTCTTCAAATATAGTCGGATAAAAGCAATAGGAGCAAAATACATTAAGGCTTTTTAATGTTCTGTAAAACACCTCTATTTTATTAATGCCTTGTGATTTAAGATTAAAAATAGTGTGGAATCAGATGTTAGCTTGTCCTATCCACTGGAATTTCTCCATATTTTAATTTCTGTATCAATATAAAGAGAATAATTCTTGCAATGTTCCCTAAGGAGTGTCTTACAAGATGAAAACCAAAAACACTCGTAAGGAGTGTCATACGAGATGAAAACAGAGAGAAAAACATCTTTGGGAATCTAAATGGAAAAGAATAATGCTTTCCGTTTTTTATTTGACTTTAACTATCCAAGTCTCATTTATCTTGTTTTCAAAGTGAACAAAATGTTTCTATCTCTTCAGTATTCACTCCAGGTTTTAATTGGTGGAAGTATGTGTATTGAAGAAACTCATTTGCTCTGAGCCCAAGTTTACAGTTTTCTGAATCTGAGCCACATTTCTTGAAGCCTGACTCTGTCAGGTTGGAGGCGATTAAACAGAGACTATTCTTTTAGGCTAGTATCTATTTATTGGGGTGGGTATTTCACCTTTGTAAGTCACGCCATGCAAGTCTGACCTCTTTTTATTTGGGGGGGGAGTAGAGTCTCAGACTTATCTATTGATGGAACATATTACATGCATGAAGACCTGTGGTATTTTGTTGTCCTCTGGTATTTTCCATAAATTTAATCCAGTCTTTACCTGCTATATGGCTTCCATGGACTGAAATGGTATTCTATGCTATTAAGGAAGGACCTTTTAATTTAACAAAAATGTATTGAGTGATTGCTGTCTTCTAAGAGACACACTGTGCTATGAGATCTGAGGGATATAGGGATAAAAAAGGATTGCCTGAATCCTCAGAAAAATTATAATATGGTAGTCCCCCCTTATTTGCGGTTTCACTCTTGGTGATTTCAATTATCTATAGTTCAAAAATGTTAAATAAAAATTAGAAACAATTCAAAGGTTTTAAATTATGTGCCATTCTGAGTAGTGTGATGAAATCTTGCGAGTCCCACTCTGTCCCATGGGCAATGCGAATCATGTCTCCACACTGTACACCCTCTCAGCCCCTTAGTCACTGAGTAGCCATCTTAGTTATGGGATTGACTGTGGTCACCCTTGTTTTACTTAACAACGGCCCCAAAGTGCAAGAGTAGTGGTATTATCCATGGTTTCAGGCATCCACTGGAGGTCTTGGAACGTATTGCTCATGGATGGGGGGACAACTATGAAGAGGGAACACCACTGCAAGGAGACAGGGATCAATAGAACAAGGCAGCTTCTTCCGGTTTCCAAAGGTACTTTAACATTTCCTAGGGAAACTTCAGAGTTTCAGAGTTTAATTTAAGAGTTTTAGCTGTCAAGAACATGTTCATAACTCTTCAGGCTTTATCTTCATAGCTATACTCTCCTTAAAATTTAGACTCTATTGTTGATTCCATTTGACATTTCAAGTAGCACCTCAACCACAACCTGCCAAACTCTGAGTTCACATCTCTTGCTCTTCCATTATTTTGGCAGTATAGTTAGTACATTGAATCAATCAACCAAATTTGCTGATGGTATAAGCTAACTATTTCTAAAGTCTTTCCCTTCTTATCAATTCTATTATGACAGCACTCATTGAGATCCTTATCAGCTCTCACTGGACACTTCTAACAGCTTTCTAATTGGCTTCCCTTCCTCTAATTTTTCTCTCCACTTAAATTCATTGCTTATACAGCCACTGGAGAAAGCGATCAAAACATAAAACTAACAAGGCAACATTTCTGCTTACAACTCTTTGGGGATTTCAAGAATCTACAGGATAGAGTCCCCAAACTATGGGAAGATTTTCAATAACTTCCCCAAATGCTGAAACTAATTCTTTCGGCATTTTCCTTTGAATATACTTAATATGATTTAATTTATTGCTTAAAGTAGAACTTCTTGAGAATAAATGAGATCTATTAATCTTTATATAAGAAATTCAGGATCAAAAGAAAACAGGACATAGGTCACCCTACTGTTTATGTCTAGCTGCTTTCATTGTCTTGTACACAACCTGCTGTTCTCTCCTTCTAGAACCTCCACTTTCCTTTTTCTCAGATAACACTCTTTGATGTTCTGAAAGTCAAGTCAAATTCCACCCACCTCTAAATGCATTCCTTCATTTTCCTGCTTTTGAAGAATCATTTAATTCTGTGCTCCTATATGCTAATAGACAGGTCTCATTGTATTTGTTATGTATGTGTAATGTCAAAATTTGCCTACGTATTTATTTTTTCAAAGATTGTAAACTCTCTGAAGTCAAGAGCTATTCTTTTTTATATCCACTCTGCATAGTATATGTGTGTTTAAAATTTTTTTGTTGAAGTGGCCAGATTTGAACTTCAAATCTGTGTAACACCTATGTTCCAGCACAGGTAAAGGATATGCTACCAAATTTTTTTTATTGGAAATGCAAAGGTTGACAGATTAGACTACCCAAAGATAATTTTAAAAATCAACAACTATATGAGCAAACATAATCAAAATTATAAGGCAAACAGACTGAGGAAAATATGTATAACAAGTATTCAAAGACATGGCTTTGCTATTATTGGAAAGAATGCTATCATGGAAAGGAAGTTTGGGTTTCACAAGGTAGGGCTTCTGGAGAGCAAGGAGTTCCAGTGGGAGTATGGTTGGAAGATTAAATTCTACAGTCCAAGCTAAATTAGGAAGGAAATAAGTTGTTCCAACATGGGAGACTATAGTACAACAAACCAAACAGAGAACACAGTGCCAGAAGTGAGAGTGGGGAAAGAGTGGAGATCAGAAGGGACATACAAGGGAGACATGGAAGGAGTAGAATTTATGAACTTCGTTGTAAGAAGTGATACCATTGCCAGTCAGATCAGGGTGGGAAATGTGTCTATACTTCTCAGAAATGGAAATGAAATGGAGATATGGAGGTAAGGATTTCTGATGAGGTTTGGTGGAGTTTGCAAGTTAGAGAAGGGTTCAGAGGTTGATCAATAAATAATAGACAAACGGAGAGGGGTGTAAGTCACTGGGGTGTGTTTGCAACAAGGCAAAGCCTTGTCAAAGAGTGGAGCTAAGATAATAGACTCCAAAAAGCATAGCAAACAAGAAAGCCACTTCAGATTACAAAAAAAAAAATTTGAAATCAAGCTTCCTCCTGCCGTCAGGAGGAAGTTATCTTTAGAAGTGATCAGAATGTATGTGACTTTGCTGACAATGTCACAATGGTTAAAGAATACCCAGGGAAGGTCATTGGGTGGCAACTGTTGGTGGAGAAGTCAAGGCTAAACTGGGGTGGATATGGCAGAGAGAACTATTGACAAAAATAGCAGCCAGAGATTGTTCTGCCTTAGTTGATAATTGCAGAGTTGCCTAAAGGGGATTTGAATGCAGGAGACTATGTTTAGAGACTAGCCTTTTGTTAAAGGGATGTTTAAAATGAATCCGTTGATTCCAAATGAGGCTCCAAGTGAGGGGCAAGGTTGTGGTGCACCTCAAAGTCTTTCTCAATCAGTAAGTGACATTTTTCTGTGCTTGTTGTAGAAGGAAAGCTTTTGGTCGAGCTGATATAAAGTCCTTACTCAGGAGCATAATGTTTTTGTTAGACTTTAAGAACTTTCTCTGGTCTTTTGGAAGATAGAAATTAGGGATAGTTAATAATAGTTTAAAAGATCATTGTGATACCTTGCCACAACTTATTTTTGCAATAATTAATGAAAATCACAAAGAAAAAAATGCAAAAGTGGAGGATAAAAGAATTTAAAGCATCTTAATGAAGTGAAAGCTCTGATTAATTTCTCCTGGTGCCTCACTTCCTGTAAGAGTTCCTGTGGGCCAGGAAGAAGTTTTCAGTGTGTTTTCCTTGGATTCACAGATTTGATATTCATATCAAATTAAGTCTCTGACTTTCCCCCAATAGATGTTCAGGAGCTGAATTTGTGTCTTAATTCTAGCTAGATTTATTTTTGAGATCTATGTATAATCTGTCCTTCTACCAACATGGCAATGCCTCTAGGAGCTTTCTAGTTTATTGACTATACAGCTCCCAGAAAGCTCCTTCATTACATGTCTGACACATTGTGATAGTCACAAATGAAACCCAAACAATTCCAGCAGTTTAGGTGGTATTTTCCCTGCTGTTGTTGGTCTGAACTCCCCAGGTAGTAGCATTCAGAGCATTTCATTGCCTGTCTCACTGGGTTGCATTATATTTTCGATATCACACCAGGTAGTGACATTCAGAGCATTACACTGTCTGTCTGACTGGGCTGGATTGCACTTCTAATATCATTCTGGAGAGTGTTAAAGGAGGTACTTCTCTAATCTTAACTGGGGTTACTGGGGTCAAACCCAAGTTTACAAAGCTCATGTTCCTTCTCATCGTATTGTTACGCCTGTGTATTAAGCGGTTTAATTTTTGAAGTAACTTTATTATAAATGGGGAAAAAAGACCTGTTTTGTGATGTGGTCAAATGTGATCAGGTCACTCTTTTATGCATAGAAACATATGATCCCCTTTCCCATAATGCTCCAATATTCTGCTGTTGCGCACACCCTTCTGAGCCTATGGCTTCATACATCCAACTTGGACACTGATACACAACATCAGTCTTCTCATCTCTGATGGCAGATCCTAAATTCTCTGCCACATTAATCTCTAGTTAATAATTCAGTTTTTGTCCTAACATCTTACCTACATATTAAGATGTTACAATTACATATTTAAATCACCAGGACACCTATCATTTGAACTATAACATGAGTTGTTGTGTAATAGAGAAAGAAAATTATTTAATTTCTGTTTATAACTGGATGAGATTCAGGTCACTTACTATGCAATATCACTTTAGAACAAAGAGAAGGTGAAAAAATGAGGTGTTGTCATTTTCAACAACTTTACATTAATTTTTAAATTAATTTTTAAATGATTACAACCACCTACAAAAGAAAAAGTTTCTCTTTAATTTTAGAAGTCTTTTTAAAATGTGTCTAATGCATAATTTGCACTTTTTGCCAATAGGCCTTAAATAAATTATTGAAGTAAAAAATATATAGTTTAGAACAAATCTCATTTCTTTAACTTTTTCTAATTGTTGTTCAAGTACAGTTGTCTCCATTATAGTTTAATATTTTAAATATCTTATTCATTCTATTAAATCATAGTATTTATTATTAAAAGTTAGATGAAGTAAGAAATACAGTATCTGATTTTCTTTTCAAATATGTATACATATATACATTTAAACAGCAACATCAAAAGCACTGTGAGTTTTTATTTCATCTTCCAACAGAAGTACTGAGAAAAACATTTGAATGGTACATAACCTGTGAGTTCTTATTCATTAATGTGGATGAGAAATAACTGCTGATTGTCAAATAAAGTTATAAAACTACAAAAATATCTGCAATGAATGTTTGTGAACTTTACTGAACAAAGGGTACATATGAGAGAGTATGTGGGGTTGCAGGGTATAGCAGAGTCTTAACACAAATAAAAACTAAGGGTATATAAAAACCCTTAACACAAATATATACCTTAACACGGGGTATATAAAAATCTTAACACAAATTTCAAAGATACACAAAGTAAATACTATAATGAATCACTAGATTCGTTAATTATGAATATTTTGCCAATTGCATTTCAATTTTCCTCCCTTTCATTTTTTTCTACTCTGGAATGTTTTAAAGCAAATTTTAAATATTCTATCATATATTACTACCATCTGTATCTCTAAAAAAGTAGGACTTTAAAAATATAACCATATTACCACTAAAAATGAGAATACAAACATTTTTTGAAAAGTATGAATGAAATTTGCTTTCAATGTTGTGTGATTTTCCTGTGTAGTAGACACTTACCAGTGTCTACTGGTAAGATGCTAATTAGCATCTTACCAGTCACTACTGACTTGCTTCACTAGACTGTCAGTTCAGTCTCATGACTGAAATTGGCGAGGTAAAAGGTAATGGTGTATTGCCAAGAAAGCAATTGCAAGGGAATTAATATATGAAAGGGACCTACTTATGTGTTATCCACTTTATGTGATATTTGATTTAAAGTTCATCTCAGCCCTCCCTCCAAGAAGTTACTATTTTCAATTGTCATGTTATTTATTTTGTATTTTTTAATGAGATGTATATAGAACCCATGGATGAAGACAACAAAGGGAAGGATTTAATGTGAAAAGGGGGGTGGGTAGGTCAGGAGAGGGTAATGGGGGGGATGGGGACAACTGTAATTGAATAACAACAAAAACATTTTTAAAAAGTTATAGAAAGAAACATAAAATCACCTATATAATCATTGCCCAGAAGTAACAGATGTTAACTATCTTGTCATAAGGTAAATTTGTTTGAAATAGTTTTTAGGCATAAATATTATAGATATAGCTTACAGTTGCTACATGTTCAAGAGAAGAAAAAATAAGCTGAGAAAGAGAAGAAATAACTTGCCCAAATCCACTTAGCTAAGTACATGGAACCAAGATTGGATCCTCCATTCAAGGGCTTCAATGCCCTTCTCCAAAGAACTCACGTTCCTTCCCTCTCTGCTAAGCAGACTTTCTCTCTGCTCCCTAATGGTCATGTACTTTGTAGACCTGCTTTATGATGGAAGAAATTATTGAGCCTTTTAGTTTTGTGGTACCATATCAGTTGCCAGTTCATTTTTTGTGCACAATAAAGTATTATATGTTTACTTGTTCAATTACTTTCTGTATCACATCAAGAGAACCAGACAACTTGGTTATAATAGCTCCATTGACTTCAATTTAATATTATTAGTCATTATACCCACACAGGCAGAAGTATAAAGGCATGCACAGAGTGCTAGGTGTAGATATAGCAAATAAGTGATACTGCCTGTATAAGTGGTTTAAATTCTTTGCCTAAGTGTGGAATTTCTGAATGGGATAGTTTTCAAAGTTATGAAGCCATTTTTGTTGCTTTAATTTTTTCCCACCTTTGTTATTTACCTCTTCTGCAACATTTATAAAGTGAGGATCATAATATGTACATCATGAGACTCAGTAAACAACTGAGGTGATGTATTTGAAGGCATTGGACAGAGTGATTGGCATGAAAGAACTACTCAAAACCTATTTATTATGGTCACTTAAAAAAACTATTTTGTGTGTGGTGGTGGGGTTGGAAAACAGCCAGTATATTAAATATTTTTAACACTTTTATTTGACTAAGTTCAACCAGCTGCTATTTAAATTTTGGCATGTGGAGACCTATTTCAAGAGGGCACTTACTCCGTAGTTGATTTTTTTTAAATGGAAACAAATTGCTATACCTTACTTGGAAGGATGTCTCATTTTTGTGGGTGCATGAGAATCTAAGGAAATAAGCACATATTTAAGAAGTGGTATTCTTGGTACATTGGCAGTAATAACCAATTAGCATGCTATCGTTATAATTTCATTATCTCTAGAGAAATACCAGGAATTTTATTAAACACATACTTTAAAAAAGTTGAAGTCTTAGATATTGTTATCATGATTATATATATGAGAAAACAACTGCATGGGGAAAGAAGTGCTGGCAGATTATTAAAATATAAGTAAATAAGGAGAAAACTGAAAATGCCAATATTGTCAAATCTCCCTTGAGACTCAACCACAAAACAATATTTTTGTTTCATTCTCATGAATGAATTACTTTGAAATCTTTTTTTATGTGGAGACAACAAAATGAATAAGAACTCATCCCGACTGCTAAGGCACCCCAAATCTTATTAATTCAACTATGGAGAATATCTAAGCAACGAAGAACAAAAGAATACTGACTCCGCATATCTGCTTTCATTAAAATAACAAATACCTCAGATTTTTACACCAAATAATCTGTATTTTCCAAGTGGGATTCCTTAAGATATGAATGTTAATTATTGTGTGTGATTCTCCCTAGAAATTTGAAGGTCTGAAAAACAAACTAAGTCCATTTATCAGCTTAAATTGTAGTTAATTAAAAACTAGTCCTGACATATTAAGAGAGAGGCTAATTAATATTTTCTAGAGGCTTGAGTTTTTGTAAAACTGAAAGTATAAGCCCCAGGAGGAGAACAGTATTGCAGAGTGAGCAACAGCAAGAGCTCTTATTAATATTAAAATAAAGAAATTGGCTTGGACTGGGAAACAGCCCAAAGCTTATTTACCACCGAACTTTGTCCTTTTCCTCCTCCTTTGACTCATCTCAGTTAGAAAGCACAGATGTTCTCTACATCTGCCTCTCTCCCACTCACCCTCAACTGTTACTTACCAGCTGAGCCATCAATCCTAATACATCCAAAAATATTTTATCATGATAATAATTCGACTGTTGTAGTTGAATGCATACTAATTTCTTGAAGCCATGGATATTTCAAATATATTTTGAAAGCTCTCTGAAGACTCCTAAAAAAAAAAGAGATAGTCCCAGTGATTATGTTTTATTAAAAAGTTTATTGTTCTGCCAAATATATATCCAGTAATTTTTACATGACCGCATGTCTTGGCATTACATAACTTCTGAGCAGTGCACACAGTTCTGTACACACTAACGCCAGTGTTGCCAATTTTATTAAAAAGCCACAATATATGGAGAGAAGAGATGTTCCGTGTACTGGCATTTCAAATATGTATTTAAACAGCTTATCTATTCAAAATTCATTTGTGATATATTAAGTAGCTGTATCTCAAATCTTACAAGATGCACATCTCTTTGCTATTTTTTTTTATTCCTCAGCTTGCAGGAGCTGAATAGCCCAAATTATTTGTAACTGGTAAAGCATGCAAATGTGAGATTGAAAAAGGAAATGAAAGCTACAGACTGACTGGCCTACAGGCCTTGAATGTTGTCCCACTTTTAAATCCATTAGAGAGAGAGAGAGAGAGACAGAGACAGAGAGAGAGAGACAGAGAGAGAGAGACAGAGAGAGAGGGAGAGGGAGAGGTATTTTACCATTCTACTTTGCTGCAACTGTTAAACTTTTTTGGCCTTTGCTGATGCCGTAAGATCTGTCATGTCTGTTCACTGGTTAATGGAGATGTACTGAAGTCTGAGGGAAGCAGGAGGCACTTAGACAGAGCCTTGTCTAAGTTACTATCTCAAGAGCCCTTCCCTTGACAAGGACTGTGATAGTGATTCTCACTGTGGGCCGGCACCGCGTGTGTCTGAGGTACCCGGGAAGAAGAGCGCGGGGGAGATGGACTTGCAGAGTGTGCGTGATAGTTCTCTGAAAGGACTCTCCTGGCAGATGTCCTTCCTGAGCAGCTCTAGGCCCAGAGCACGGGAGTGGGGAGGAATTTAGCATTTGTCACCTTGATCTCACAAGGCAGATATTTCTCCTGGGTTCTGCAACTCACCAGGTTTCACTTGTGGCTTGCAAGCTTAAAGTCAAGTTCATACCTACCATATCATTCTTCTTGATGTGTCTTTTTGTATTAGCCTAATTTCTGACACTTTTTAGTGTTCCTTTTCTACTTAATTGATCTACATTTTAAAATGTTGGCTTATGCAGCCTTAAAAACTGCTTTGAACCCTTTCTGTGAAAAAAGAATGTGTATAATTTAGTAGACAAATAACTAAATAGAAAAATGAAATAGCCGATGGCGTCATTTGACCCACGGGGAAGCTGCATGTAAGTGGTTTTCCCAGGTCACACAGGGAGTCCCTTGTGTGCGGGGGATGGGCGTCTGGTTTCTGACCTCGGCCTTGCAGTCAGTACCTTGCAGTCACATTTACTCATTACCTCTTAGTCTCTGATGAACACATACAATTTCTTAATAAAATTTTTAAATGACTTTTTAGTCATTTCCATTTTCTGCACTTAGTAACGTCCTTTCTGATTGAAATCCCCCTCCCCTTTTCGTGTTCGGTAGCTCTACTCACCTTTCTGAGACTAGTTGGAAATGCCTTCCTTATGAAGCCTTTTTTGGTCCAAAAAGAGCATCATTTCTCTGCCCTTCTGAGACTCTGCTTCCTTTTCTATTATCAATATAGAAGTTTCTGTCCTCCCTGTCTCCATATATTCTAGGATTCTATTTGTTTCTCTTCTTTTAATTTGGATAATGGAGACTGAAAAGATAATCATAAGCTTTTTAAATGGTGGACGTTGGATACCTATTATCTTACTTCCCCTTCTAAACATGCCTGAATTAGACAGCTCTTGGGTAGAAAACTAAAACAAGAAGATATACTTTTTTTGCAAAATCAATTATATTTATAAAGTTCTTGATGGAGGGAGCAAATATTTTATTATTTTCTTTTTATTCCCCAATACAACACAAAGGTATCAAGTATTGGCTTAAAATCCACATGTAATAATGACTGAGTATTTTTAGGCAAGTGGCAAGGGCATTGGAGATTTAATTCTTCCAAGGTTTACAGACTATTTCTTTCATGGGCTTTCTATGCTCGGAAGGTGAGATAATATACACTGATGGCTAAGAACATGGACATTTTAACCTCCTTGCAAACTGTGCCCCTGAACAAGTCACTTAACAGTTATGGGCCTACATTTTTTTACCAATAAAATGAGGATAATCATATCTATATCTTTAAGGTGTTGTGATTTTTTAACTGAAGTAATATATAAGGCATAGAGTAGGGGGCACATAGTAAGCAATGCTTCTTAGCTATCTTTAGTAATTTGTAAAGAACTAATTTAGGGTGGCAGAGAAAAACATCTATGGCAACTAAGATGAAGAGTTTACAGCTGTTAGTGGAGAAATAATTAAAGGGATATTTCAAATATTTGGACACCTTTTCTATTTCTGAAGAGCAGCTATGAAAAGTCTATGGTGTCATTAGATAGTGACATAGAGAAAAGGCTGGGGAAGGTGCCGATGGGAGATGAGTGGAGGGGGAGCAGACAAATCAAACAATATGGTTTCCTAGGCAACACTGTTTTCAGAATCCCAGCAGTGACACACGCCTTACAGAGTCCTCAGCCAAATCGCATCTATGAAACTCCATGAGGTAAATTTTAACAAGGTGCTGCCCCTACTCTAAGTCCAAAGATGGGGTCCAGAAATACATATTTTATAATGCGATATGATCATAATTAAAGAGAATAGGAAAGAGTTGGCAGGCTTGCTTCTGTGGGGTGGTGAAAGTCATTCCAAAAAGCTTAAGCTCTTTTGCCAGTGTTTGATGGTATTTAGATGGCAACCTCATTTTAAAGAGAATTGGATTCTCAGAACCTGGGAGAATCAAGCCGCTGGCACAGCAAGTTGTCTGAATTTGATATGAATTGACGCCAGGGGGCTGGGAGTGCCCGAGGCGGTCCTGCCTTCCTCCTCTCTGTGCACTGTTTTGACAACAGTGAGAATGTCTGAGTATTCATCATTTTCTGACATTGTTGGCTCTGAGCTTAGGCAAAAATGAAAGCAATTAGGAGTTTCCCTTCTTGGTCTCCATTCAGGGCATTTCTTCTAGAAAAGCTCTTCTGCAGCAAGGTTGTATATACATGTGTACAATACCTGTACCTACCTAATCTAATAAATCTAAAAATATTCACCGGTAAAGCTCGGTAGAAATCTTGCTTCAGGCACCATTCTTGGAAAGAGATGTTTTTTTGTAAAACCTTATTGGTAGGGATTTAAACAAATCTTAAGCCAGACATTTATATCCCAATGTAAATGTTAGTATATCTTTATCCTGGGTGTATCATTTTTAAGAAACTTGCAGTGTGGGTATATGAGCAGAGCCAGATGTCTCTGTCTTAATCATTCATTCTCTCTAATAAATAACAATTACACACAGTGATGATAAAGCCCAGATGGCTGGCACATTGCACAAATCATTGGATGCACTATATAGTCATTCCTCATTTTCCTTTTTATTTATCCACCAATCAAATAAAATGTAACTACATTGTGTGAACTAAACATTGTGGCAGTGATTGTAAAAACACAGATATTACACAACATTATTTGCTTTTATTCCCATTATCCTCGAGTTGTAGGCTTCCATAAGAGACTCAGGTTACTTCTCACTATTTTTTCAAGATCAAAACCAGAGCTGAGTTTGCCATGGTGGTTGCTTAACTGGCGGGGTTACTAGCTTGGTCTCATGCATCGCGGTAGGTATTCCTGGTTGTCACACAGGGGTTGATGAGTCATAGGACCATGGAATTTAGAACTCTCAGAGAAACTCGGAGGGGACACAAGTTATATTATACAGGAGAGAAAATGCGAAAAATGACTAAATGATTTCACCAAAGGCAAGCAACTACTGTGTATAAAACTAAGGCTTACGTTACGGTCTGCTAACTGCTGATCTCATGTTCTTTTTAGTATTAATGCCTCACAGAAATGTACAGGGTAAAAACATGAGGGTCCAGTGTCTTGGATTTGCTGCTGCTATTGACCAAGGTTGGGGTAGTGAAACTGGTTTAGCAGCCACTGCTGTGCAGTTGGTGAAATAAGCAAGTTATAAAAATGGGTATATCAATATTACTATCAAGTATTTCATTCTAAAGCAGAATTAATATTTTCATTTTAATTTCTGTGGTGGTTTTTACAGCTGCCTTGTGAATAGAAATTCAAATTCTTGAATTTGATAATGGTATAATTTGTGTGTTCCTTAGTTTGTATTTGCAGACTTATGGTCTCATTGTTCTTTTATGTTATTGTAACCTCTGAATATTTGTCTATGGATTGTTGAGACTTACTGTGAGATTTAATTCAATTACCTTCTAAAGGGATCTGTTGTTACATGTAGTGATGCTATTAAGAAGTCTAGTTTGCAAGCAATATTTCAATTTTTTGTCTATTTAAAATGTTGTGCAGGTCGTTATTTTGTAATTACAGGCTCTGTAGATTCCATATAAAATCTCCTCTTTCCTCTCGTCATAAAACTGATGTTCACTTGATGTCGAATTGAGTTTTGGGGGTGGGGGAAGATGGACATTTGACTACAAGCAATGTGATTTTCTAAAGTATGTAAGCCAAAACCACATTCAAGGCAGGTGCAATGCCAAATGGGCAATGCTTTATACAAGATGGTGTTGCTTGTGAACTTGCCAGCCAAATACAATCTCATCTCATATATAACAGTGGCAGAGGAAAACAATTCCAATAGGGGTAAATTTGAACAAATTCAGCAAAATGTCCAAAAGGTAGGATCTCAGAGAAAATGTACATATACTCGCATTTTGCAAATGACATATTTCAGGCATTCAGCAGCCCTGTTATAATCAGTTAACATGTTTTTAAAGATAAATATTATTGCCCTGGCCAAGTTGCTAAGTTGGTTGAAGTGTCATCTGTATACATTCAATTCCCAGTTAAGACACATACCTAGGCTACAGGTTCGATCCCCATTCTGAGCACATATAGGAGGCCCCTGATTGATGTTTCTCTCTCTCCCCCACTCTCTCTCTGAAAAAGAAAATCAATAAACATATTCTCGGGTAAAAATTTAAAATAAATGTTACTGAAATATATATAGCCTATATACATATGAGTACATAGTTAGAAGTACACAGTTTGATGAATGTCCACAAAATGAACATATTTCTGTAACTATTATCTACATCAAGAAACAGACATGATCAAGTCTCTGAGAACCCCCTGGTGCCTTACCCCAGTCACCCCCCCCCCCAACTGCCAAGGTGACCAGTGTTCTGGCTTCTGTCATGTTAGATTGGGTTTTATCTTTTGGTGGATTTTTTTTTCACCTTTATGAATTCTGGGTTGGAATGTTGCATTTTTCTAAGCTATTCACCATAGCCAAAAGCAGAACTCACTTAATTTTTCGTTTTACTTTTTTCTCCATTAAGTGGAGGGAAGGAAAGGAAGATAGGCTAATGGGAAGAAGTGCCTGCTTCTCATTCACTCTCCCCACACTGTGTTGTATGCAGTCCTGCTTCAGTAGCTTTGCCTTGTGTATTTTTCGTACTTGGAGAAGTGTTTAAAAACATCTAATTTTGATTTTTTACATGTTTATTTTATAACTTTATTTTATATGGTTTTAATAATAAAATGGAAACAATCAGGTGTGGGGGAAGGAGAGAAGAGTATTTTTAAAAGAATCCCCTGCCTTGTATAATCATTTCCTTTAGGACTTGGATGGCCAGTGGGAACAACCAAGAAACTTGCAGACATCCAGCAGTCAGCAAGCCCACCCCCACAGCAACTGAGTATGGACATCTTTGATTCTGCCAATCCAAAAAGAAAAGTGTAGAAAGCTAAACCAACCTTTCTTTGTTCACCTTTTCAGAAGGAGACACAAGCAGACCTTAGGGATTGGGTAGAAAATAGATTCCTAAACCCCTCTGACACATTTTCTCCAAACCCTTTGAAGTCAACCCTAATTAACTTCCTGGTTAGAGTTCACGGTCAGTGTTCCTGCTTTGCAAAGCTAATTTTCACTTTAAGGTGGCTGAAGTAAAAATTCCTGCCATGCCCCACACTGATTTTCTGGTAAAGTTATAGATTTGCCATCCCTTAAGAGAGTTGTAGAATCAAATTTAAGATTATGTGTTATAATTTTCTACTTTATATAAAGCCAATATCTAGCCATGGTTCTTAGCTTTCTTTTGGATGGAGTGCCCTTTGAGCTTCTCATTAAAGCCACATGCCTTATACTCTGAAAGATGCAGGCACAATTTAGCAGCATAATCAGGTCACAGACCCCTTTAAGCTAAATTAGGAACCTCTTTGGGGATCCTTGAGCCTTATTCTTGAGTTTTTATTCTAAATTCGAAAATTCTCAAATTCACTAAGGAAACAATCTGGGAGTGTTGAAGGTATGTCCCTTATTCTTAGTATCTGGGAAAGGAGACTACACAGCCTTCATCATTTACCCTTCCTCTATTTCACATTCCTCCTGTATAACATAAAGATTTTTAAAAATTTTCTTCTATTTCCAAACCCAAATTACCTTGCTTCAGGTTACTTCCTTTTCATAAAATAGAAGAACTTTTTTTTGGAAAAATTGTTAGCACATTTCTAGTAGAAAGAAAAAGAAAATACGACCCTGTTTCTATACTTGAAGATAGTAATTAAGTCAAGCTTTAGTTGCTTTTTACTTTTGAACTTAAATGCTTGGCATAATTAATTCTTTTTGCATAAAACTCTCCATGGCTTCCGTTATTAATATTTTGTTTATTTTGGTTACACATTGTACAAGTCAGGATGAGCTAGGTCATTCTGCAGTCATATAAAAATCTTAATAGCTTAATACAGTAAGTGTAGTTTATTTCTCACCCTTTCAATGTATTCAGGATAGATTGGCAAGGAGGTTCTGCTCGTCATAGCCAGTCTGGGACTCAGAGTCACTAATGCTCCATTTCAACACAAGCTCCCACGGTTGCCTTAGCAGAGAAATAGAAGACAGTTACTCAGGCACAGGATCCTAAAGCCTTCTACCAGAAGGGCACATGACTTTTCTCAAACCCATCGGTCAGAGCAGATCACGTGGCCATGCCTGACATCAAAGGGGCAGAGGATGTGCCCAGAAAGGGGGGACTGGAGGTATTTGGTAGACACATTAATCATGATTTCACTCTTTCCTAGACTACCCCTCCAATTTCTTGGAACATCTTGGAGGTTTGGTTGCAGTTAAGCAAGAAAAAAGGCTTAAACCATGTTAACGAATTATATAATATACTTGAATTTAAAAGAAGTGAGTATGCAATGTTGTATAATGAACTGAGAAGAAATAAAATACAAGCAGGAATTGTAGAAAACTGAACGTAACTCTGAGTCACCCTGATTAGTATCATGTCACCCTAGGTCATCTACGCTTGTAATAACACATGTACTGTGATTTAAATTATATAGAAACATGCCCCTCTTTACCTCTCTTTAAAATTCATGTCCAGATCAACTTGTATGGAAAAATTGAATTAAGAGTGACTACAATATCCAGAATATATTCTGGTTTGTCTATGAATGTTAAGCTAAGTTTTATGTGGTAACTGTCAAAGGAATAATTGCAGTGTTGCTCCATTTTTTATTCAGCAGAACTGACTCCTGCTGTCCCCCTTGGAGTGACATGTGGAGGTGATAAGAAACTTGGCTAATCTGCTTGGTCACTTGCCTCTAACAGTTCACTTTAGGGCGTCCTAAATAGCCTGCACCTTGCCTTCAGCCTGACCATTGGCTTGGGGGTGATGAAGAGTGATGGGGACAGAGTACGTGAGCTCTAGCTCCACAGATTTCTTAAACAATAAGAAGTAGACTCAGACCCACTGTCAGGAGTAATAGCATCTGGAAATCTAGACACTGAGAAGTCAAGTCCTGCTACAGAGCTGTTTTGTTGAAGCGAGAGTATTCTGAGAAGGTAGCTGCAACAAGCAAGAAATTCTTGCAAAATAGAAACTTTGACATATTCTTGATTATTTTGCTAGGAAAGAAACATGTCATTGATAGATTAGTGGTCTGACATTAACTACAGTATTCTAAAGAATACAATTAATTACAACCTTTAGATGTAATTACTCATGTGTATACCAGCATTCAAAAATCCCCAAGTAAGTTCCGTATGTTATTGCTGGAGTGAAATTATGAATTATGTGATATCTCTCGTATAACCACTAAAAATTAAGGAGTGAGTCTTTGATTAGAAATTGGGGTCTAAACTGTGTATTTGGGACACATTAGTGTAGTGTGAGTAAATTGTCCTCCCGAGCTAGTTCATATATGAAAACGAAAGATCTGGAATAGTCTTGAGAATATCATATGCTAAAGAGCAAACAAGAGATGGAGCAGGTACAGAAAATAATTCAAAGTGCATTTCCCACAAATAATGAAACAGGAGAGGCATGTTGCCCACTACTGGAGTGTACAGGTTATAAGGAAGTACTTCCAAACTATGAGAACCAATAGTGCAATGATGAATTTTTTAAAGCAATAAATGCCACATTACTGGAAAATAACATGTTTAGCAAAGGGTCTGTTTATAGTTAACACTAGGGCTATGTCCAGTTGCCTATAAGGAGTACTTCAAAGCTATGTAAACCTGCTGTTGTTTCACAGATTTCTCTTACTAGGATCTATTCTTTAACACTGTAAGGAATAATCAGGCTCTATACAGGATTTTTTCTTAAAAAAAAACTAAAATTTTGCTCTTTAGACTGTTTTTAGACAAATTTTGGGCTAATATTGTACTTTGAACTACTTTATATTGTATATATATTTTAGGCTTTATTCTAGGTCATTCTTTTTTCCTTCTATATTTCTTTTTCATGAGAAAATGGAGTGATTTGAACTGGATGTAACTACATTAAGGGCCATGAACTTGGCTTTCTCTGGCAAGAAAATCTATGCTTATTACTAGACTAAACGTATTCCTATTTATAGTGTCTGGTGGGATTAAAGAAGGGACTGCCTGTAAGTAGGACAGTAATCCTCCTATAATCTGTTCTTAGCCCTTATTTCCTGTGTATGTAGAGAGCATTTCTAGTCAGAATTTTTATTTTTCAAAAATCTGTTAACAAGTAGTACTCACTTTTCAGTAACTTTTTAATTAGTTTGTGAAATATTAGCCCTTTAATTAGGCCTGGTGGGGTTAGCTAGCTGTCTTCAGCGTAGGCTTTAGGTAGACATTAGTATTACAATACGGAACAGGTTTACAATCCTAATTTTAAAGAATATTGGAAAATAATTTTTACAAATTGTGTTGAGAGACTTATAGGACCTGTCAGAACAATTAATAAAATTCCCATTTTGAAGGGGAAATTAAAAGTCAAGGTGATGGAAAGGTTATATTCATGCTTTTGCAGGAGATGAATGGTGCAGATAGGATGTCTTTGAAAGCTAATGAGAAAGCCTTGTCAGGCAAGCTACTCAAGAGCGACCTCAGCAAGTGAAATGGGCTGTTGCCTTTGGGGAAATGATTTACTCTGTGGAAAAACAAAGAAACTCACCTTGGTTTAGGAGCTGGGTTGACTGTAGCAGGCTCTCTTCCAACCCTTTGGCTCTTCCTTTTTGTTTTCAGCATAAAATCAGCCTTTGCATATGAAGAACACTGTCCAAACTCAGCTTCCCGTCTTCTGTGTACCTGATATGGTTTTGAACAATAACATTCACCGTGGGCGCTTCCGTAAAAAGGCATATTTATGTTAGATCTGTGTCTACTTATTCTTTGTCATTTAACTGCTTACACTCAAACAAAGTCTACTTAATCTGAGCCTTTTAATGAATCGTGGTCCTTTCAAAGGCAGTAAACAGAATTAAAGGAATATGTGATTTCTCTTTTTAAAGAAAACAAACTTTTACTTCTCTTTTTCTGTGTTTTTCTCATCTCCCTGCCACCTGACTGCATGTGACAGGGATACTTATGTCATATTCCTGGTTATTGTATATGTATTTAAACCGTTTCCTTTTGAACCTATTTTTATAAATATGAAAATGGAATCTGTACAGTAAACAAATTGCCTTGAACACAGAGTCGCTGCCTCTGGAAGCTTGGCTGCATGCTGATAGGTTTGGGGCTATAATTGTTACACAACCACCTTGAAAGGAAAGAACAAGAGACCGCACTTGGTGCTGCTTGAGAAAGGCCAGAGTTGGAGCCGAGCGGCTTGTCACTTTATATTCTTCAGGCCTTTTTAACCATCTTCCTATGCACGATGCGTTCTGTGGCTGTCGTCACTTGTGCAGTCGCACAGGGAACAGGAAATGAATAACGTGATTTGAGGGGATGTGGAGGGATGTGAGTCTTACGATGATCCTTGGGATTCCAGAAGCTTTTAAAGCTGTTTGTGCTGCTAGGTGCCCTGTGTCAGTTAATATTTTATCTTTACTCCATTTTTGTGTTCTCCGGTATAGGAAATGTTTTTAAATTGTCCTAATGGCCTCCTTCCCCACTCCACCCCCAAGTCTTCTAGCCTCTGGCTAACCCTATTAGTTTCTTTAATTTAATCTTTGTAGTCCTTTCCTTTGTTTAAACAACACAAATGAATGCTTATATGCTAAGACAAACATGTGCAAGATCTTTTAAATGGCAATACAGGTTCACCTACAAATATAAAACATAAAGGCATTTTTGTTTAGCCTCTGATGAGTATTAATATTAATATTGAGGTTAGTTCACAGTATTAAGTGTAGTATTTGAAGTTATATTTCACTTAGCAGTGGAACACCTTAATCTGGTAAAAGCATCTCTCTGTATGTAGTATGGACTTTTATATACTCTTGTGAAGCACTGTTTCATCCTTTTAAATGTACCACAGCTTCTGAGAAGTGAAATCAAGATTTCTAAATATCTAAAGCAAGGAAATATTAGAATGTAATCAAAATATTTTCTGAAAAATCATCAACTTCTCATTTTTTTGCATTATTCCAATAAATATAACTCCAGGACTAGCTAAGTGGTGAAAACAAAGGTATTATAGGGAGCGATGCTGGGTAAGTGATGCTGAATAAAGATTCCTCAGATTTAGGGGCATTTGCACTGAAGAGGTTTTTCTATATCCTCTGTAATATTTTTTAAAAGATTTTATTTATTTATGTATGTATTTATTTATTTATTTCTCTTTAGAGGGGAAGGGAAGGAGAGAGGGAGAGAAATATCAATGTGTGGTTGCTTCTTGTGAGTCCCCTGCTGGGAACTGACTTGCAACCCAGGCATGTGCCCTGACTGGGAATCAAACTGCAATCCTGTGGTTTGCAGGCCCGCGCTCAATCCACTGAGCTACACCAGCCAGGGTTCTCTGTAATATTTAGAACTATTCCTTGAATCAGTTTACTGATGAAATTGTAGGGGGTTTTGTTTGTTTGTTTCCTTTGTGTGTTATCATTACTAACTGCCTGCAAGAGACTGAACTAACAAGAAAACACACCCTCTCTATGAGTGGGCGTGTGGAATGTATCTTACTAGCAAGAATCAGTGTATTGTAAGAATGGGAAGCATCACAAGCCGATTAAAATAATACATGTTGTGCTAGGTTTGTTTTTGTTTTGTTTTTCCTCACCTGAGGACGTGTTTTCATTGCTTGAGAGAGAAAGAGAAAGGAACATCAGTGTGAGAGGGAAATATCAGTTGGTTGCCTCTCATACACACCTGGACCCAGATTGAACCCACAACCCTGGTATGTTCCATGACCAGGAATCAAACCTGCAACCTTTTGGTCTATAGGATGACACTCCAACCATCTGAGCCACACCAGCTAGGCCTGTGCTAGGGTTTTTTAACCAACAGTTTGTTGGTCATGAAAAATAAGAGAGAGACAGATTCCCCATCTTTGATATTCTATGAAATCATGATGCTTTGTTACATTCGAACATGATGCTGTAGCTCAGGCACCTCAGAGAATGATCTCTGACAAGTAGCACTAACAAAGGAGAGAATCCACACCTTCTAGTGTGTGGTTCCTAAAGCTATAGGATAAGTAGACTGGCACCTGGTGGGATGTCAAATTCACCTGAGGTTTTTGTTTAAAATAGAAATTCCAAAATCTCACCTTCAGAGACACTGATTCATAAGTCCAGGTGGGCCCTGGGAATGTCAGGTTTTTAGCCAGCAGCCAGGCGATTAGGACACACTGCAGGCTTCAGAAGCGGTGCCTTTCTGTGACTCTGCCTTTGGCGTCGGTTGACCAGGCAGCACCCAGGTGGGCGGCGTTGGCTGCGCTGCTCCCACCCTGTGGACAGTGTTCTCCCTGCTCTCTCGAAAGTCCTGTTTTCTCTTGGGATGCTTTCTGTTCTTTGACTCCTGCCTCTCAAGGAAGGAATGGGAAAATCCTTTCTTGTAAAGGAACTGTTCCTTTGACTTTTGGTAACTGGCAGCCTGAACACATCTCTTCACCTGATATGTTCTGTGCCTTCTACCACCTATTCCAGAACTGTCACTAAAGCTGTGCCAAGCTCACTTCCTGCTGTCCCCGTGCAGAGGGCTTTCTGTGATCATTGCACACTGTCAGAGACATCTTGCCTATGAGAAAGCTGACACACTGATGGAAACCACAGACACTTGCCATTTATGATTGCAATGTAGCTTGTCCACCCTGGCCAGGTGGTTCGTTTGGTTAGAGCACCATCTCTAAAGGTTGCAAGTTCAGTTCCAGGCCAGGGCATGTACCTAGGCTGCTGGTTTGATCCCTGGTTGGAATGCATATGGGAGGCAACTAATCGATGTTTCTCTCTCTCTCTCTCAAATTGATAAAAACATATACTATCCTCAGGTGAGGACTTAAAAAATGTATCTTTTCCTAAATAACACTATATGTGAAACGTACTATTCTTTGCCGTATGTTGCATCCGGTTCTGTGTGTTAGCTAGGATGTCATCTGTGTTGATCATGCCCCAAATTTCACAAAGTGTACCTTTCTACCAACATCACAACGTCTCGGACTAACGGAAGCCCCTGGTTTCATCGCCATGACAATATCGGTTAGCAAAGCTTTTGTTTCTCTCATAACCGGCCGGGGTCAGGCATGTCTTTATCCTCTCTTCCTGATGCTGCTGGGAGACACAGCTGAAGCTCTGAGCTACAGGAGAGGCAAGGCTTAAAATGAAGGCCCCCTGGCTTGTAGTGATGAAAGCATTATTCTAGCCTCTTAACAAAATCTGCTAAACTACAAAGAAAGATGAGGAATTCTTGACTCCCCAGGGCAGAGTCTGTGATAATGTAATACTAAACAACATGTTCTACTACCACGTTTAGAAACTGAAAAGAAAATAAAACTTTGCTTTGCCTATTGATTTTAGAATTAGGAAGGAATGCCCCTTTGCTCTTTTAACTTTCAGAACAGTGCGCATCTTCCATGGACATTCCTTAGCTGCATCTCATGCTTTACGCGCTTGGTAGTTCAGCACCGTTAGATGCTTGAAGTGTTTTTTATGCCCACATCAGCTCTTTGTTAAGTGATGGAGCATGCCCATGAATTCACTTTAATCCTTCTCTTTTTGTATGTGTGTGTTTTTTTTTAGGTAAGTACTTTTGGTTTCCTTAATGCTGAGAGAAAATGCACCTGTCTGATGTAGAAAAAAATGGCTTATAAGCACAAAAAACCCAAAAGATAAAATATAAATGCTGACAGTAAAGAATGGCCTACGACCCGATACCGGTAAGAATTAAATCAGCACTCAAACGTGCCTCTTTTTTCTAAGGGAAGGGGACTAACCACACAAGATGATGGAGAAGGGATTGTCCCTGTGAGAGTAAGGGGAAGATTGTAGGAATGTTCCTGAAATATTTATTCACACCTTGTTGTTACGTAGATGAACACATGTTTCTGAGCTGGCTTACTATTTCCCAGATTGGAAATTATTCACCTAAGTGCAGCTTTTAAACATTTTCTAAACGTCCCAAATGGAAACAGATGCAGGCAATATTGAGGAACTGTTTGTCTGTCATGTGTTTCTAAAAGGGAGTCAAAAACAGAAAATGTAATAGTTTGAGCATTTAATTTTCATATGTATAGGTATGAAGTGATATACTTAAACATGTCAGTGATGTATGATCATGTATAGATGTCTAAGCTTCATCCAGAAATATTTTAGAGATTTTTATAAGAAATGATTAAAATCTGGGTGAGAGGGAAATACCAGTAGACTGAAACATAATTTGTTCATATAGTGCTGATGTTTCATTTCTTATTTTACGTGTATAGCTCCTGTGTACATATAAAATATAATTGAAATTATAATGCCTCAGCGGTGTTTTGCTTTGGCTCTGGATTTCCAGATTTAAATATCTATGGTAAATAGTGTATGTTCATATTAATCTCAGTGTAGTCCTTTTAGCAACAACGTGTTACATCTAATATAAATTGAAATTTACTATAAATGGGCAAATATATGAATAGAAATATATGAACATTTAACATAAACGAATTGCCAAGGTGCAGCGGGTCCAGAGATCGCTGCCGCGGACTGAGCCATTTTCTCTGCCAGTCACTTACTTGGCTGTCCTCGCTGGGCTTCTGCTCTCCCCAACCCTCTGCCTCTGCTTCACGTGGTTTTGTCTGGGTTCGGCTATGGGCCCGGACACTGCACAAAACCTCCCTCTAGTACTTCAACACATGCTGGTTTATCTCTGCTTTAAAATCATCCTTCCATAGAGTCCAAGTGTGTTTGCTGCCTCTGCTGTAACAAAGTACCGCAGACCGGTGGCTTAAACAAACAAACAAATGTATTTCTTCCTTGAACTGGATGCTGAAAGTCTGAGATTAAGGTGTCAGCTGGGTTGGTTTTTTCTGAGGCCTCTCTCCTTGGCTTGTAGATTTGCCTTCTCCCTGTGTCTTGACATGTGCTTCCCCCTACATGTGCCCTAATCTCTTCTTAAAGGACACCAGTCATATTGAAATAGGGTCTACTATAAAGACTTAATTTTAACTTGATTACCTCTTTAAAGAGACTATCTCCAAATACATTGACATTCTGATATGAGGATTTCAACATATAAATTTGGGGGGATATAATTCAGCCCATTTTCATCTATATGACAGTTCTCATTTATTTTTTTAACCATTTTATGTAAATTAGTTCTGTCTTCCCCAGTTTGATTACAAATCTCAAAGATAAGGACTGATCATGTTTTTAAGTTTTATTGACTTCACTCATAGTACCTAGAGGGCTGGGTACATGATATTAAATAATGAAGATTTCTTGTTTAATATGTTGGAAAGAAGAGTGTAAAAGGACCAAGCAAGAGTCCTTTTGTCAATTGTCACTGACTTTGGCTCCCTTATCTTGACAGAAAGAAACCAGTACCGGACATAGGTCTCGGGGTCAGGCAGGGGTCAGATGCATGCTGTCTACTTCACTGCTTGAAATCCCTTCAGCATTCCTACCAGCAAAGGCAATCTGGTGAAAGGAAATGCTGACCTCTGCAAATGGGTGAAAGTGTGAAGGGTGTTGAACTAAGGTACATACCACGGAAGACAATTTGGGCTTGTAGAAATTAATTACCTAATTAAGAATCTTTGGAATTGGAGTCAGGTTCTTGGAGAGTCAAGTCATAAACACATTAATGGTCCCAAGGAAGCAAATTGAGTATTCTGAAACTGAAATAAATTATAGTTCTTGAAATCATACTATAACTTCTGAAATCCTGCTTAACTCTTTACTAGTAATTCTAAGCATAAGCACTCTAATGTATATTTAAGACAATAAGCTCATTAAATTTTCAAACTTAAAAAGTTAATTCATTTGGAATACTTTCTTCAGTTCCACAATTTCTAGGGCCAGCATTCAAAAGTATTTTTAGTGCTTTAAAATAGAATCATCCTAAATTCAAATTATACAAATGCTCATTTAATGCAGTTATAAACATGGCTCCAGGTTTTCTAAAATAAAAATCCTAAGAAAATACAAAGCCCATCAAACTTCCCAGTGGCTGTGTTGCTTTCCCTGACCAGGACTGTACCCGTGGGCAGGTCGCCAAGCCCAAGTGAGTCCGAGATTCTCTGTCTGGAAAAAGGAATCAATAGGCCTCTTCACTTGGTAATTGCTTATGCTAAATTAAGAAAAGCAAAGCAGCCTAGTCTTTATAAAATAGTTGAGTTAAATGAATGTTCTTTTCCTTCATGACTACTTCTGGTTAAATGTTTCTCAGTCACTCAATCACCTATCATAGAGAAGGGGTAAAGATTTGATCACTTGATTTACTCTTTCTCTCATTTCAAAAATGTTAGCATCCATTGTATCCTGGCTTCATGCAAGTTGTTGGTTAAATAATGATCAGAAGAAACATATGGAGTTCCAACTTTCATGGAGAGATGGGAATTAACTAAAATTCAAAAAATATATATGTAAAATTAAAGCAATAAGCCCTGGCTGGTGTGGCTCAGTGGAATGAGTGCCAGCCTGCTGGCCAAAGGGTCACCAGTTTGATTCCCAGTCAGGACACATGCCTGGGTTGCAGGCCAGGTCCCTGGTAGGGGAGTGTGCAAGAGGCAACCACACAATTGATGTTTCTCTCCCTTTCCTTCTCCCTCCCTTCCTCTCTCTCAAAGAAAAAAAAAGCTTCTTTTTCAAAAAAGAAATAATAAGATATGTTTTATAGTGCTAGGAGATCTTGTAACAGGGAAACCTATCATTTTGAGGTTATGTGGCAGATGTCAGGAAATATTTCTCTTAGTATGTAACCAATGATCTGATTTTGAAGGGGTGTGTATGTGTGTGTGTGTGTGTGTGTGTGTGTGCCTAGCAGTGACAGTGGTTAGGGGTAAGGCGATGGTGATGGTAGTGGTGGTAGAGGCCATGGAGGGGAGGAACAGAAGGATGGAGTAGATAAAAGATGAGTACCTGGGAAGCAAAATGTGCCAAGTCCTGATGTGGAAAGCAGTGTGTAGAGTACTTTCCCAAAGGAAAGCTAAGTGAGGCTGGGATGCAGAGAGCTCAAAGAAGACAGCAGCTTGAGAGGAGAGTAGGGACCAACTGAGGCAGACCCTCGTAAGGAGTTTGTCTTCAATCCTAAGAACACTGGGAAGCCAATAAAAGGTTCCAGTGGGTGGGAAGGTGAGGTCCATAACATATTCGAATTTGCATTTCGAAAAGATTTGTTTTGTCTTCCAATACTTTTTCTAGAAAAGAGGAATTCACAATATGTGTATTGATAACAAACACATAGACATTCACCATATAGTTGTGTTTTTATTGCATTAATTTTGCACATGTGACTTCTGAATGACCTGACATCCTTTAACATTTCAATATATTTTCTGTTCTGAATCAGTGACACGTAAAAAGGAATGTTGATTTAAACTTCCAAATACAGCTGCCCATTTGACCAAATTAACTAAAAAAATATGACAAAACTCTCTGCTGATTTCACTGAGTGGTAGTAATGGAGAATTCAAACAATAGAATAATTGTCGTAATTCCCTCGGAGTACTTTTGTTATAAGAGATGAACTCTTGACCACCTGGCTTTAGTAGAAAGATTAATAAGTATGTGATTCAGTGAAGGGACAGCCACTCCTTTGGATCCTTAAAGCCTCCTTAATCCAAATTGGCACCAGTCATGGATTTTGATAACAAGAAATTTTTTCTTTATTTCACTGGCAAGAAACGTTACTTAGAGTTGCTGTGTATGTGAATTTAACTTTGTTTTTCATTTCTTCTTAAAGCTTTCTTTGTTAACCCTCTGGAACCACTGATAGCAAAATCAGTAAAGATTCATATCAAAAGTGCAGGAAATGGAGGAATCCCATGTAGGACATATGTTTTCCCAGCAAAGTTCATGTTTCAGTGTGATGCTAATGCACCCTAGCCCATCATTTCAACTGAGTCCTCCCTCCCTCCCAATTTAAATGTCCAGTTACTAAATACAAAATTTTATCCAATACCTAGTGAGAGGCCCCCATGTTAACCCTGAACTACGACAATGCCTACTGAATATACAATAAATTTAACTGAATTTAATGATTAAAAAGACATTAATCACTGCAACTACTTGTATGTAAAACATATAAGAGCAAAGAATATGAAGTTTAAATAAATCCTTAATGGTAAAGGGAAAATTTGTCTACAGAATACTTATATATATCTTATTGAAGATGATTTCCCCCTTTACTCATTCTGCTTATTTACTTTTTTAAAGATTTTTTATTTATTTATCTTTAGAGGGGAAGGAAAGGAGAGAGGGAGAGAACCCTACTGGGAATTGGACTGCCGCCCAGGCATGTACCCTGACTGGTAATCAAACCATGATCCTCTGGTTCACAGGCCCACGCTCAATCCACTGAGCTACACCAGCCAGGGCTGCTTATTTACTTTTCAAATATTTTTGTGGCATGCTATTAGTGATGATGGAATGTCAGAAAATAGAAAGACAATTTCACATACTAAAGATACAGTTCAATCTGTTAAATACAGTGTCATTGAAAGTTTATATCCAAAGATGTCTCTTTGGTGCACCATCCTAGGTTCCTCTTATTTGCTCTCAGCCGCACTTAGTAGATTTCATGGAAGATGTTGACCTAACGAGTCAAACATATGTAAATAAATTGTATCTGTGGACAAAGAAGTGTTGCTGTTAATTTATGTTTGATGTTTAGGAAGAAAAATTCATCTGTTTAACAAAGATTTAGTATTGAGTATGTGAAAACAATGGTGAGATAATTTGGAACTGTACTCATCTGCCTGTTGCAAAAGCACAGGATGCATCAGAACTATTCTTGTATGCTGAAGGAAGTTAGAGGACCAGTCTGGCTAATGTATGTCCCAGTCTGCTGGCCTGGAAGCCTGAACCAAGACACTCCTGGGATATCTTGATACCATCTAGAACACTAGCTAATCTCACCAGGGTAAATTATAGAATCCAAGTAAATTGTTCTGTCAAATGACACAATTGAGTAGATGATATAATAACATAACTAAGACTAAAATTTAGGAAAGATATGGAAATAATTTAGGTAAAGTTGTTCTACATGCACTTCTCTGAATTGTTTATTTTTGTGCCTTTAGAAAAAGAACACTTGACTATTAATAATTGGCTTAAATGATGTGTTCATTTGTTCATTTTAAATAATTTCATGAATACTGTCTTATATTGTTTACCCCCATTTCCACCATAGCATACCCACTATAGCATACCACCATAGCTAACCACCATAGTATAACTAACCTCTTAAGAATGAGAGCCTGCAAATATCATCCACATGGACTATTACCTTTACTAACAAAATATACTAAATTTTGCATTAAATCACAAACACTCAATTTATTTTACATTATAAACTCTTGCAATGGACAAGAAATAGAAATCTGATAGGATCCTGAGTGGAAGAATATTCTAGTGAAAGTCTGTGAAAAGTATCACCGGATTCCAGAAAGATTTGTCCAATTCACAAAATTAATGGGGATCTAAACCACAATCCTTAGGAAAAAGTCTAGTTTTCTATGAGGCAACGATTAATTAAGGCCCACACAATAGACCGATTAGAACATCTTGATTGAGCTAAAAAAAATCAGGGAGATAACCAAACCAGTGGAAAAAATATAAAGTTCAGTCTATAAGTTGCTTTAGCAACAGGGCCAAAACATCGTGGCTAAAGATCTAGGGATCTTTGGACTCACCCATAAAGGTTGGATCAGTTTATGCCAATTTTGCCTGAGGAAGCTAACGTCCTCCCCAACCCATTGTCAGGGCACGTGGGTTCCATCACGGTGGCTACATGTTTTGGAAGAGCTAGTGCCACAACAGTGAGCAGTATGGGTTAAGGAATGGGCTTCAGGTAACTTACTAAGCAAGCATTGGGAAGAAGAGAGGATGCTATTGTTCCCCAGACCTGCATTATCCTTCTTGCTGACTCCTCTTTTAAGGCACCTGTGGAGAGGAACTTTGTCAGAAAGGGTACAGACAACCCACTTGGCTGCCAGACTGTCTGGTTTTAGATACCAGCTCTTGAGAAGAGTTGTCTAAGAAAGCCATCTGGCCAGCCCCAGAGACCTTAGAGAAGCTGCATGTCCCTTCAGCCAGGGAAATGTAGCCACCAGTCTTGTGGGAAGCTGAGTGTGGGTGCGACATCTCCAGATGAGAGAAGGGAGAAGCAGCTGACAGCTAGTTCATTGTCCGAATAATCCAGTGTGTGCTATCAAGGTCATTTTTGGATAATACCACCCTTGATATTCTTCTGATTAAATCGTCATTCCTGGATAGGCTTGAATGGTAACGTACATAACTGACATCTTGGCATACTTTCTTGATTTGGTGACCCTGTTTAATTTTCTACCACAGTTGGTTTTTGCAATGCCTTCTTCCAAGTAATCTGATGTTGTCTAATGCTGCCATATCTTCTACAAAGGCAAGATGATAAAAATTATCATCTAATTATTCTTTCAATTAGCATATTTGTCTATTATAATTTTATAGAAAATACATCATAATTTTATTAAAAGAATTACATGATAAAATGTCAATTCATTTTCCTATAAATTTTTCATATTTTAATCCCTTTCTAATTTATATTTATATAATATAACATTTAATCAAAATATATATATATAATTTTGCCCTGTACCTTTTTCTCTTATGTTTATTTTCCAAATACATTTTTATATTATTTCCACATGATTATAATTTTTCTCATTTAATGCCTTTATAATGTAATACCAGTACATTACAGAGCAGCTCTAATTATTAGAAAACCTCTCTTACACTGATTTTGAGCTTGCCTGATTATAAGTCATGTATTATAATTAGCTTTGTGCCTTGGAGGAAGGAATGGCTAGTTTCACATGGTCTCTGGACCCTGATGTTGTGTGTGCAATCGTGTATAAATGTGCAGTGTACTAGAAAGTGTGTCCCTGACCTCATCAGATAGAAAAGATCTATGATTAGTTAGGAACCACACAGGGCTGAGGCAACCCTCCTTCCCCAGCTAAAAGAGTTAAATAGGTAGAATGAGTTAAATGGGTGCCTAGTGAGGACCATAGATTTTTGGACTACTAGAACTTGGTAGCTACCTTTGGTACGATTTCAGTATCATAGCATCATCTGACCAGCCAAGCTATTTCAAATTCCTGTTAAAGTACAATCTTAACTATACATTTATTTCACTTGGGAAATGTTAAAAATACTAATGCTGTCTGCCACCTGGGAGATCTCAATTTTATTATGGTCAGTGTAGTCAGGGTAGGAGTCAAGGTAAGTTGCAACCAAATCTGAGAGCTACTAGATTTGAAGCATGAATGGATAGAACGTGAGATAGGTAAGTACTATTGGAACCATCAAGATAGAAAAAAAATCAGTCACTCACCTCTATCTTACCTGTGTAAGAATATTTTCCTATAAAAAGATACCCCACCTCTCCAAATAAATAGTTTTATAAATTAACTGGTCTTTTGAAACACCATTGTTTAAACTTTAACACAATTTCCCCTTCAGATTACTAAGAGATAAAGTAAGCAATCTTTCTGTTTTGAAAACAGTGAAACTAAAGATAGTTCAGCTAAGAAAGTCACTAGAGAATCATTTTTAATTTAAAATGACAAATGAAGCATTTTGTCATTTTGACTAATTATTCATTACAAATGTAATCATGAAAAAACACACATTAGATTATTTTATTAAGATAAATATAAACTACTTTAACAAAACACTTAGTAGTTCATTTTTCTGGTCTACCACTGCCTGCCTCTCATGTAAATTGCCTTCAGATTACCAATAAAACGTGATTGGCGCAGGACGCTGCCATCCAATGAGGGTTTTCAAGTAAGGGCAAGAAATCAGGTTTCCTTGCAGACCTACTGTATTAAAACAGACAGAACTATGTCAGTTAAACTTTCTGCATTCCTGTTATGCATTACACCTTATTTCAGCAGGGGAGAGATTAAGGGTTTACCATGCCAAAAATAGTTGTTGATTCATAAGGAATCCATTTGACTATTTTTCCTTTCTGTGGTTCTGTTAACTGTCCCTATTTGATGGCTATTCCATTTTTTAAAGCTAATAATCCCTATTCGTTAGTTGCATGGGATACTTTCAGTCTTATTTTCTCAACCAGGAAATGAAATGCCTTAGGTTTAGTCACAAGATGCTAGAGTTACAAATCTATTTTTAATTTTTATGAAATTATATTTCATTAAATTGATTATTCTTAAACCTATAAGACTCTATCTACACAATAAAAGAAATAAAACCAACAGAGTAAAAATGTCAGCCAATTTGTTTTAGAGGTCATAGGAACACTGGAAGAGAATATTGTTTAAATCTGATCTTCGTCTTTACCAAATACACTTATATTTCAGAGCTAGCCAATCTGTCTCTCAGTTCCAAACTGACATAGTTAGACTTTGATAATGATTTAAAAGTATTCATTCATCCATGAGGTGATTTTTTTCCAAAATGTATTTTTTAAGCATGGAAAGTAGTTTAGGAAACACAGAATGGGTGGGGAACCCAACCACAGACAGAGCTCCAGAGAATTGGCAAAGCAGAGTTTGAGCTCAGGGCAGAGTAAAAGTAGTGCCTACACTTTTCAGTGATACGTCCCCTGGAGTTCAATGTCCTTTTGTGTCTGCTGGTTAATTCTCAGACCCTTTCCAGTGAAGTTTTGCCACAGGTTCCTTAAAGTCAAGAACTTTCTTTCTGAATCTTAAGCAGCTGTTGTTTAAGTTTTATTTATGCAAAAACCCATTCACCAAATATACATATGAAGGCCTATTATGCTTACCAAGTGCAAAGTGTTGCCTCAAGCTCTGCTGATACAATGGTGAGCACATTTAATAGTGTCTTTCCAGAGTTTCTAGTTTAATGAAACTTAGACGCCCAATATGTTTGTTGAGTGGATAAATGAATAAGTAAAAGAATGAAAGAAGCACTGTCGGTGGTATGAATCACAATCACCAATGAATAGTTGAGCATCTTTTTAATCAGTGTATTATGAGAACCTGTCACAGAAAGAAAAATAATAACAAAGGAGCTCACCAAGTCACTATGGTATAGTAACAAGCATATGTACTCATATAGATCAGACTCGAATCGCTTCTTTGGTTCACTTCTTAGCAGCTATGGAACCTCAAGCATACACTTTGCCCCTCTTGGTCTCATTCTCTCTACCTGAAAATGTGAGCAATGACACTGTATTCATTTATTCATTCAACCAGTTTTTATTGAATGTTTCTTGAGTTTTAGTTACCTTTCTAGAAAAAAGGTAGCACATGATAAACTAGATAAACCATAGTCCTTGCTCTCAGGGGCCTTGTGGTTTATAGCCAAAGAAACACCTTAGTAAGTAATGACACTAAATATAATGGATGTTTTATTCTGGCCTTTGGCCCATTTACTTGCAGATCCATTTCTGACTCTCCCTTCCTCTTCCTTTGGTTGTAGAAGGCTACCCCTGAAGGATGTGGTTCCCAGGCTTTGTGTCTATATGTTGCTAGATAGATTTGGCATGTTGGGGGCACTGCTGAGCATTTGGATAGAGAAAGAAAATCCAGGGTTCTTCCTTCTCTGTGCCTGAGACAGCACCCTGGGTAGGGGTTGGGTCTCCCCCAGGGCTCCAGCCTCAGCCTGGTGAGCCCAAGCCCAGGAAGCATCAGTACTTCTGTCCCCCCAGACCAGAGGTGGTAGTGGCTTCCTATCGTTTCTAACCTCTGGATTGTCTCACAAACCCTACTGGGCATTTCACCTCTTTCATTGATGTGTAATGAATGATATCTATTAAATTCACTGCTTTGGAAATATGTAGGACATTTCTCTTTTCTTAGTTGGTTGACTTTTGATAAAGACTTGTTAAACACAATACAGAGAGATCCTCCATTAGAAGTAGTCAATAAAGGTTTCCCTGAGAAAGTAAAATTTAATCAAAACATCCACTATGAACAGGAATCTGTCAATGGAGAAAGGGAAAAATATCCAAGACCATGTCTCCAGAGGAGAGAAAATGGGGCAGATTTGGGGTATAAAAACATGTGGATAACTGCAGTAGAAAATATAAGAGAGGAAGGGAGGGAGAGAGTATCAGAAGCCTTTCAGGCTTAAAGGATTTTGCATTCAAGCCACTGGAAGACATTACAATGGAATAATATGAGCATTTGTGTGTTTTCTTAATTTTATTTTTCTTTTACAGGTTATATACAGTATTATTTTATATTAGTTTCAGGTATCCAGCATGGTGGTTAGACAATCACATACTTTACAAAGTAGTTCCCCCAATATTTCAAGTACCCACCTGGTACTGTACATAATTATTACAATATTAGTAACTAGATTCCCTATCATGTATTTGACATCCCCAGGACTATTTGGAGAATACCAATTTGGAGTTTTTAATCCCTTCACCTTTTTACTCAGCCTCCTAGCCCCCTCCCATCTGGCAACCATTGTTCTATTTTCTGTATCTATGAGTCTATTTTGTTTGTTCATTTATTTTGAACTTTAGATTCCATAAATGAAATCATATGGTATTTGTCTTTCTCTGTCTGACTTATTTCACTGAGCATGATACCCTCTAGGTCCATCCAAAACAGTTGCAAATGGTAAGATTTCATTCTTTTTTATGGCTAATATTCCATCGTATATCTGTACCACCACTTTTTTATCCACTTGTATATTGATGGACATTTGGGCTGCTTCCATATCTTGGCTATTGTCACTTATGCTGCAATAAAGATAGAGGTGCATATATTCTTTGGAATTGGTATCTTAGGTTTCTTCACATATATACTCAGCAGTTGAATCTCTTGGTCTTGAGTCAGTTTCATTTTTTAGTTTTTGAGGAACTTCCATATCGTTATAGAGTAGCTTCACCAGTCTGCATTCCCACAAACTGTGCATAAGGGTCCCCTTTTCTCCACATCCTTACCAACAGTTGTCTGTTGATTTATTGATGATAGCCATTCTTACGTGTTCCAGGTGATATCTCCTTGTGATTTTAATTTGCAGTTCTCTGATAATTAGTGAAGTTGAGCATCTTTTCATATGTTTATTGGCCATCTGTATGTCCTCTTTAGAGAAGTGTCTATTCAGGTCCATTGACCATTTTTTAATTAGATTGTTTGGGGTGTTTTGATGTTGAATTGTATGAATTCTTTAAATTTGGACATTAACCCCTTATTGGATGTTTCATTGGCAAATAGCTTCTTCCATTCAGTAGGTTAGGTAGTCTTCTCATTTTGTTGATGGTTTCCTTTGTAAAAACTTTTTTAGTTTGATATTGTCCCATTTGCTTATTTTTTCCTTCATTTCCCTGTCCAAGGAGAAATATCAGAAAAAAATATTGGTAGGAGAAATGTCAGAGATTTTACTGCCTACGTTTTTTTTCAAGGATTTTTATGGGTTCAAATTTAACTTTTAAGTCTTTAATCCATTTTAAGTTTATTTTTGTTTGTGGTCTAAGAGGTGGTCTAGTTTTTTGTTTGTTTGTTTGTTTTTTGCTTGTATCAGGCATTTGTATTTTCTAAAGTCGGTGTCTACGGTATAGAATTGTTGGGCAGAGGCATAAAGCCGCTTAGGACTGTTACAGGTGGTCATGGTGGGGTGGAACAGAATGATGGCTTGGCAAGGAAGGAATGTAAATGAATTTGAAGAATAGACACAAGAGACAGAGTCTGTCTGTCTGTCTGTCTGGTTCATTGACAGGCTCTACGAGGCAAGATTGAGGAAGAAGTTCCGATTATTCCCAGCATTCAAAATAGGGCAAATCTGTAAATAAGTGGGGTGCTCTTCGCAGCGTGAGAGAGCACTGGAGGAGGAAATTCTGCGGTTGAGCTTGCAGCTGTGTGTGGAACATCTCCAGTCGGAGCTGTCCAGGGGCCAGGTGTGGTCCATGTGTCTGAAGGCAGGCAGATCTGAACTGGAGAAATTTATTGGGAGGGTATTGAAGGTTATGTCGATGAGGTCAACCAAAGGCTATGCAAGATTAGGAGCACAAGAGAGCCCTGTCTCGGCCCTAAGAAATGCCAACATTTGAAGAGGAGAGGGAGGAACAGGCTGAAAAAGAAACAGATACATGAACAGACAGGAAGACCACCAAGAAAATTGGTATTATGAAAACCAGGAGAAAGGAGTATTTCAAAAAGGCCAGCGGTTTGGGAAATGTTTGGATTTAGTGAAATGGCGATAAATTGATGGCCAGGTGGCAGAAGTCTCCATAGTGGTCAGAGCAGAAACCAGACTAATGTGGGTTGAATGTAAGTGTGAAGAAAGCATCAAGATCATGGATATAGCATAGATTATTTCAAGAAATTTGGCTTAGAATGAGGAGGAGGTCTGAAGTTAGCTGAACAAAGAAGTAGGACTTGAAAGATATTTAAGATGGGAACATACTGATTCCACTTGAATTCTAATGAAAAGGACTTGGTAAAAGAAGAAAGAAACAGTGAGGGGATAATGGGTGAAATGGGTTTCTGGGCCTATAAAAGGGATTGAGGGTCAACACAGAGGTGGAAGGGTTTGCCTGAGGTGCAAAGATAGAAATCATCAGCGTGGGTATAGATAAATCTAGCTTGACATGGATAACAGTCCATTTTAATAATGATTATTCTCTCTTTGAGGAGGAAAATCATCTGCTGTGTGTGGGAAGTAGGGAGTCGAGTGTTTGAAAAAAGGAAAGAACATTTGCTGTAGTCTTTAGGGCAAGTGGGAGAGGGAGCTGATTAATAGTTGTTAGAATTTTAAAATGTGTGTGAGGTGTTTGGGCTACACTTGAGATATATTTGCAGCCTCGCCTATTTGCAGTTTATTCTTTGTGCTGCTAACCCCCTCTCTGTAAAGTCGCCCTTTCCACCACTGGATGGAAAGGATGCCCTTGGTGCCAACCTGCTGACCTACCGTATAACTTCTGTTACCTGCTGGTACTGAAAGATTGGTTAAACTGAGTTGATATTCCTTGCTATAAATTAGGACTTACTTTAAAAATCTTAAATAGCACATCCCTCAACTGCACATGCAGTTTGTGGGGCAGAGAAAGACTGTGGTGCCAAGGAAACCTTAGGTGATACAGAATTTGCTTTCACAAACGTGTAATATGCATAGCATACCATCTCTTCCAAATTCTTTGCCTTAAAAATGCTAATCAGTTGGCACTAGGAGATCATTTGCATAGTCAGATTAAAGCTTTTGGCTTAGCAATTTATCTTAAAATAACCCAGAAATTGCATTGCTCTGGCTGTCAGTATGGTACCTATAACCAGAGTGCTGGAAAGAAATAACTGCCAAATGGCAAACACCACGTAGAAACTGAATTCCATCAGTCAGCTACCATTTGGTGAGCCTGTGTGTGTTCTTGGGTAACTGGAATATCAGATACCAGTCCAGATCTTTGTTTTTGAAAGGCAAATAATCCAGCAAATTGTACCATACAAGACGAAGTGATTCAAAGAAATCAAAGTCATTCTACAGAGTTTTCTCATTGTTTCATAGTGAAAATTGAGAGTGGGTGGGCCATGGAGCAGGTGGCCTCTTGTCAGTTTTTTATGCATGCTGCCATCCGGCAACATGGGGTGTGACACTGAGAAATCCCCTACAATTTAGTCAGCTGAAGAAGATAGGCATTGTTAACATACTAAAAAGAAACTTGTTTCTCTGAATCCCCAACTCTAGTAATTTGATTTGACACAGGTCATTTCTGTCCTTGCAAGGAGTTTGCGATAGGTAAGAACAGGAAGGTAAGAGAAGGCAGCTCAATATGAATAGTTAGTATAAAGTCTCCCAAGTTAATAAGGAATAGTTTTGTACAGTGAGTTCAAGGTTTTGTTGGGTTGGATATTCTTAAAGGGTTTTTTTTTTTTTCATTTTAAAAGGGGTAGAGGCAGAAAGAAAACCATGCGCATCTAGCTTGAGACACTGCTGTAGATAATTTTTGGCACAGACTTTCCTGGGCCTCAACATTCTTGGTACTGAGCCTAGTGTTGGAGTGGCCAGATAATTCACTGTCCAAAAGTTAAAGGGGAACTGTTAGTAATTGCACAGGAAAACATGAGCAAACTCAGAAACCTGTCTAAAGCAAGGTACCCCAGGCAGACCAGGCAGGTGCTGGGCCAAGTGGAGCCCTCTGTGGTAAGGCGCTCGACAGCCGTCACACTTGAGCACGTGACTGCAAATGGCATTAGGATTTGTATCTTCTGGCACATCGCTGTGTGATCAGTACTATTTTACATCTCCTGTCAGGCAGGGCCTCTCAACCTCTCCACTTGGAGTTAGTGGCGTGAGACAACGTGTGTCTGGGAGAGAGAGGGTTGTAGCAGACTCACCTGGGAAAAGGCTTCTTTATTTTGTTTTTTCAAGTTTTCGTCCCCAAACTACAACATCCTTCTCTTTGCTCTCTTTGTTGCAAAATCAAAACAAAACAAAACAGCTTCTGACAATCACCACTTTAAAGACTGTTTTTTGAATTGTAGCTGCAAGTGATTCAGTTGTAAATTTTTGTGGACTAATGTTATAATAATACTGGGCATACTATCCGAGTGCTTTGAAAATGGAAGGAACTTCATGGCCAGCTCAGACTGCGCTCCCCATGCACTACTTACTAGTGGGGCGCCTGAGGCACTTGGGAGAGCAGAGCCCAGTGCAGGGAGAAGAGAAACCAGACTTTTTGTTCAGTGTGGCTGAGTTACTGCAACACGGCATGGAGATTCTTACCTCAAATGACAGCTAGAAGATCCTTTCAGAGCTCATTATTAAAAACATAAAGAAGTTGCCATTTGAGTTTACAAAATACCATATATATTTTTTACCAGCACAAATTCCTTTTGTCAGCCTGTTTTGTATACAGAAAATAAAAGTGTTTTTCCACAGTCAGGCCTGGAGGACTGGGACCTTACTCTTTGTTTCGGTCAGTTTAGACTAGTTTTGCTAGGGCAACAAACTACCACAGTGGTATTTCTCTCTATTGCTGTCTGCATGTTCTTAGCTGGTGGGTGTTGCTCTGTGTTTTACCCTCTTCATTAAGGAGCAGCCCACCCTGAGAAGGCAGAAGAAAGGGGGACACGGCAGGGCCACACACTGGCTTTCAGAGCTTCACTCAGCAGTGCCTCAGATCTCTTCCACTACATGCCATTGGCCGAACTAAGTTGGATGGCCAAGCCTGGCATCAGTGGGATAGGAAGTATAACCCTTGCACAGGAATGGGGTCAGAAAGCCGTGAAATATTTTGACATTAACACAGTCTATCACACATTTCCAAGTTAAGTATAAAAACTAAAGTTTTTGACATATGTTCTATGCACTGCCCCTGACACTATCCCTAATGTTACTTCCTCATTCTGACAAATTACTATTCTTTTTCTCCTTTGCTGTACTTACAAATGCACATGTCTATCCAGTCGCACTTAACACACTCTGTTGTGCTTGGTTTACTTGCTTCTCTTCTTTACTGGACTGGGGGCCTTTTGAGGGCAGGGACAGAGTAGCATCTGTCTGTGAGGCCCTAGTGTGAGGGTGGCGCATATCAGAGATTCCAATAAGCATTCATTGACTGCCAGTGACTTATTAGGTGAATGAGAGAGTGTTTGCTTTGCCTTCTCCCCCTTCACATCTCACTCCATTTTAACAAGCAACCTTGCAAAAGGAGCAAAAGGCACAGTGGAATCTTGGAGATTGGCTAGGCATTTGCTAGATGGAAAAAATGGGGAAGCAAATCCCAGGAAAGAGAAGTTGATGGATTCTGTTGTATTCTTGTTGAATTAAGGTAAAATTCTTCTTGAATTATTCATCCTGAACCTGGGGGTCCATGCAGCCTCAAGGTTGGTTGCTGCCAATCTGAGCCATCCCAGAGCACTAGGGACCTGGGATGGCAAGCTGACGTGGTGCCCAGACTGACAAGCCTGACCCTTAGCAGATTTCACAGATGACGCAAAGTCACGAAAGCAGTGTTTAAACAATAACGGTTCTGCACTGTTTCTGGCATGTTATTTTATTAATGGCTTACTCATTAATTAAAATCTGCCACACCAAAAGCTATATGGACAGCATTGACATCTGATGTTGACTCTGGAAAGTGTACATATTTTGCTTTACTATGTTTAAAACACATATGAAGAGGAAAAAGAAAGGTTGACTACAACCCACTAGAGCACACACCTTACTGAATGGGATGGAGCCTTTTCTAAATGATGCCTGTGCAGAGCCGCCTCCTTCTAAGGATGTGGCCGTTGTTCACAAGCTCCCCTTCTGTTCCCTTCAGAGCCTGTGCTGCACAGGGGGTATTTTTTGTTAATTCATTGATGACAAATCTTCATCTGCTGAAGGTGGATCTGATTCTGTGAAGCTGTCAAATGTCCTGTGGCATTAAGTCTGATAAAGTGGATAATCCAGTTAGCAAATGACATTGGGGTCAAATGGGAAGCGATCATAAAAATCAAGAAACTGTTTTCTTATGCACTCTGGAAATGGCCTATAATGACATTCCCAATGGGTTATGCCAAAAATGTCTTCAGTCTTAATAGTGGACATTCATTTATCCAATCAGCAAGCAAGCTAGATTCATCCATTGAAATGAGTCATTTAAGAAACGATTTGAATTTGCATACAGTATATATGGTCAAAAAATCACTCATTATTTTGTAGGCAGTTTACTTAGTAATTGCTAAAAATGAATGGAAATAGAGTGATTGATTGATTGTATCTTTTATAAATGGATTCAATGCCTTATTTATAGCAGAAACCCAATCTAGAAATACTACTAGATAAATTATTTAGTTACTGTGGATTCTATCTTTAAACCAATGGGGCTTCCTTTTTAAAAAAATATTTTATTTATTTTTTTATTTTTAGAGAGAGGGGAAGGGAAGGAGAAAGATAGGGAAAGAAACATCATTATGTGGTTGCCTCTTGCATCCCTCTACTGGGAACCTGGCCTTCAACTCAGGCACGTGCCCTGTCTGGGAATTGAACTGGCTGCCCTTTGTTTCGCAGGCCCACACTCGATTCACTGAGCCACACCAGCCAGGAAATGGGCCTTCTTTTATAAGTACTGAATACTCAGCTCTCTATGACCATGTGAGATAGTCAATGACAAAAAACTACTATAAAATATACATCATGTGCTATGTATCATGCTTTCTGTTATTTAACATTTCTAGCAATTGAAAATAAATTATATCATAAAGCAGAAGGAGATAATTATATTTGTCTAAAGTGATTTATGTTCTCTTTGCACAATATATAAATAAATATACACACACATGCGTGAGCAACACTAACATATAATTCCCAAAATACAAAATTTTCCACTAATACATTTGAAGCATTAAGAATGAATTTAAGCTATAGTTGCATGTTGTTGAAAGTATTTGAAAGGTTACAGTTTGTTCAATATGTTATTTTGTCTGCATAACCTCAGATAATTTTGTTTAAATCATTTGATATTATCAAGGTCATGTACAGTCTTCTTAAGTTCTCATTAAATAATTGACTATCTTACAGTTAAACACAAATTGCAGCAGAACCTATATATTCAGGCAGTTTAGTCTCATGGGGTCAATTGGATGGGATATAAATGTTGGCAACAGAATTATCAGAAATTTCAGACATGTCACCATAAACCAGACCAACCATATATGTCAGTCCCATTGGGAAAGGATTTCCTGACATTGAATCAATATGTTTTTTGAGTACGTGAAAAATGTGCTATTAATTGAGTCTTCCTTCACAAATATTGACTGTACGTATTGATCTTGATTTAAATACAGGTCCGTATCAGTAAATGAAAACATTTATCCATAATATAGAAAAGAGTTGCTGATACATATGAATGGGCTAATTCTAGAGCTTCTGTAAAGCTTCGCGAAGAATCAGAAAGAGTTCCTGGAAATGGTCGGTACATGTGGGGAGGCCAGGACTCACTCTGGCCTAATATTTTGATTAGAATTTGACCAGTGATAACAGACTTATTTCATTCTCAACTCAAAGTTTCTCTTGAAATGTCCATCTTTAAGTCAAATGCTTATAGAAACCAGGAGGAAGTTTACCTGACTTAGGTACTTGGGTGGGGATCAGATCTAACTAAAGAATGCCTGCCCATCTAAAGGAGATCCTAGTATTCCGCTCTGGTTTCAATTTGTCATGTAGGGAATGGGGATAATTTTGTTTTTTAGACTTAAAAAATTTTTTAAACTTCAGTTCTCAACACTTATGTGAATTTGCTGTGTGTTCTAAATTTGCTGTTGGTTCAAAAGAAAGACAATGACAGCATGTGGGCCAAACTCAGGCCCACTAGGCACGTGTGGTCCAATGACAATCAGCTCACCCATTCATTCCTACACGTGTTTTGTACCATAAAGTTTTCTTTTGTTTCTTTTATGTTTAAGGATAAATATTATACACCAGTTTGTCTGCAGCTATGAGCAAGGCCAAGTGTCTATAGTCAAGCCCTGGCTTTGCTTCTTCTATCTGTAGAAAAAAACCCAAGGAAGATTCTCCTATTTTTCTCATCATGCTCTAAAAATTAAAAGCCCAAACCAAAAAAGTACCCTGGCTATTTTGAGCTGTTAAGAATGATTCTAGACACTTCATAAAACTAGGGTTGTAGCTAGGCTTATGTGCCATGTGAAGAGGCTGTTGTTAAAAGACGCTCAAGTGTGGAATCAAGTACCTTCTTACTTATTCTCAACTAGTTTAGTTCTTAATAACTTAATAAGAAAAAATTGCTTCTTCACTGTTAACCCTGTTATACCATACCACCCAGGAGAAGTTATTTTCTTTTCTCTCTTTCTCACTGTCTCTCTACGCTCCCCTTCTTCTCCCTCTCCCTCTCCCCATCCCTCCTTCTCAATCTGTTTTGGTTTTTTGGATTTTTTTTGTATCTCCAGGTTAAATTCTGTGATTGTTCTTCCATTACCTATTTTCTGGCACCTTAGTATCCAAAATGTCAAGAGAAAGAAATACTTCTTAGTTTACCAGGGTTGCCTCTTAGATATATGAGGGCAAAAATATAAACAAGCGTTAAATGCCAAATGTGTCCACTCTGTTAATATACATTTGTGGTTTAAAAAGCACACTTCATTGAATAATTTAAAATATGTTTGTACCATCTGTTCTCTTTGGGATTAACATTGTCCATGATAGCAAAATAATCACATGTTAAATAAATTCTAGACACTGCACTCTATCATTCATAAGAGCAATGACATTGGTAATCAGATGACCCAGCCTTTTCTCTCTCTGTGTGATTGCACATATTGATTTTCCTGTAAGGGAAAGGACAACCAGGTACATGCTTTTTTCCCTAAGTGGAACATGCAGTTCAGGAATTCTGTCATTTCTTTTATGAAAATAAAAAATAAAGTGCCAACATATGGCATCTTTGAAGGTAACATGTAAGCATTTGGGCATAGTATTTGCTGTCTTTACTTCTTTGTGTAAATTCATAAGAGAAATGATGGACTTGTCAGATGCATATTTTGGAAACTCTGCAATCAGTTTTATCTGGATACCCTGTTGTCTGTGTGGAATGAGGCAGGGTAAGAGTCTCTCTGTGAGTTGAATGAGTTTACTTCAGGGCAGGTACTAATTTTGTCTTCCCTGAGGTCTTCCAATGTTTTGTGTGTAAACCACACACATGTACTGTCTCATACTGACCGCGAATTTACTCGGGTGTTTAAGTCTTTCTTCTCAAAAATATTATAAGCTTTGGGTTAGCAGGGGCCATCTAATTCTCCTTTTTGTCTCTCAAAGTTTTTACTCTGCTGGGCTTTCCTAAGGGCAAAATAAATAATTAGTACATTGATGTTAATGCTGTAAAATAAGGGAGAAAATAAAAAGAAAAAAGGTTATTGCTTCTGGTGGCGCATGTTCACGATGGTGTGTCAGTGACTTCCCCACCCCTAATCTTCCTACACAAACTCTGTGGCGTAAGGGTGAGGTGGAACGGCCCTCGAGTGTCGTGGGAAAGGCTTGCCGGCAGTGCCTTGTGCTGAGGCTCGATAACCCTCTACTGTCAGGAGGGCTGCCAGGTTGCTGCCTTCCACTCCGTCTGCTTCTCCTTCAAATCACATTTCATTTCCTGAGAAGAGATGGAACGCAGTAGACATTCTTATACTTTGCAAAAGGTCTCTGAGGCATGTCATTAAATCATCCATGTTTTTTCTTTATCTCTGACTGGCACTCTTCAAGTTGAGTGGGGTCTGGTGTTTGATCTCAGTGTCAGTGAAGGGAAATGAGCTCAAGGCCCCTGCTGTTGCAATTCGCTTTGCCATCCTGCTTAGCCTTCTGTATTCAGCTGTTAACTTGCTGATTGGTCACTAAATTACCTGGTATGTACACTTAATGTTGACAAACCACATTTTCATTCTCCATTTGTATTTGCTATTTGATGTTACCCACATGTTACACTGCCTTGGTCTCAACTAAATTGGTTTTTCTGAAAAGTCGATTCAATGTCTAAATGATGTTCCATGATGCTGCCTATCATTTCTTTTACTTCTTTCTCGCAAAGCATTCGGTCTCATTAACCAAAGTGTTTAGTCCCAAAGCCCATTTTTATCATTTGCTTTTGCCAATACACACATAATTAGTCATAATCTCATTATTACTTCTCTGGTAAATCAGGGAAATTCTGTAGACATAGTATATTTTTATTTTGGTAAGCTACTTGAAAGGTCTCTGTGGTATAATTGTAGATAAAATGGATATGTGGGCTGAATGAAAATGCAGTTAAATAGACTTATTGCCAGCTGAAAAACATAAATGAAGAATACTAAATAAAAACAAATAAGTGTTTGCCTAGATGGAAGGTTATTCATTCAATCAATGTACAGAAAAATGGACTCAAAAGTGGTAGCGAAGACACCGATTGCAAACCCAGGGCCAACCATTATTTATTTATGGTTGTTAATAAAAATGACTACAGTTTCAAGTTCACAAGTAATCTTTTTTTTATTTTTTATTTTAATTGTTGTTCGAGTATAGTTTTCTGCCTTCAAGTTCACAAGTAATCTGAATTGGATTTTGAAATCCTAAGGGAGACGACACATGGATTAGGCTATGAGGAGAATTCTGTCTTAAGCCTCACTTGTAGACTTGTAGTGGACAGGCAAGTGGATATGGTCACCTCTCTCAGCCCCGCAATAGTTACAGCTCACCCAGGGCGTCAGTTTAACTTCAGATACACACTTTAAGGGGAATCAATGTGCGGGCATGACCCCAGAGTTGCCAGGGTGGTGAAGCATCTGCAAACTATGGCATATTTGGGACAATTAAAAAGCTGAGACTAACTGGCCTAGAAAAAGGAGAGTGTGAAAGCTCTCATGAGATAGTCACCAGGCTGTCCTCATAAAAAATAATCAGTTTTAGGTTTGAATGACTCCAGATCTAGGACCAAGAAATGGTACTTGTAGAAAGGTGAGACTTAGTTTGGTGTGAAGAATTTCACAGTGTTTGGATTTGCTCAAAATGCGCGTGCTGCCCAGGAAGCGGGAGGGGCTGGGGCAGAACCAGGAACTCGCTTCTCCCTGGAGAGCGTTCACGCATTAGGACGTGACTACATTCCCAGTCACTTCTACCAAATCTTTCAATTATGAGAAATGGTATGAAAAGTTCTTAGCATAGTGCCTGATGCCACCAATTAAATGCTCAGTAGATATTAGCTATAATCGTATTGGTAGTGAGCAATCCATGATTTTATTTGTCTGAGGGGAATAAGTAAAGAGAAGGGAACACTACTAAAAATTTTATCACCAGCTTCTGTTGCTAAATAATCAAGGTAGTTAATGAGAGCCTATGTTCCTTGTAACTAATTTACTCTTAATTTATTACTGCTTTACACTTTGTGTCATTACATTTATGTTCTGTGTTGCCTGGATTTGGGGTTAGTTCATCAAATTTAACAGAAAAATCCTAAGCAGTTGCTTATAATTCATTATGTAGTGACCAACATAGCACTAGTTCATCAACAAAGGAATGAATCATGAAAGAAAACAAAAAGATGCCTTCCATAAATTTAGAGGAATGTTTCAGTTTAGGGACTTGTAGAATCTTCTTAATGGCTACATTCTAAGTCATGTTAGCTTCATTGGATTTTTTTTCCTTGGCTGATGGATTTGCTGTCTCTCAGCATTGCAGCAAATATCTGTTGAAGACAGTTATTAATTCACTCACTTTTTAATTCAACAAATAATGTACCGAGCACTGCCCAACCTGCACCTGCCTCCTCACCTCTATAGTCTCCTTCCCCTTTCATCCCCTTCTGATTCAGTCACCACAGGAAGACCAGGCCATTGGCCATCTCACACCCACACTCCTGACCCCACCCCCAAGTGTTCCATGGCCATGAGGCCATCTTCCTCCTCATCCCTACCCTGAGTTCCTTGTAGCCCTCCCCTGCTGTATTTGTCTCCGTATCACTCATGACCTCTCACCTGTTTTACTTATTTATATGTCCATCTTCCTCCCTCTGTTAGAATCTCTGTTCCATAAAGGCAAGAATATTTGTCTACTTTGTTTTCTTCTAGATTCCCAATACCTACAATAGAAACTCGATAAATATTTGTTGAATGAATGAATGAATGAAGCTTAAGTGTCCTGGAAACTGATCCCAGAAAGGTGTTGAATCTCCTCCCAGATTTACCTAACTCATTTTTGGCAGTGCTGGGTTATGAACCAAAGTCACTTGGATTCAAAACCAACATCCTCATTCTTGATCTCTCACTCAGTGAGAAATAAGTCCTGAATTTTCCTGGATGAACCTGGGGGTATTCACTAATGACAATGATATTTCACTGCTATGCGAATATTAATACAGATGATCATTTTTGTATCATCTAAATATAGAATGTCCAGGTCAATATTTACCTGTCTAATCTACCTCTCTGCAGATTACTCTTTGTTTCCTTTACATTTTATTTCCTCTCCACGTGTATCCAATTTGATTGAAGTCATTATGTTTCTTTATTTTATTATCATATGTTTGGTCATCAGTACAAACCCTAGAAGAAGTGAGGTACAGAGATATATCTAGAGAACCAATGATGAGTAAGACTGTCTTTGCCATGAGCTCCCTTCAATGTAGTGGCCAAGCCAGCCTTGTTAAGTGGGCAGTTTCAGAGCCAGACAATAACCAGATAATTTATAATCCAATCCTATGATACTCTTGGAAGTAAAAATAGGCACTATTTAATAATTATTCCAGGACAATAGCTGTATACTCTTCAAGCAAGCTGAAACATCTTGACCCCTGATTTAAAACATTAATGAAAAAACATGGCCGCAAGTCCTTTTTGTAACAAATTTGTAACAAATATTTGCTGCACACCTACTATGTGTAAAGCAATGTGACAGATACTGTAGAGAATTCAAAGATGAATAAGCCATGGATGTTTCCCACCTTGTGATTTATAAAGTGCTTGAGAGAAAACATTAATACTACAATGTAAGGAAGTAAGTGATGGTGTAGGTTGACTATAAACTCGCTGCGATGTTAGCCGGCCACAAGGCTTCAAGTAGGATCACTGATGCTGTGCCACCCTTTATGTCTGTCTCATAGTGTGGTCATTTGAAGTGACTCCTGTCATAATACCTGAATTGAACATCAAAGCGACAATATGACTTTTTTCCCTAGATAAGAATTGTACCATTTACTTCTTTTATGTATGTATAGAGGGTGTTGAACTCACGCTGGCTGGCTGGCAGCTGGCTAACTTGCTGAGGTAGAAGAGTGAATTGACATATTTTTTAAAATCATCTAGCAATCAAATATGGGACGATCTCCTACCAAAACACGCCTCCTCTTTGCTTGATCAGCTGGTGGACAGATTAGGGATCAACAGCGTGATTATTTTTCATCTTCAAATTTTGTAACGATAGAGGACATTTGGTTTTTTTTTTTTTGGATATAAGCTTAAAAGCAGTTTAATTCTTTTCACTGGTTCCTACTGTTGAAATTCTTTAGCAGCTGAATGTTGGCAACAGTTTATATTTTGGCAAGTAGACTGTGCTTTTTAAGGATGAAAGTGTGGGAAGTAGTTAGTATAAGGACATCTGTTGAAGAAGTCATATTGTCAAAGCCCACCATATATATTAAACTCATTTATTTCCATTTTTATACATTCTAAAGCAAAATGTCACTATTTAATATTCAAACAGGTTATAAAAAGCTTGGAGAGATGAATTGTGTGAGCCTACCTGAAACTTCAATGAATGAGCGTTATTTTATTCAGTTAATTTTCCTGCTACTTTAACTCAGCCTAAACTTTGAATTTATGATGGGTTTGTTATGATAAGATTATCAGCAGTCGTGGGATTTAGTTGGGCTTGAAAACTGAAACCAACAGAATTTCCTGCTGCGGTTCAATGATATTGGGACCAGGCCTACTTTCCTATCCCCGTGTTAAACAAAGCTACTTCCAATGTATTCCTATAGTTAATATTTGTATTATTTTTCTGAAGGAATAGCTGAGAATGAGAGAGTTAAGCAGGCCATTGGAACATTCGGTATCTTATAATTTCAACTGTCTTATGTAACAAGTAAGTGTTGTTCTAGATGCTGGAATTGCAAAGTCAAATAAGGCAGAACACCCACCCTCAAGAAACTCTAGAGCCGTGGGGAAGAGTTATAAATGTATTAACAGCTTTGAAATATGTGCTAGAGTCACACATAGATGAGGAAAATAGATGAGAGGCCTCTAAATAAACCTGAGAATTAGAGAATTTTTTTCTTGAAGAGTTGACACTTTAGGAGTTATCCAGACAGAGAAAGGAGAGAAAAGTGCTCTTGTCACAAGGCTTATCATCTGGGAAGTGCCAGAGATGTGAGAGAGTAGGCCGTGCACAGGGCACCATCAGAATTACCTGGGCTGACACAGGCGAGGAAGTCAGAACAAGACCAGAGTAGATTTCCGTGCTCAACTCTGCAACTTAGATTTTAAACTTTATCACTAAAGAAATGGAGCCATTGAATGTTTTTGAGCAAGAGAATCACATGTTCCGATTTCCATTTTTAAATGATCTGCATGGCATTCAAGTAAAAGATGGAATTAAGGAGAAAAAGACCAGGAGTATCAACTCTAAGAAAAACATGAAAGAGATTAGAGAAAGAGAGAGAGATTAAAGAAAGTACAGTCTGTAGAGTGGCATGATTTAGGCTGGACTTTGGAACCAGATTAACAGGTTTCCAACTCTGACTGCACCATTCAACATTCCTTGTGAGTTGGGCACATCTCTCAATCCCTCTGTGCCTTGTTTTTCTCAGCTGCAAAATGTATACGACAGCAGTGCCAGCTCACACAATTTTATGAAGATTGCAAAGGTTAATTCCTACTAATAACTGTGTCCAGCACATAGAAATCATCTGATCAATGTTAGCTATAATCTGTTGTTACTACTAATATTATGGCTAATGATTATTATGAATATAATATCATTTTTTCATGTCTTTAGTATTTGTGGACTGATTAGAAGTGATTGTCAGGTGGCTGGCTGAACAGTGACAGTCCCAGAGATCACAGGAACAAATATATCTGGGGGGTCGGAAAAGAGAATTGGTGTGAATTGCATTATGCATGCTGGAATGAGCTACCTGTGAGACTTCCAAATGGAATTTTCTTATGAGCAGTTGATTATATAGCAGAAAGGTATGGACTCTTGAAAAACATAATGGATATTTGAAGCCACCAGATTGGATGCGTTCACCAGGAAGTTTGGCAGTGTGTAGGTCAGAAGCTAGAAGAGCCCCGAGTTCAAGGGCAGAGTCAAACCCCAGCAGCATTGCTCTGCAGCCTAAGCATGGTCTAGGACTCTGGCTCTGGGGAGGGAGGGAGCCCCTCAGAGCAAGAGGAACTGATCCCGTGGATTCTTGTGCTTTCTGGTGGCCGTGAACAGATGATATCCTCCTATCTTGAAAGAAATCCCCCAACTTTTCAAATTGCCAAACTCACACCAGGGTAGAGCTAACACGTGAAAGAATCTCCTTTAATAAATATTGGAATTATTACAAAAAAGGTTCTGTGGCCTCAAATTGTTATTTGTTAGCAATTGCTTTCAGTTGCTATTAAAGACATTGCCAGTGTCACAAGCTCTAGCACACTGAAGGAAGTCAGTGTTCTCGATACCCTCGTGCGATGGGTGACCTTGCTTTAAAGTCCTCACGGGCTTAGAATCATGGGGTCAGGAATGAGACTTCTGCTAGACTCCACACCCATCTGCCACAGAAATCCCAGGATGTAAAAATAATAATAAGTGGGTAAGCCTGGTTGCTCGTTCCTTGGCAAGATTTGAGCCCTATTTTGCTGTAAACCTACTACAGACCATGGTTCTAATCTGTAGATGAAATTAAGCTCTCCAATGTGTTGCTGTTTGCCTGATGGTAAAGTCCCCAGCTACCTCTGCCCAGCGTCAGAGAAAGGGACTTGTGGAAGATAAGGTGATTCTATTTTTCCTCAGAGCACTCCTACTAAATGGCCAGCATTCTAACAGATTCTAGATTCTTGGCAGGTTGGATTTTAGGGTAATCCCTTCTCATCCCAATTTAAGTACAAGTAATCCCCAGTAGACCCTGCCAGGCCAGTAGTGAATCATTGCCAGGTACAAGCAAAAGTGTCTCTGCTAAGAAAACCAAGGAATTTCACCCATCAGAGGACACATTTCCCTCCCATAGAGATTTTTGTCTTACCCTTTAGTTTTGTTTTTTTAATTTTTACCCCTTTTAGGAATTCTTGTGTGAAGTACCTCTGATCCTCTAGTACTGGATGAAGAACTCAAAATTAGCTGCAAATAAAGATAATGTGCATTTGTTCTTAAGACTCCGAGATGGGGAAATAGGTCTGATGGGCCTCTTAAAGGCTCTAAATCACACATGGTCGTACAGCTCAGTTAGTGGGTAATCAGCCCTTAGGTACCACCTACCTCCACATTGTAAATTTATGTGATGCCTCTTCAAATTATGAAATGTTATCCTGATTAAGAAAAATATACTGAAGAGCAGAAACAGCAGGGTATTCTCACATATTGTATCTCCCTTTAATTATGCAAATTAAGTAAAAAAAAAATCTGTGCTAACTGTGCTTTGCTTGGATGTTCTCTCCTTTTTAAGGAGATTCCAGACTCCTGCCTAGCATATTTCAGTTGACTACCCTTACGTTTCAGGCACCTCGCTAACAGTTCGGAACTGTATAGAATCCCTGGGCATTTGAAGAGGTGGCTACCTTATTGTACACCCTACTGTTAGGTATAAAGGAAAAGTCTTGAATACCAATAGTGTTGTCAAGGGTGTGGGGAAATGGACACCCTCTTGCATGGCTTGTAGGAGAGTGAACTGCCTGCCGTAGCCCTAGTAAAGGAAAAACTGCACACGTTCTGTGAAAGTGGGAAAGAACCCACTTTCAGAAATAAAAGCACCAATTCGTAAGAATATGTTAACATGCATTTATTGTTTATAGAATTCAAAAATTATATGTTTCTCAATAAAGGATGGCTTGAGTAAATAATGGTACAGCCATTCTATAGAATCTTATGTAACTGTTAGAAAGAACATAGTAGATCTCTATGTACTGACTAAAATATTGTCCGTGATATCTTTTACGTACAAAAACATTTATAGAAGACTAGGTATAGTGCAATCTCACTTTGTACAAAAGAAAAGGAGAAGTGCTGTGCTACATGTCTGAGTGTATTTGTGTGTATACTATGTGTGCATATATGTGTATGTCTATATATACACTGATAGAATTAGCATGAAGGAAAAGACAGTAAGCAGTTTTACACATCTGACCTGATAAAATGAGCACATGTGGCATGTATTATTTTGTAATAAAAATTATAAAAAGGGGAATCATTGATAGAAATGCTTACTGTCAAATGGAAAATTATCTTCCCTTCCAAGCTTCAAAAATGTGTGAATTTAAATGATGTCTGTTGTTTAATCTCAAACAGTCTCTGAATTTGGTCACTACAGAATATATAGCTTTCTCTCAGCATACTTTGTGTTTGCCTGGGGCCCCAGGACTCTTAAATAAAGGGGTCGTGTTTATTCAAATTCTGGACAGGAAATCACTTTTCTAATATCCAAGTTACTCTGCACCCCAAACTCCTGGACTCCTCCTGTCGTTAGCCCACACACAAGGGCCTCAGCGGTTTTGCTGCTATAACACTAAAAAATGGGGTTCAGAACCCTGTGGGCTAATTAATGCTGTAACTTTTCTCTGAAACTCTGCTGCCTTAGGTAGAATTATTTGGTATAATTTACAATTTATCCAGTGTGTTTTTCACTCTTATGAAATATTGGCTTACAAACAATAAGTAAGAATTTCCTGTCAATTTTTTTAGTAGGTCTTTATCAAACAAGCAGATAGAGGTGCATTTCTAAGAGAATGTTTCTAATTAGAAAAAATATCAGTGTCAAAGTCAAGAGTTTGTTATATACAAAGGCCCTTGCTTGTAATGTTTGTGTTTCTGAGAGGCTAAATTCAGCGTTATTATGAATGGTAATTTATGAACAGGAGCCCACAATTATTTTACCAAAAAAATTGGAAAACCACCCATCATCATTTGCGTGTACCCATCTCATTTTCTAAGTATCTTTTAGCAAACAATTTTCCCATTTTGAAAATATACCAAGTAATTGATTATTTTCTCCCTGTCAGATACATGCTTGGTGTATAGGTAAATAGCCCTGACTTCCCAGCCGCTGTTACATTAGGTTGATGTTCTTTAGATATTAGAAAAAAATGGATTAAACCCGACTGCCTACTCAGTGATTTGGTTTGAGTGGAAATAGGTTTTTGTGGAGCTACAGAATTTCCACTTCGTCTGCTCAGCCAATAATTTTTCAGAGCACAAGTCTGGTTGGAAATAAGCAACAAGCTTCCTGTGTCCATGAACAGAAAACAAGGTAGCGCATACCGCCTCAGACAAATGTGCATTTACTTGTGAAGAAAAGCAGTGCCCAGCGCCCAGTGAGCAGCATCTGTCTGAAATCCATTATTTGACTTGTCGTTCGTTCCAGCGTTCCCACGAATGCTGGTCAGCTACTAAGATTTGTTTGTACCTCCTGCCTTTTGGGTAAAATGAGTTTGCCAACCAGCTGTGAGTACCTAACGCTGGGAAAGGTGACTAGATTCCGGAGTGCTTATGTTCATGGATCGCCTTATGCCATCAACAAGCCAATTGATATTAAGCCACAGAGGAGACGGTAACTGATATCCTTTCTTCCAGTTGTTTGTCAGTGAAAGATGTGTTTTGTTACCCTTTGATAACTCCTGTGGGGGTTTGCTGAGCCGGGAGGGTCTGGATGAGAGGTTAGTTTTAACATTCATCATACTGGATAGTTAGAAAAAAAATAACCAAAGGGGAAAGCTAGAAAATAGCCTTAGTTTAGCTATTTAGCAAAAGCTGATCTGGTTTCAGGTCTGTAGACTTTTAAAGTGTGAGAGATTACCAGTGCTTATATTACCATCAGATTCATCCATGATGAATATTTGAAAGAGAATTTAGTCAAATGGTGGATATGTGTGTTGATACCAGATACCCAGTATCTCATAGTCTATATGTAATATGTTTTATTGCCACTGTGAAATAATTATGCTAAAATTCTACAAAAAGCATTAGTTTTCATGTAGTCACTATGGAGGCCAGAATGAGGTTAGGTATTTTTCCTATAAAAATATGTCATTTTTAGACCAGTGTTCCAGAATTCTGCTAACTCACAGTCTCCACAAACGCCACCACCACATGCATATACACACACAGGCTTTGCACATACACATGTGTACACACACACTACACAGGCAAACATTGTATAATAAGGAATTTCAAAGTTGAGCTCAGTGTTTTTGTTACAAGGAAAGAGGATGTGTACTAAATAGACCCTGTCTATCTTCCAGCTTTTTTTTGTGCAGTGTCAGAATAGGGATGGCATGGTTGACTAGTGGGTCCAAAAATCATCCCTCAATTTGGGTTTTATATAAATTATTTCATTCAGTATTTCACAATGAACTTTAAAAGCATTTTATAAGGATTTTTCAATCTCTCTGTGAAAATGCCAGTTCTCTATAATTTAATGAATTCTTGGAATAAAAACCCAAAATTCTAAACGCAATTTATTTTACCCGAAGACCGTTATTATTATCTTACTTTTTTACTTTTCTTTTTCTATGTACACACATTGAAACTCATATGTAAAGCATACATTTTGCCAGATTTGACCTTACTGTAAACATGAAGTAACATTCAGATATGTGAATGATTTTTTAAAAATGTTTCCAAATCTTGGAAATGCCTTGGGGTTAGTTTTCAATGAAGCAGAAGATTAAGATGAGATTTTTTTTTTAATTTGGCTTTTTACTAAATGGGAAGAATAAAATAGAAAATTCTAATCATGCAAAATATGCAAAATACAGCTCAATTTAAATTCAAGTGTGTCCTTATTAAAATAATAACTTATTGAAGGAACAGCATGTTGTCTGGAACACAGGGAAATAATTTTCAAACTGAAAATTAGCTATATTAGAAGTGTGACCACATGGTCATTTGATAGTCCTGAATTCTTATTTCAAGAGCAGCAAACAAGTTATTAACAGAACAGTTAACACTACTAAACCTAATTAAGTTCAGTGCTGAAGAGAACGACAGTACCACCTGTGATCCTAAAAATGTTTTACATTAGTGATTTAAATTTTTTTCCTTTTAATTCTTTTAGCTTTCAGAAACTCTAGGCCTCTATTTTTACTCTTGCAAGAAAAATATTTTTCTTTTAATTTTTTACAACTTTGAGGCCTTGATTTTAATGCATAGAGGTTGAGTAATCTGATCTAATCTGGCTCTTTTAGCCCATTCCCACCCAATTAGACCACAGGGCTTTTGAGTGTGTGAGTGGCACCATGTTTGCTGTATCTCTAGTGCCCAAAACAGAGCTCAGCACAGATCAGACAATAAATGTTTGTTTAGTAAGTAAATGATGAGAAAGCAAATGTTACCCATTGTGGCGTACGCCTGTTTATCACTTCCCTGGGTGCCACCGTATGGAGTCTTTGGCAACACTTGTGCCTCTGGTGTTCTGCACCAGTTGAGTTCCCTTCCTTAGTTCTCTGTAGAAGCTATAAACCCCAATGACTTTTGACCACTGGCTTAAGTAGCTGTGGATCATGACTTTGTTATTACCAGATCAGCAAAGCAGAACCCGAAATTCACTCCTGTATTCAGAAGCATACACACACACATGGAAACATATGTATATATATATGGGTGTGTGTATACATATATTCACATATATATGTAAAGCTTCACATAGTAGGAAGGGGAACAGTGGGGAGTTCCCAAAGGGAAAAAAGTATCGCAACTATGAAATGTGATAGAAGTTCAGTTCTGTTTATCCTGCTTCTATGTAAAACTCTCCCCCCAAAAAAACACCCCACAACATTTTTGAGCAAAAGAGAAAACCAGAACTAGGAATGGTGAAACAGGTGAGACTGGACTCACCCACACCCGATGTATGGAAAGCACCTGTGCTCAAGGACACGCTTTTCACAACCGGAACAGAGCTGTCTCTCCCCACAGCCTCTGCCTGGCTGGCCTGTTAGTGGCTGTCCTCTGTGTCTCTGGCTGGCAGGCCTCAGAGACCACACTCTGCTTTGGGCTCTGCCTTGTTCCTACCTGCTCCCCTCACACATTCTCTGGCCTCTGTGCTCCTAAATCCTATAGGTTGGTGTTTCCGTCCTATTCTCAGAAAAAAATCAGGGTACAAAGAGAGCTGGAAGACAGGAATGACTCCAGTGACTTTGAGTGGCTGTTAATCAGTGTGTTTTCTCCTGGGAAAAGAATAAACAATTGCACACTTAGATTTCTGACCAATCATCCAACTATTCATTCACTCAAATGGTATATTAGTTAGCCATAACAAATACCACAGACTGGGTGGCTTAAACAAAAAATTTATCTTCTCATGATACTGGAGGCTAAGTTCAAGATTCAGCTGTCACCTGGTTTGGTTTCTCCAGAGGTCTATTTGGTTACCACTTCAAGGGGCCTTATGTCAGATACAGGCACATTCTGACGTACTGGGAATTAGGGCTTCAACATATGAATTTTAGAGTGATGTAGCTTAGCACATAGCATTGTGTCCGTAGAAATGATTTACTTCTAATGACTGTAAAGTAAGATAGGAACTGGACTATGATTCCTGAATAACCAGTGACCTCATGTTCATAAAAAATATATTCCATTAATAAGTCTGAACCTGAAGGAGTGAGGCATTGCAAAATATAAAAATATTTCTCATTACTATACCAAAGGAAAACAATTATACATTGTGAACAATGAATCTTCATTAAAAGAACCTTTTTAATTTGGTATCTATAATCATCTGAAGAGGGCCTAAACCAACATTTGCTTTTACGCAACTTTTTAAGTATATATTTAATTAATTGTTAATTTAACCAGTGGTTGTCAGCTGGGGCCATTCTACTCCCAGGATCATTTGGCAATGTGTAGGGACAGTTCTGATCCTCACATATCAGGGGATGGCTAATGGCATAAAAGAGGAAGAGACAGGAATACTGTTAAATATCCATTTAATGCACAAAACAACCCCTAAAGCAAATAATTATTGGGCCCAAAATATCAATAGTGCTGAGGTTGAGAAACCCTTATGTAAACAAATTGGGTTGGGGAGCACATTGAAGTACTTTGAAGGTTGTCATTTATATTCAGACAATGGATACTTTCTATGTATTTATGAAAACACCTTCTCTTTTATTCTTCGTGGCAACTACTCGAATCAGGGTGTCCAACCTGCGGCCTGCAGGCTGCATGAGGCCCAGGATGGCTGTGAATGTGGCCCAACACAAAATTGTAAATTTGCTTAAAATATTATGAGGTTTTTTGTGTGATTACATGTCACAATGTGTTTGGTGTGTAGCTCAAGACAGCTCTGCCTCCAGGGTGGCTCAGAGATTCCAAAAGGTTGGAGCCCCTGCAAGATACTGCCTTCTCAGCCTGGTTAAAAATAGTCAACTGCCGCACTTTTGAAATGTTCTAAAATATTCAGGATTCAAACTTCCTGTCTCCTTATTCATCTCAATTAGTGGCTTTATTACACTGTCAGGGCCTATTATTCTTTCAGAGGAAGGACTACTAAGATTTCATTATAGAAAGCTGAATAAATGATCTAATACATTCCTGTGGCTCCAGGCTAGGTGCTAATCATAGACCTGCCTTTCAAGGGAAAGTGAAAAACGCTAAGACTACACTGAAGATAGAGAATATTAAGTCACCACCCTATTGGACTGGTATAATGAAACTCCCTTGGGTCCTTGCCACCTGTCCTCATGCCTATATGTGCTGGGTCCACTCATGGTAACGCGTGAGCCACATGCCGAGGGGGCAAACTCTGGAGGAGAGGGGAGTTCTTTCTCTGATGAGAGGCCCTTCTTTTCACTAAACAAACTTCTAATTAGATGCAGGATTTCTTCTGACCCTCCCTAGCATGAGTAAATGTTATTGACAGTAACAGTTTGAACTGGAATAGGTATTTTCAGCTCCTCATCCTCTTCTCAATCCAGAGCTGCATATCCAATGGTCTGCTAACCAGGGATCTTCCAGGGGCCTCACACTTCATGTATTTCAAACTAAAATTACCCAGGGAGCCTCGCCATCTTCCATTTCCTTGGTGACATATGACCAAGGAGCCATCCTAAATGCTTCCCCTCCCTCGGCCTAGCCACTCTGTTCCTACCTGGTGTCACGTGCATTTCTCTTCCTCCTCTTGTTGCCCTTCCCAGCACCGCATGCTAGGCCAAGCCCTTGTTCTCTCTTTCCTGAAAGATTGCTATCCTGGTCATTGTTCTCTTTATTCTGCTACCATCCTCTTCCTGACTATCATCACACATTAATTTTCTAAGAATTCATTATGACACTTCCATGCTCGCAGCAGTAGCTTTTTGTTGCCTGGAAAAAAGCATCGATTTCCAGGGATCGTGATCGACTCACTCCCTATTCCTCTGTTCTTGTAAATTGTCCTCATCCCCTATGTATACTGTGCATTTTAAGTGTAAAGAATGACTACATGCCTAGTTTTTTTTTTTGCCTAGAGTTGCCCTCTCCTCTCACTTTGTGATAAACCCCAACTCTTCCTGCAGATCTTTTTCATTAATCAGTTCCTAATTTCCCATTTCCAAATGGAAGCTTCTTTGTTGGCTAGCAGTTGTCCCTTTTCTTATATGTCTATCACAGCATTCTTATAATGAGCCTCAATTATTTTCATATTTTCTGTCTCTCCTCCTTTTTAAGAGTGACATGATAGAGGACCTAACCAGTGTGTCTTAGTTGGTTGGGCATCATCCCTCAAAGCCCACTATCACCCGTTCCATTCCTGGTCAGGGCACATGCCTGTGTTGTGGGTTCAGTCACTGGTTGGGGCACATACAAGAGGCAACCAAACTGATGTTTCTCTCACATCGATGTTCCTCTTCTTCTCTCTAAAAATAAACAAATAAAATATTGTTAAAAAGAGTGACATGGTAGAAACAGCTGTTTTAGAAGGAATAATTTAGCAATGGCTTACAGCATAAATTGAGATGAGAAAGACTGAACCCCTAGCCCGGTAGAAGCAAGCCGTGTAAAATCCTGACAGGGATGACATCATTGCAATTACAAGACACATAAATAGATGATTACAATTGTGAGAACAGCTAAAAAGGGGACAAGGGCCCAATAAGAGTATTTAAATAGGTACCCAGTACAGTCTGAGTGTTTGGAAGATGTTTCTCTGGTAATGATGCAGCCTGAAGATGGGTAGTGACTTGTTCTCTGGAGAACTCTGTGAATGAAACCCTGATGTGAGCATTAAAGAAATTACAAAGATGAGATGTCTGAAATATAATGAGGGAGGGAAGATAGTGATGAAAATAAAGTAAGGGAGAATGCTCTTCTTTCAAAGTGAATTAGCCAAATAATTCATTTCATTTTGGAGAGAAACATTAAATGATTAATTTACTCATTGGAAGTAAAACTTAAAAACGTATTCTTTGTATCTTATTTATCACTGAGAATTTTAAGACATTCAAATAAACAGTAGGTAATATTTTACAACTGAAGTTTTAAAAAATAAGGCAAATTTTCCAGTTCATTGTCAAGTGCTGGGAATTGGTAAAAAGTCATAAATATTGACCTTCTCCCTTCTCAGCACCTAACCGTACAACTTCTCCTTTGCCAAAAAGAGTGAAATGGGGCTAAATAGAATAATTTGGTTGTTTACTTCCAGTGAAGTACGGGGCCGCCACACAGTCACAGTGACCTTCATGTGTTAGTTGCATTTCTACATCCAATTAGAGACATTAAATTACTTAACCACCCTCTGAAAACTGAAAAATTATTTTTGTAGTTTCTCTGTGTTTGCTCTTGCACCAAACAAGAACATTACATAAATAAACATGTGCTATTACTTTTTATTTTGCTTTGTAAACTGTAATACATGAAGTAGTGACTCTGACAAAGTATTCTAGGCTTAGGAAAGCACTTTGCTATCAGATTATATATTGATATGGAAGGCCGAAAAGAAGCAAAGAGTAAAAAGAGGGGTGGACAGTCAATCCACTGCCAGCTTTTGAAGTAAGAGTGATGACTTTGGGCTTGATCTGCAATGGCATGTTTTCTAGAGCCCTAAGAGGAGCAAAGAAGATGGTCTTGCCAGTGGTGATAAGCGAAGGTACCCTGAAGAATTTTGATGAGAAGGAAGCCGCAGGTGTCTAAGGGAAAGTTAATCAGCTTCCCAGACAAGATGGAATGAGTTCTCAATTTTGGAAGATGACCAGGGCTTGATTCATGTGGTCCTTGATAAGGATGATTTTACTCATCTTTCAGGTCTCATCATCCCCAGAGAAACATCCCCTAAACACCCCAGCTATGTTATGTACCTATCTATATACCTTACTCTTTTTTTGTACCATCATCCTTTTGTCAGGAGTTCTCACAAGTGTAATCCATATTTACATTTTGTTGGGCCAAGTTCCTCCTTCCATATACAATTATGGGGCCATGGGAAAGGGGTCTAAGCTTGTGTTTTAAACCACAGTGTGTCCAGTGCTTTGTACAATATCTTCAATGTAATAGTCATTCAATCAGTTCTCAGGAAGTTTATTTTTCCAACTGGGAATAAGAAAGTAATCAGAAACACAAAATATGTACCTTTTGGAGAAACACATTAAATACATTCCAGCAACTTTGCAAGCCTTGACCACTCTTCCCATTTAAACCTGCATCATACTCACTGCCTGACATTATATTAGGATGTTCTCATGTGTTTCCATCTAAGTCACTCAGAGGGGCTTTGTGTGTGTCTGTTGGCTTGTTTTCATTGTTACGGTGGTATTTACTTTTCTGCAATACATGCTATTAAATGACATGAAAACTGTTTGGGTGGTAGGTACTTACTTCTAAAGTTCTATAATTGACCCTAGGTATAGAAATACAAGTTCTTTTCAAGCAATGGCCGAGTCAGAAAACAATGTATTTGCCTCATTCACATGATTAGAACATTTAAGATTCACCTAAGATTTCTTGAAATCCAAGGCTATGATTTGATAAGAACTTACAGTAAACCAGCTCATAAAATGCATAGCCTTCAGCTCATCATAATACATGAGGGATTACTGCAGCTGTGTGGCATTTAGTCATCAATTTTTAATTCATGCAAAGTTAGAAAAAATATGTATATATAGCTGTATGAGTTTCAAAGTCTGTCAAACAGTCAAAACTATTCAACTTGCTTTATGATGGACACACAGTTTTCCTTCTGGCCTCAGCCACCCAGACTGAAATGTGTGCTCCTGTTTGTGCTGTTATTCTGAACCATGTATATTTGCATCTGATGCAGCTGAGCCGTGTGTTACTGGTGTTACCACTGTGATTCCTCATGTGTATAACAAGAACATCAGGAATAGCAGAAGCTTTCTGTTCTGAGTTTCTAATTTCTTCTTTTTCTTTCTTTCTTTCTTTTTTCTTTGCTTCCTTCCTTCTTTCTATCTCCTTCTCTCTCTCTCTCTCTCTTTTAAAGTTTTTATTTATTTATTTATTTTTAGAGGGGAAGGGAAAGAGAGAGGGAGAGAAATATCCATGTATGATGAGATACCACTTTACAGCAGTGAGAATGGCTATCATAAACAAAGCAATAAACAGCAAATGTTGGAGAGGGTGTGGGGAAAAGGGGACTCTGGTTCACTGTTGGTGGGATTGCAGACTGGTACAGCCATTATGGAAAACAGTATGGAATTTTTTCAGAAAACTAAAATTGGACTTGCCTTTTGACCCAGCAATTCCACTGCTAGGATTGTATCCTAAGAACCCTAAAACACAAATCTCAAAGAACATATGCACCCCAATGTTCATAGCAGCACAATTTACAATAGCCAAGAGTTGGAAGCAACCTAGGTGCCCGTCAGTAAATGAATGGATCAAAAAACTATGGTACATATACACAATGGAATTTTATGCTGCAGAAAGAAAGAAGGAGCTCCTATCTTTTGCAACATCATGGATGGAACTGGAAAGCATTATGCTGAGTGAAATAAGCCAGGTATTGAAGGACAAATACCATATGATCTCACCTTTAACAGGAAGCTAAACAACAAAACAAACAAGCAAGCAAAATATAACCAAAGACACTGAAATAGAGAACAGGCTGACAGTGACCAGAGGGTGAGAGGGGAGGGAATTTCAGGGGAAATAGGGAAGGATTTAGAGGAACATATATAAAGGATACATGGACAACAACTGAGAAAGGTGGAAATGGGAGGGAGGGGAGAGCATGGAGGTGGGATGGGATGGGAGTAATAGACAGAAAACTGTACTTGAAAAATAATTAAATAAAAAAATTGGGAAAAAAAGAAATATCAATGTATGCTTGCCTCTCGGGTGTCCCCTGCTGGGAACTGGGCTGCAACCCAGGCATGTGCCCTGACTGGGAATTGAACCATGATCCTTTGGTTCGTAGGCCCGTGCTCAATCCACTGAGCTACACCAGCCAGGGCTTCTCTCTCTCTTTTATATTTTAAGAATCCAGTGTCCACAACACCGAGTCACTCAATCCAGTTTGTTCTTTCTGTTGCTTGTGGCAGGAGTCATACTCTGGCATGGGAGTTCTTGGTCATTTTGACTTGCAAGAGATTTTTTTCTCCCTGATATCTCCTTTTGTCTGTAAAGTTTTCCTCTCCTCTGGGGGAAAATAATTTTAATCCTAAGGCTGATAGAAGCCAGAAATCCAGTGTGATAAGGCCTATAGATGCAGGATGTCCCAGCCCTGGGGTTGCCATTGTCTCTGACTCTAGCATATGTTTAAAATCACCTCAAAACAGAGTAGGAAAATTACAGTTAACCTTCACATCACTGGCAGTTTTTAAAGAAAAGTCGCCATTCTGACTCTACCACACTAGGCTCTCTGTATCAGACCTGGATTAAAGTTATTACGGGGATGATTGTGGTTAAGTTACTCAGGAGCTAATGAGATTTACACAGACCCATTTATCTTTCCATGCTATTAAAAATGTACATGTGTAGAGAAGAGGCTGACAGAGACCAGAGAGGAGAGGGGAGGTAATTTCAGGGGAAAAGGGGAAGGGTTTGCAGAAACAAGTATAAAGGACACATGGACAAAAACAAGGGCGGGGTAGAAATGGAAGGGAGGTGGGGAGGGCTGGAGGGTGGGCTGGGAAGGGAGTAAAAGGCAGAAAACTGTACTTGAACAACAATTAAAATAAAAAATTAAAAAATGTACATGTGTTGTAATTAAGGAGATACCTCAAAAGAACAACAGATTTGCATATCTAATTATTTAATGATGCAAATTGAATATACATTTTAAGCAAAATGGGAAAAATAGAGGAGAGAGAAACAGCAATTTAAATAGGGCAATTTCTCTTCTCCACCTGCTACCACACAGATCCGATCTATGTCGACTCGTGTGAAGTAGAAAATGGAAATCTTCTGCCCTCTCCCCATCTCAGTTCTTACGAGCTTGCCGTAGTGTGAACACCTTGCCTTACATTTGGGTGATTAAGGGACTCTCCCTGTTAATATTGGCCATACAAAATTTTTGCTACAAGAGCTAATGTTAGAACTTAACCTAAGTAAGGTATGGCCACACTAGAGTTTGTATTACTCTACCATCAAAAATGTATCCATGTTTATAGACATGCTTGTATTCAATTTGAGAAGTAACTCTGATATTGGTAGTAAGTATAATTAGCCTCATCAGCAGAGTTAAGCAGATATTAAGATTGCATGCAAACCAGGAAAAAATCCTCTCCTACAGGGAAGGTCTATTTGCCTGAGTGTACCACACAGAACTATAAGGAAACAAAGATCACACAAAACCCTGCCCTCTGGAGCTTCTAGTTGAATGAGAGATGACAAGTAGTAAACATATATAACTCTTCTAGAAGATACAGATATCAATGAATACAGATATTCATTATTGTTGTATTCACACATTCATGCATGCATTTGACATTTATTAAATAGGAACTAAGTTCAAAGCTCTGTGCTAGGATTGTAAAACTGGGCAAGACAAATTCCCAGCCTTCAAAAAGATCACAGTCTAACTATTCAGGCAAAAATTCAACCAAAAATATTATAACCACATAAAGGTTTTAATAGCCCTAGAGGAGGACATAGGGCCAAACACTATCACCAGCCGAGCTATTTAGAGATGCTCTTAGATATTAAAATAGGCTCATAAAAGAGAATGAGGCCTGAAAGCACTCAAACACTGAGGAGAAAACTGAGACCCTGAGGGTTCAAAGGTCTTGCTTAGGGCCCTGGAGTTATTTAAATGCTAGAATTGGTACCCAAGCTGCACTCATATGTCTCTAAATTCTGTACTCTGTATTCTATTAAGCACCATAAAAAAAGCAGAAGTGAAATTATGTGGCTGTTCTGATGAAGGACAGTTTACTTCCAACTGGGGCTATCATAGAATGTTTTATCAGTTAAATGGAATTTAGTCTTAAGTTTACATTTAGTTAGGTAGAGTTGGGACTCTGGCAAAGGTATGGATATGGGAAAATAAGAGAACATTTATAGGAAAAAAAATGAATGTGGCCAAACTTAATTAACTTGAGAAGCAATCATGGGAAATAAAGTTGGAAAGAGAGAGTGTGAAACTGTATTTTTAGGGCATGAAAACAAAGCTAATGGAGTATTTTCTAAGTCAACATGAGCTATTGAAGTTTTTTAACAGGGAATTCCCATGATCTTTGCATTGCATAAGAAAGAATAAAATTATATCAATGAAGACATAACTTGCAGGAGCCCATGACCAGAGTAAGGAGGCTAGCTGGGGATTTACAACAATAATCTACTCTGGAGGTAGTAACACTAAATGATGGATCCTTGTATTATTTATTGTTATTTTTCTGTATTCTATATTTTCTGCAATGACTATATAAAGTTTATCAGGTAAAGTTTTGTTTTTAAAAGGATCAGATCATTGCAGCCCAAAGTGGACTGGGAATGATAGTACAAAAATAAAATGGATAGGAGTGTGACATACGGAGGAAGGACTGGCAAGACTTGAAAATGAGTTAAGAAAGGAAAAGAGGATGCTATTTCCATGATGATGCCTGGATATCAAAATTGATCTTGTATTTCTGGCAGAAGAGTTGAATAATTAACAGAAATAGGGAATAACAGTAGTTTTGAGAGTGAAGATAATGACATTGATGGGTAGACTGGCTTTGAGAATTTGTCATGATGGATGAATGGAAACGAGCAAACAAAAGGCTGACTGTCAAAGACTACGAATAGGTCAGGACTGGAGATGAGAAAACCAAAGAGGGCCAGGCAAACATCTTTTCATCTTTCAGAGAAAATCTACATCTCTGAGTTAGGCCCCAAGTTAACAAAGCTAATTTATTTCAAAGTCACAGTCAATTCCTTGTTTATTTGTTTCTGATTCCAAACCTTACTTTCACCCTGCAGTATGTCATGCAGACCTCTAAATGCAGCTTGACTAGAATATAAATAATTTACAGAAATATTCAAAATACATCAGACTTTGTTCCTAAATATTTTGTCCGAGATCACTCAGACCTTGGCTTACTTGTAAAATACATAAATTGAAAGTGCTTTTTGTAAAATGGCTTTCATTTTTAACCTGACCATTAAATTCAGATCAAATAGTCATATTAAATTCTGAAACTTTCTGTAAACAAAATGGCCTTACAAGTAGTAAATGTTAACAACAAAACACAAGGGTCCTCTGCTGATCTTCTCTGCCATTATTACAATCTCAGCAATAATAAATATTAAATGAGAATATTTAACTGGCACAATTGGTAGAAATCAACCAATACTGGCACAATGGTTAGGAATTTGTAGACTATGGGTAGAACTATGTAATTTTGGAATTGCAGAGGAGAACAGAGAAGGAAACAATGAAAAATAATATGCCATTGTCCTATCATTGGAAAGAAGTATATTCGTGACCACACAGTGAGAATTAGCTACAAGATTGTTCTATTCTTTTCTATTGTGTTTCTCGTAAAAAAAAAAAGTTAAAATAGCCTTTTCTTTTACCAAACATTTCTTACTGAAAATTCAGTAGGTATATTATTGTCTTCTTTGGCTAAACACAGGTATTGATGTGTTATTCTCTTTTAGTAGTCTGAAAGCAGTTTTATCAGTAGATACATTATTTTCTCAGGACCTTGTGTATTTTATTGAAGCTGTTTCAAATGTATTTTATGTCATCTCTAATGGATCTGTTTATCATTTTTCCAAAGCTCTCTTGCTCTTGGCCAGAGAAGTTACTTTTCATTTGCCGTATAGTGAGAGGATCTCATTGGTATAAACTATAGATTATGGCCCTTTGGTATGTCATACATACTCTAAATACGTTATATATTGTATATAACTTATAAATAAAAATCTATTGAGAATTTGTTGTTCAAGACCTCTTTTATGAAGAATTGTTAAAAAAGATGCATAGTCAGTACTTTGAAATAATAATCAGAAATTTTTAAAGGAGCGAAGTTGATTGACTTATCTGCTGCACCAAGACCTCGTATACAATATTCTCAAAAACAGAAGTACCTCTTGGAGCTTGAAATGTTTTATACATGTATCATAAAAACATGGACATATGTTTGTATCAGAGTTTTTTAGAATGGCACTTGGCTATAAATTCGCTGTCACAACAGCTGGCATAGAGAAGGGGAAAAGCACTACTCTCTGTGAATTTCCTGCTTCTGACTTTGGTGAATATGATGAATCAGATGTTTACTCTCACCAATTTAAAACATCTGGATGATTCTAACTTCGGGGACATATTGCTTTATATACACTGAATGCCTGAAAATTGGTAGAATTTTAGATTTATTTTCTTGTTAAATGGCACCGCTTTAATTTTTGCTATACCCAAAGATTCACAAGTGCTTAACTATTACCCTGTTCCTCCCATATAGTTAAAGTTTTCTACCTTTTATGTATCACACACAGAACTCTAAGAAGAGCAAACATCTGGATTATTGTCAACAGTTTTCAAACACATCATTTAGGTTTTACTATCAGGCTATAATCCCTCATAAAAATATTCAGCCATATAAGACTGTACCTTGATATTGAGTAACTCCTAGCTTTCTAGTTATTTTTTTTCTCAGAATAGCCCTCAGAGCTCTTGGTGGGCTTTCCTGTGACATTCTCTGATATCAGTTGTAGATCAGACTAACATAGAAATAGATTCTGTGGTTGAAAGACCTAAATTAGCTGTGAGCAAAATAATTCTCCTTCAAGAGATAAACAACTATGAGCTATACAAGACAGGGCAGTTAAAGTTATTGTTTTTTTCTGAAAACTGTGGAAAACTTGACCCAGACCAGAGAGCAGGGAGAGCAACAATGCAGCCAGGCCCAGGGCTCACTGTCTCCACTGACTGAAGACAATTCCTGTATTCTCTACACACAGTCTCAAAAATAGGAACCCAGAACAGGAAAATGAGTAATCTGTGTCCCATTAACTGTCATTTGTCCCATCATACAGTTGACCTCTCTTTTATTTATTTTTCAGTATTTAGACCAGTGCTAGCCAATAGAAATATTCTGTGAGCCACATCAATAATTTAAAAGATTCTGGTACCATATTTAAAAAGGAACAAAACTCACTGGTAAAATTAATTTCAATAACATTTTAATTAACCCACTATATAAAAATTATCATCATTTTTAACTTGTACTCAATATATAAAATCATTAGTCATATATTTAAAATTCTAAGTCTTTGAAATTCTGTGTATGTTTTATATACATATTAGCTAAGATGCTAATTTTTCATCAATCATACTTGATCCATATTTAAATTTCATAAAATTTACAACTGGAAATGTAGATTCACTTAGATTATTTCAAACATACTTCAAATTTGTTTTCTAATTACTGAATCAACTATCAATTTTAAAATTTAAATATTAGTAAAATTCAATTAGACTAAGCACTTAGTTCTTCGGTTGTGCTAGGCCCCTTTCACATGCCAATGTCATATATGACTGTTGACTACCAGAGTGCACGGTCTGCCTTTAGACTGTCTGGGTTCAAATTCACACTCTGCAGCTCTCTGACTGTTACCTTGGGCAAGCTGATTTCTCTGGCTGTGTTTCAGTTTCCAAAAACATGTAAAATGTTGATAATAGTACCTCCATCAGCAGTTTATTATGAGGGTTAAATGAAATAATACCAATACTATATAAAACAGTTAGCACAATGCCACCTACAAAATGAGCCCTCAGTAAATATTAGTCTTTATTGTTGTTGTTTTTATTGTTTTCATGTAGTTGCTTTTATGATTTATGCCATATCACATCTGAGTGTCTGGCAGAAGTAAACTCCTAATCTTTTGGGTTTGTGAAGCAGGTAGACCACAGACCAAATGCAGAAACATAAATTTTTCCTGTTTCAAATCTGTAACTGCCCAGAGATGTCTTGCTGTCAGCCTAGTTAACCTCAACTCACCTTTCTTTTTGAATCAGTTCTCCAGAATAAAGCGCACATTATTTCTACTCAGAACAGTACTATTTTTTAATTTACCTAAACTCAGAACCTCAGAGTCCTCACATGGAACCCTCCTCTCTCAACACCCTTGTCAGGCATCCTCAAGTCCCTCAGAATTTTCACTGTAAAAATCTACACCTTCCTATCTTTCCATTTCTACTGCACCAACCCCTCCTCTGTCCCAATCAGCTGCACCATTACCTCACATTATGCCTGTTGTATGCTGCTGTTGAGTCAATCTTCTGAAAACAGTATTTCTACTCTATATTTCCACTATTCAAGTTATCTCTTCATGTCTCATCACATCCAGAATACATCCATTTCCTCCATGAAGTCTTTCTTGACAACTTCTGTGTGAATGATTGAAGGCCCAAATGATAACCTCCTTCCTTGTGTCGCTGTGTCCTCCACTTAGACTTCTACCAGAGCCCCAGAGCACTGCTCCACCCGCCAGGGTGAGTGGAGTCTAAGCCTCATGAGTACAGGCTATCATGTTGCTATTTTTGTTTCTTGGGAGGTTGGGGTTTTGTTTGTTTGTTTCCTTTATGTCTTGATATCTACACAATACATCACAGTGGTTCCTCAATAAGTTCTCCTTTTTTATATAAGATATCAAATGATATTCCTTTGTCTCACATTCAAGTTCTCCCAAATTTGTCCAGGCTACTTTTCTGGTCCCACACCCTGATTCTCATCCACATGGTTTATCTGTAGACAAACGGGTTTGTTGCTGACTCACAGGTATGTCTTCCATCTTCATGCCTTGGCTCACATCATCCCCTCTCCTGACATGTCCCCACTTTCCTTTTGACCTGCCCGAATCCTACCCTTTTCCTGGGGTCCAGTGTATACCCGTTCCCTAATGACACTTGCAGAGCACTGTGCACTCCACTGTGTTGCGGTGTCAGGAGGCCAGGGTTGGGTCCCAGTGGTCTCTTTGTTTTCCTCTTTTTCTGATCAAGTTGCCTACTCTCTCTGAGACTCACTTCCTTCTCTGTATAATTAGAGTAGCAAAAGCTATGCTGCAGGATTTTCTTGAGTATAAGAATAATATACATACTGTCATTCAGTGACAGTTCATACAGAGTATGTGAGCTCCGTTATAGTCAGTTTGATTGTAGGGCATCTAATCATGCAGCTTTGAAAATCACTTATTGGAAGATTTCATTGTCATTTGGATCACTATGTGATATATGCTTTATTTCAAACCAGACTACATGTGTTCAGGCTGCAGAGGGCACTTAGTTGAATGGTGAGAATGCATACAGAAACATGGTGTGTATTTATAGATATCCAAAGAGGGAGAGATGCTTGTATTTAGTCCCCCCTATGAAACACCAATTTATGAGGAAGTTGGTAATGTCCCTATTTTATCCACGAAGGACTAAGAATTGGAATGTTTGAATCCCTTCCAAGTCAATCCAGATCTCAAAGTGACAGAGGCAGAAAATCAAACCAATGTAAAGTTCACTCTTAAAGAATTAAAAAAATAAAATAAATGAGAATTAACAATTAAAACAATTTACACATCTTTCCCAAATCTGTTCAATTTTATTCTTCCACATTTCACATATGTGAGATTCTCTGCCTAGATTGATGTGTGCGTGCGTGTGTGTGTGTGTGTGTGTGTGTGTACCAATTACCTGCCTACTTTGATCTACGCACAGTTGTACCCAGGCTCAGGGACTGTGGGAAGAAGAGAGAGAGATAGTTGTAGAAAGAACATTGATTGCGTAGTGCTGGGTGGGGGTGGGGGGACAAATGACGAATACCTCAAACAAGACAGCTAGGGCATTTTTTATTAGGACACTCAGGATAGCATTGCTGTCAAAAATGACAGATGACATTTGAATTTCTTTTTCCTGAGAAAAGAGTAAGTGCAGTTTATTACTAAATACAGTTAATGCATTTAGTAATGCATTAGTAATACATAATATAAACTGCTATAGGCAATACTATTCTGACTAGAGAATTATAAAGTTTAGATTATTTTTCCCAAATGCTCTCCAGCATCAGCAAAATTTGAGGTTGGCTGGATTTTGCACCTGGACTGCACTACAGCACAGTCATGCCCAAATATAGAAAACTGTTTTTGAAAGACACAGAGTAAAGGAAATGTCACACGCACACACAGAAAATCTCTTATAACCAATGGGAGTACAGGGAAATAGTACAAAGAACATTTCAGGGATAGAAAATTATTTTTTTAGGAGTCCTGGGTTAGACCAAAATTGGTGTAAAGGATCAGCATAGCTTACCAATAAATAAAATGATCTCTTACTTTATTACTTATACTCATTCTGCATGCAATTTGTATAGATGGTCAAGACAAAGCTTGCTAGTACAAAGTAATGGCCTCTTTATTGCTTAAGTTTAGTTAATCATTAATGTTTTTCATGGATCAATACATCTTAGAAACAAGAGAGGTAACCATGTGCTTCAACTCAGTGTGTTTGGCAAGTGAGGAAAGCCATGAGCCAGGCTTGTTTGAGGTTTGTACCTCAGGATGTAACTGTGTTTGGAGGTAGATCTTTAAACAAGATTAAGTTAAAGCGAGGTATTTAGGGTGGGTCCTAATCCAATACGACTTGTGTCCTTATAAGAAGGTGAAACTTGAACACACAAAGAACTATACCAGTCATGTGCACACACACACGAGAAAATCTGTGTGAACACGGTGCTGGAAGGCAGCCATCCGCAAGCCAAAGAGAGAAGCCTCAGAAGAAACCAAACCTACCGACACTTTGATTTTATACATCTAGCCTCTAGAACTGTGAGAAAATAAATCTCTGTTGTTTCAACCACCCAATCTGTGGCATTTTCTTTGGCAACTCAAGCAAACTAATGTAGCCTTTATTAGTTGCTACATTTGAGAATCCTCTCTTAAAATGATAGTAAAGTAATAGGAGAGTATAAATTCCCAGGAATTGAACAATGAGAAAGGAGAAGGCTGGGGATGAGAGAGGAGTATATTAGAAATAGAAAGGAGCAAAAGGAATTTGCCAAGTTGAGAATGCTGATTACCAAGCACCCATAGAGGAGTGTGCCAGGAGAAACAAACAATTCCCTTTGCAGAAATCTGAAAAGACTTGAGAATTGAGTAACCAACTATGCTTAAAAATCGGTGGAAATCGGTGGAAAATCTGTACATGAAGTGGACTATTCCACCGGTGGTCCTCTCACTCTGCACAGCCAGCAAACCAATTCCATAGTCCATACTCATCAGAAGATTGGCAAGTTATTCTGTGAAAAAATGAAACAAGAAAGTTCAGACTTAGAGACACCAGGGACAGTGAACGGGGGAAATTAAAGTCTGCCACTTGAACAGTGAATCTCTGGTTTCCCCAGTAGCACTTAGGGACAAGAACTCTGTCAGGTAGGCAAGCACCAGGGCAGGAGATTGAAGAGTCCTCTAAAAAAATGAACTTGCTACCCAAAGCAAAGACCTATAGCTACTGGCATCATGTGGTTGCCCAGTACAGAAAGCCAGGTTCTTTGCCACCCAGATGCCCTGCAGTAAAACCTGAGTCTCTACTCACTGAAGTCACGCAGACCTTTCCGTCAGCATTTTAATGCCTTCCTCTTTCATGTGAACTGACAACCAGAGCTCTCCAAACCCTTAAGGAAACTCTCCAACGTAAACTCTGAAGCAAATCGATGAAAATAATAATAGTAATGGTAGTAATAATAATGAAAAACAAATTAAGAGACAAACAGAAGATTCATAATGATGCTCTCAGATAAAAACTTATTACATTTATAAAACAGAATGATAGCATACAAAAGCAACAAGAACAAGGTTACTAAACTTTAAACAACGATAGGTCAAATTAAAATTGACATGGAGGAGCTGAAAGATAAAGTTTTAAAAATCTACCAACAAATAATGATGAAGAGATGGACAAAAGAAAATTGGAAAAATAATTCTCACTAATATCTGACTATTAGAAGTTTGAGAAAGAAGATAGAGAGGGAAGATGATAAGAACTTATCAGAAAAATGGCAAATATCTCCTCAAAGTGAAGGACATTTTTTTTCTTCATTAAAAAGCACCATGAGTGCCCAGCACAATGAAGAAAAATGGACTTAGACAGTAGACATCTCTTGAGAGTTCAGACTACAGATACAAATAGAAGGTCCTAAAATTTTGAAAGAAAGAGAGGGGGAAAAGAAGGAAGGAAGGAAGGAAGGAAGGAAGGAAGGAAGGAAGGAAGGAAGGAAGGAAGGAAGGAAGGAAGGAAGGAAGGAAAAACCTAGGGATTACATTTCTAATTAAAACATACATGGTATTCATCTTCTCAAAAGCACACTGACACCTTGAAGACAACGAGAGCAATGCATTCTGAATTCTAAGTGACAATGATTTGCAACTAGAATTCCAAACCCAGCTGATCATCAATCAAGTATGTGGAAACTGATCAAATAATTGATGTGTCTAACCCAGGCAGAAAATATTTTATGAAGGACTTTAAAACAGTATTTTGGAGAGTTATAGAAGAATTAGTGGTAATGCCACATAAAATTAAGCAACTAAAAAATGGAGGCAACTTATAACTCCAGAAAAACATGAAAAGGTCGTTCAAGAAATGAAACGTAATTATGACACACTATTTGGCTTATCAGCTTACTGAAGTACTACATCTCAGGGGTAATATGATAGAACTTGAATATTCATTTAACCAGCAATTGTTATGTAACCATATTGGAAGGGTAGAATTGAAGTAGGGAAGTGGGATGGTGAAAGAATGTGAAATATTCATTGTCCACAGTGGAAAGTCCATCCGAAGTATGCAGTCCAGAAGAGAGGACTTAAAGGTTTGGGAGACGCATGCTGAGGGGGTGGCACAAAGTACCCCCCACTGTTTTTATTCTAAGTCTATGAAGGACAAATTGAAAAAAAAAACTTAACTTGTTTTGTAAATTTAAAAAGAATCAAAGCCAGCACGTTTCTAAATATGAACTGGCCTGCATTTATTAGTATGACCACAGTTAAATGTCTCATACTGGTATCATTTGAGTGGAATATTCCATTTCCCCTTTAATACTTGATAAATTTAACATCCTCACTTACTGGAAAGCAAGGGCTGGTGATGGTGCTCAGTACTGGCAGAGGCGAGGCAAGCTTCCCCTAACCTGTCAGGAAAGAGGAGACCTGAACACTTGGCCACTCAAACCTGCAGGTTCAGTACCGGTGATGGGTGAGTTTGCAGATACTGAAGGCAGTTGTGTTGTTCACATATCAGATTATCCTGCTGCGGTTCTCACTCTGAAGATGGTTTATAAATGACACTCTCCGCCTCCAGTCTTCTCACTAGTGAGCAGGATACTCTGGTAAAATAACCAGGATAAAAAAGTCACTATCACTGTAAGCTACTGAATTCACACTTGTATGAGGCCATAATCATTCTAACATAGAGTAAAAGAAAACCTGTGATTTCCATGCCATTCTTAACACTACTTGAGTGAAACAGTAGCATAAGAAAGTTGGTTTTTTGTTTAAGGCTCTCCAGAGTACATCTCACTTCGTTATAGTCACACCTTTGCTTGGGATTACTGTGACCCAGGCTGTTCCATGCAGGCTTAAAATTCCCCTTGCCCCCCAAACATCCAGAATGACATTTTAACCTTCAGCATGATTGACAGAACACGGGGTATGAAGGCTCCTAGATTTGACAGAAAAGTCTCGTGCTTTGTCCAGATGAAGTGCTTTCAATGCGAATTTCTTTGGCTGATTTGGCTGCGAGGCTTCCTGAAAGACAGGTGTGCTGGGAATGGAGGAAACAAACAGAATTTCACGTGTTCGGACTTTTCCCTCCGAGCAGCACGGTTCCGTTGCTGAGCAGCAGCAGCCAATGGCCTCACCGTGTTTGCTCTCCCCTTTCTGTTAATTGAGAAAACCAGTAGCTGCCAGAGCAGCATCAGCAGAACTGAATGTAAATGGAGTCCACAGAGAGAAACAAATAGTCCAGCAAGAGGCTCGAATATTTCAGTGTAAGACCCCAGAGTTGCGCACCATAAGCCTAGAATTCCGGCTGAGAGTTCATCTCTCACTCGCCCCCTCCCAGCTCTGCCCATCTCATTCACTCATGCATTACCCTCCTCTGAGGCGGGGGGCGGGGGGGGGGGGGGGGGGGGGGGGGGGGGGGCTGGTTNGCGGGGGGGGGGGGGGGGGGGGGGAGGAGGGGGGCTTGTATATTACCTCTGCTTTGCATTTTTTCCCACGGCCTAGTGACAGCTTTGCACATAGTGGGACCTCCAAGAACAGATTTTATTTTTTTAAATATAGTTTATTGATTATGCTATTACAGTTGTCCTGTTTCCTCCCCCTTCACTCTGCACAGCCTCTCCTACACACATTCCCCGTCTTTTGTTCATGTCCATGTGTCATACTTGTAAGTTCTTTAGCTTTTACATTTCCCATACTATTCTTGCCCTCCCCCTGTCTATTTTCTACCTACCATCTATGCTTCTTATTGTCTGTACCTTTTCCCCCTCTCTCCTCCTCCCACTCCCCTGTTGCTAACCCTCCATGTGATCTCTATTTCTGTGGTTTTGTTCTTGTTCTAGTTGTTTGCTTAGTTCATTTTTGTTTTAGGTATGGTTGTTAATAATTGTGAGTTTGCTGTCATTTTACTATACATGTTTTTTATCTTCTTTTCCTTAGATAAGTCCCTTTAACATTTCATACAATAAGGGCTTGGTGATGATGAACTCCTTGAATTTGATCTTATCTGAGAAGCACTTGATCTGTCCTTCCATTCTAAATGAAAGCTTTGCTGGATAGAGCAATCTTGGATGTAGGTCCTTGCATTTCATGACTTGGAATACTTCTTTCCATCCCCTTCTTGCCTGTAAGGTCTCTGTTGAGAAATCAGCTGACAGTCTGATGGGAACTCCTTTGTAGGTGACTGTCCCCTTATCTCTTGCTGCTTCTAGGATTCTCTCCTTCATTTTCATCTTGGGTAATGTAATTGTGATGTGCCTTGGTGTGTTCCTCCTTGGGTCCAAGTTCTTTTGGACTCTCTGAGCTTCCTGGACTTCCTGGAAGTCTATTTCCTTTGCCAGGTTGGGGAAGTTCTCCTTTATTAGTTGTTCAAATAAGTTTTCCACTTGTGGCTGTTCCTCTTCCCCTTCTGGTACCCCTATAATTCGGATATTGGAATGTTTAAAGATGTCCTGGAGGTTCCTAAGCCTCTCCTCATTTTTTTTGAATTCTTGTTTCTTCATTCTTTTCTGTTTGGTTGTTTCTTTCTTCCTTCTGGTCCACTCCATTGATTTAGAGTCCCAGTTTTCTCCCCATCACTATTGGTTCCCTGAACATTTTCCTTTATTTCACTTAGTAGAGCCTTCATTTTTTCATCTAATTTTGTGACCAAATTCAACCAATTCTGTGAGCATCCTGATCACCAGTGCTTTGAACTGCATATCTGATAGGTTGGCTATCTCTTTGTCACTTTGTTGTATTTTTTTTTTTCTGGAGCTTCAATCTGTTCTTTCATTTGGGCCACTTTTTTTTTTGTCTTGACATGCCTGTTATGTAGTGAGGGGTGGAACCTTAGGTATTCACTGGGGCGGGCAATCCACACCATTGTGTTGTGACACAGTATGTAGGGGTGAGGTCCAAGAGGGAACAGTGGCACTTGCTCTGCTCTCTGCTGGGTTTCAGTCCCTTCTGCCACTTCCCACAAGCAAACTGGGCCCTTCTGGTGCTGATATCTGTGTGGGTGGGCTTGTGTACATTCTAGGACCCTTTGGGTCTCTCCAGTGAACTCTCCTATGAGGCTGGGAGTCTCTCCCCAAAAACAGATTTTAAATTGCAACTTTCAATGTCATTTGTTATGCCATTTGTGATGCCATTACATCAGTGCCATTGATGTGATATATTGTAAAGCATACTTCACTTGGTAATATGACTACAACTTGTCTCACACCCGCATTTCCAGAATGTGTTGTCCATAGTCTAGCACTCTGGTGAAGGGGCCAGGCTTTGCACTCATTATCTGAGTTACTAGTTAGTAGTTATATCCCATTATTAGTTATTGTCCTTGGAGTCTTAGAGTTTCATCATCTGTAAGATCAAAATGGTAATGTTAACTTCTGTGAAGACTAAATGAGATAATATCTGTGTTGCACACATATAATACGCTGATACGTATTAAACTTACAATGTTAGCTGTGGTTACTATTAGCATTACTCATTATTACTATTATTAGTTTTCTCATTTCTAAATGGAAATGTAATGCCAAACTCACAAAGCTATTGTGCAAATTAAGAGTATACATATATATGGTAAATGTAGTATGTATATTTATATGTATGCAGTGTATATGTGTGTGTCTGTGCATGTGTATACTAGTGTGTGTACACACATGTGTACATACATATACATATATGTGTACATGTACATATATAGCATACATATACAGGGTAGTGGAAAAGTAGGTTTATGGTTGTTCTATGGAAAAAATACAATAATTAATAAATAAATACTATAAGAATAAACTCTGTGTTTTGTGTACTCATAACCACAAAGCCATTTTTGCCCCACCCTGTATACATAATAGTAGCTAACACATAGTAAATCCTCATGTTCGCTATTGTTACTGCTGATATCACTACAAGTAATAACTGTTATTATAGTTTTACTCTTTTATCTAACATGAGGTTGATAATACTTGTAAGATTGTTGTAATAATTTTAAAAGTTAATGCACTTTAAAATCCTTTAACAGCTTTGGAACTGAACCTCGTTTATGATAATCACTATCTACTAATAGTAATAAAAAAGGTGATTATATAGTATACTGAATCTGTAATATAGTATATGCTCAAGAAGTTGTAATCCATTTTTGTGTTCATTTCCACATAGAATCATAGCATTAATGGAATGAATATTGATAGCCACACCTGCTTTGGTGGTAATATTAATCTTCTCTCTACACACTGGGCAGAAAATAATTCCAGGATGCAACACATCTTGGCCCAGAAGCCTGCCCTTGGCAAAAAGACAAGATGCGAGTGAGGAAAATGTGCCTACGGGAATTTTGAGGGTGGCATTTTGCCTACTATGTATAGTGATTTGCCAATTTCCCTTTCACCAGCTATGACAGTGACACTGATGCCACTCAAACAACCTGCATAATGCTTCAGGGGCACATCCCTTCTTCTAAGGCTGAAGACTTGCTGGTGAGACAGGATGCATACTTGATTCCATCTGCTGTCGTTTATCTGCCAATATAGATAGTGGATTTCTGCGGGTCTGTTGGCAGTCGGTATGACAGACTGTATCTTAGCGGCTCACAGGAAATCACTTCAGAGCATTAAAGATGGAAAATACCTTTCGATACGTTCACTTCAAAGAAATGAGCATCCCGACCTGAAACACTAGGCCCTGCAAGATAATGTCCCTTAATAACGGAATAAAAATAATACTTCCAATCTCTATGAACTGACTTTGTGTTAAAGAGCTTGAAGAAAACTTTTATCACTTTTGCCTTCACTTTTCATTAAAGTAGATATTTTCTGGAATTATAAAATTTAGTTTCATTCAAGCTTTAGAGGAAAGGAAAAGAAAAGAGACTACTTGTTATATTCTTGGTGCTATACTTGGTAATTGACCTTTGATGAAGAAGAATTTTTCATGGTGTGTGAGTTTAAAATAAGCAGTCTTTTAAAAAACATTTAATATTTTAAGAACTAGCTATAACTACTTAAGTGATTTCTGTGGAGAGTAATGTGGCTTAGAAATACAAAGTCAGGAAAGCAATAGGAGGGAGGGTAACTTCAGAATCCATGGTATCATTTATAATTGGCCTTCACCAGCATGAGGTTGTTTTCGAGATGGAGCAGGGGAAGGTGGGACACACAGAGAGTAGGGAGGCAGCCAGCTTCAACGCACTCAGGCATCGGCACTTGCGTTCGGATAGGTGTGTGTACTTTGGGTGGGGGGAGGAAAGGGGTTTTGCCTTTAAATTTTGTTTCAACCACTTGGCCTTCAATTGGGAATCTTTCCTATCATACCCAATATTTATCGCTTGTTCTATATATTCTATTCTTGAGATGATCTTGATAATAATGCACATTTTCATAGGCAGTATAGAAACACTATGCAAAATTGAATCGTTATCTCTGGCACTAATCTCAAAGTCCTTTTGTGTTATCAAGTACTTTTAAATATGTGTTTTCAAACTGAACTTATTTTGATTGAGATTAGTATATTTCTTTTCCCTGTGTAGGTCTTCTGGTCTCTGAGGCTGACTCTTTCCCAAGTCCTTTTTGAACATCAGGAATTACCATTCTCCTAATCAACCATTGTAGAAATTTTAGTCACCATTAATATTTACTTTGTTTCATTTTCAGCATCCAGTCCATCTTCAAGCTCTGTTAATCCTTCCTTCAAACTGTGCTTCCTCCCTTCTTCGTTCTCCAGCACGGTAGCCTCGCACCACTCCCATCTATTCACGCCTGGACTCATAACTGGCATGTCCGCATCCAAACTCCTTACATCAGTCCTACCCACTACTCCCAGATGACATATTGAAAGTCCTCATTTAAACCTGTCCCTCTTCATTCAGGACTCGCTCAGCATAGGCCACAACTCCCACATCAGTAGGGGTCAGGCAGGTGATGCAAATGGAGAAGAAGGCAGGTGGTGATCCTGGCTGAAGGGGAAGTACATCCTCATCTGCCTGTACAGCTACTTCTATGTTTCTAAGTTGTTGCCATGTGAACACACAGGCCACTGATGACAGATTTTCTAATTTCTTCAGGAGAGCACAGAAATCAAGACTCGAAAAAATAGTTTATTCAATAAATATCTATTGAAGACATACTATGTTCCTAGCTTTAGTCTCAGTATTGGAGGAGATACAACAGTGAACAAAACTGACAAAAGTTCAACCCTCATGATACTTATATTCTTTTGGGGGGAGATAAGAAAAAAATATTTAAAGATAGATAGATAGATAAATAGATAATAGATATTGAGATTGATTTTGTAACAAATGCTAAGAAGAAAAATATATCAGGAAAGAGGTTACTGAATACTGTGTTTACATAGTAGAAGTTTGAGTAGTCAGGGTAGTCAAGAAAGAGCTCATGAAAAGGTGACATTTCAGTAAATACAAGAAGGAGACGGTCTGTGAGGGAAGTGTCCTCAGCAGAAAGAAAGTCGGGAGTCTCCCTGCTGTGATTGAAGAACAATAAGGAAGCCCTGAGGATTGGAGAGAGGAAGGAAAGTGGTGAATAAGAGAAGACCAGGTTGAGATGAAACCTAAGGGAGTTAGGGTAATTCCCATAGGGCTTTGTGGATATTATTACTGACTTTGGCCTTCATTCTGAGTGAAATAATCAACTAGCAAGGAGACCTAAACAGGTCTTAACAAGAACACTCTGACTACTAATTCGGAAATAGACTTCAGGGGGATAAGGGAAGAAGCAGGGAGACCAACGAGGACACGTCATCTTTAAATGGGATGGTGGTTGGTCAAGATTTTGGGCTGAGCCACTGGAAGAATAGAACTGTCAAAAACTGAGGTGGGCCACAACACCAGCAATGAAGGGCTTGGAAAGGATAGCTGGGAAGCTCTGTTATGAACATGGTAATTTGAGATGTTTACAAGGGGATGTTGAGGAGACAGTTTGACTTTATAAATTTGGAGTTCAAGGCTGGAATGAAGAATAATTCTCAACTTGGAGTGAGAGAGCTAGACCACATGCCTCAACTATCTTTCCCCTAATATGAACTCTTTTTCCTGAGGTCTTTCTTAATTTTTGTTTTCACTGTGTCAGCATTCTTTAGAGAGATACTGTTCCTATTGACCCAATTTATTCCAAATATGGCTTTTAAAAAAACTCTTTTTTAAAAATTGTGAACAGCTGAGACAGAACAGAAATTTTTAAGCAAGACTTTCCTGAACAAAGAAAAATGTAATATCAAAACCACATGAGAGCAGATAATTTGACTTGTTATAGGAGATACATTATTGAAATTTGGTTCCTTCTGCAAAGCTTTATTTTTGGCCTCCACTCCATACCAGGCAGTAGAGGCCATATGTATCCTTAACACAACAGAGCTCCAGAAGTCACAGTCTTCACCTAAGATGCTGAGAATCAAGGCAGAGAAGATTAATCTCTTATGCTTACAAATAGCCCACCTTCTTAATTCTGGTTTCCTCTCTGAGGACCTTCCTCTCCCTATGTGGTTGGATACTAGAATTTAGTACAATGTAAGAAAGAACCACCTACTTTCAAACTATCCAAATATAGCATCACGGTTCCAGTGTCTTAGTAAGAGGCACATGTTGTCAAGGTGGAGGGATCACTTAATCACAGCATGAATCATAGTATGCCCTCCATTAATATTAATTACCTCGTCTTCCCCTTGGAATAACTTGTAGCACTGTCTATAAGCTACCTAGCCTTACCTGCAGGGAGACCATTTTCTTAGATGTTGTGACCAGATAATCCCAAGCTTTTTCTTGTGCTCTTTGCCTTTCTGGAATATTTTTCTTCCTACCTTCTTCTCATAAAAACCTTGCACTTCCTTATAAGCCGAATTAACTTCATATGGTCTTAGATCTAATTGAATTCTATATTGATGTTTTCTCTTCTTTGTACATCAATAATTTGTAGAAATCATTTTTCATTTAAATATTCTCTGAAATGAATTACTACCAAACTCTTTTCTTCCCCAAAACATAAGAACCATGGTTTGCTCTTTAAACTTTAATTCCTTTTGTTTGTTTGTTTTTAAATCTACCACCATGCATAGTACAGGGCTATGTATGTAGAAGATAAATAATAATGCATAAATAATTCCTGAATGTCTGAAACATATGTTCATTAGCCCATTTACTCCCAAAATAGTAACATATACTTTGTCAGGCATTGCTAGATTTCTAAGCATGGAAGTAAAACAATAGAGAATTTTTATTGCAGATGAACTGTTTTAAATTTATTGATTTGAGAAAGAGAGAAAAAACATTGCTTTATTGTTCTACTTATTTATGCATTCATCGGTTGCTTCTTATATGTGCTGTGACCGGAGATCAAACCTGCAAACTTGGTGTATTGGGACAATGTTCTAACCAACTCAGTCACCTGGCCAGGCCACGAGTGAGCACTTTTAAGTAAAAAGATGATGTTAGAAATAGCTTTTTGAGAAATTGGTTTGGTAAACTAAACATATCCAAGATTATAGAGAGCCATCTTGTGGGCAATTCAGTTTCTCATTCAAATTAGATCTTTAGGTGAAGAGTTCTCTCTGCCCTAGCTTCAGAATAAAAAATTTTAAAGTATATTGAAATTGTATGTAATTAAACATGTTTTAACCAATACCTATAAACTAACTGTAGACTTTACGAAATTTTTAATTTCTAAAATATCTAAACTGACCATTCCAACAAAGATATTACTAAGTATCATAGACATGACTTGTGACACCTTCCATTAGAAATTTTATAAAACTGTTATCAGAAAAGAAAGAGAAGTTCCTTAAGAAATGCAGATAAATATGCACACAACTTTGCATATTATTCCAGGTGCTTTACAACACTCCCCACCCCTGCATTTCACTTGTCCTGTTTGTGGACTTCACATTTTAAACTCCTACATAATACACAAGGGAGATTAAGAAGGTTGAGGGGTGAAAATAGGGTTTTGATCCCATTATCTCTTCACTCCCAAAACCTCACAAGTTTTTATGAAATAAATAGAAAGATGAATAAAACCACGATAACATATTTTTGCTCTATTGTTTGAGTACCTAAGCTAAATCTTTATCTTTGTAGCTTTCAGTTTTTTAAAGTTCCTGACATCGACAAAGATAACATTTAAACATTAGGTTTATATTATTCGTGGCAAGTGAAAGGCCCTTGATGTTTCTTTTATCCCAAAAGAGAAGATATGTTTTAGAATTACAGCCTCACCTTGAACCCCCATCCATGGGTAAATGAAGTCATGACAGTGTGAGGTTGGTACACACAGTCAAAGGACCCCTGTATGCCTTAAGTACGTAACTATGATCCGATTACTAGTTCTGCATCCTCTTTCTCATTGAGAAACCAGGTGCATTCACAAAAATCAACTATTTTGGTCAGGACCATTGGAGCTCTTATTTTTTCCTTTAATACTTTCATTTTCTTCATCTCTTGCTATTAAGAACCCTGGTAGCACCAGCCAGTGTGTTCCAAAGTAGGCTTCGTGGAATGTCAGTTCCATATAATAGCAATAGGAGCTCCGTGCAAATGGATCTATGGTCGCCGTGATTCACAAAAATGAACTGATATATAACGGTAAGATTCCAGAGTCTTTAACAGACTAAACATTTTAAATCTCCAAAAAGAAATACTATGTGCAGAATATCGTAAATGTTATTAAATATGGAACTTTTCTGTTCGTTTGTTTTCAGAGTATCTAATGGGAATGGCACTCTACAGAGAACATTTTGGCACAGGCTGAACTAGAGATACAAAGATAGACTTCAAAATCCTCACATAGTCCTTGAAAACATTTCAGGATGTTAAGACATTGACTTCTAGTGTAGACTATTCTGGGAGAGAAAATTTTACATTAAATGATTATAATTCAAATGTTATGATTAATTTTAATTTAGCAGGCAATTTGATCTAACAGATAAAACGCTTGCCTGAAAGCGAACTAAGATGTTTTATTCCTCAGCACAGTCATGCTGATTTTCAAGTGATTAACAAGCCACGTTACCTTTCCAGTGAAGGTAAAAGAATCTTGTATGAGTAATAGAGACACTGAAATTGGTATAGAACTTGATTTAAGACACCTGTGCCTTGTGCATCAATTCCCAAAGAGTATTCTAAAAGATGGCTTACTCTGAGAGTAAGTGATGTCTTGGGAAACAGTTTGATTATTGTGCAACTGTTCTCCACCTTCGAGAGTAGTCACATTCTGATTACTACATCCAAAGCTCTCATAAGTCCTATAGTAAAAAATGTTTTGCTTTAACATTGTCAAGCCAACATTTTCCAAATCATTTGACTCTTTAGCCTTTTCCTGATGTGTATTATTCAACGGAACTCTTAACATCTCAAAAATATTTTATGCAATAATTTGGGTAGTATTCTTATGTGTTTTTCTGCTTTTAATAGATAAAATTATTTTTAACCTATGTTAATAGAGAAGAGCAATTGCACCCATGATCCAAAAGCTGTGGGCTTTTTATTCTCGGTGGTGAATTGACTCTAGGTAGCGCGCCGTGGGGGTGCGGTGTGGGGCTGAAGTACGGGGGAGGGGACACCTGTGTTGCTGTCGGTTCTCTGAGCAGCTGTCTCTGAGCTGCGGGATGTTACAGGGAAGTGCCCTCCGAGGGAGGGAGGGGGAGAATTAAAGGCTCAGTGGAAGCCTCAGCTGATTTTATGCCCAATAGGAGTTACTGTTCGAAAAAAATATCTTTAATGTAAAATAAAATTGCAGGTGTGAAAAAAGGCAATTATTAACTATAAGCAAAACAGAATTTATACCATGAGGGGAACATAATCATATTACATATGTAGTAAACCAAATTTGTATAGTAACTATATGCAAACAGTGATTATAAATTTAACTGAAAGTCGAGATTTAAGTAGGTGACAGAGGGGAAGGGGAGACCAGTATAAGATAATTACATCTTTATTATAACAAAAATAAAAGGATGATAGCCAAAATTTCAAAACCAAGAACTTATAAGCATATTACTTACAGTTATATGAGGTCTTCCCAGAGCCATGTAATATTAAAAAGTAGAGACATTTATTGAAGAAGATACAAAAGAAACCTTGTACATAGGACAATGACATCTCAGTCCCCTTCAAAGTAGGCACATTGGGACCTCATACAGTTCTCCCAATCTCCATCATCTGCCCTGTTGTATTTCTTGAATCTCATCCATGGCCTGAAATCTCTTCCCTTTCAAAGATGATTTTAGCTTTAGGAAAGTCTAGAAGTCACAGGGTGCCAAATCTGGGCTATACAGGTGCTGAGTCACCTGTGTGATTTGATGTTTTGCCAAAAACTCTGCATGAGATGTGATGCATGAGTGGGCACATTGTTGTGATGAAGCTGCCAATCACCAGTTGCCCGTAGCTGTGGCCTTCTGAATTATCCAAATATTTCTGAAGAATAATATTCAAGCTTAATGCAAAATTTGATGCAGATTCATTGCTCTACTCACTCAGTCATTTTGAATGTGACAGAAACATGCTCACTCGATAGCATCTGCCACCCCCACTGACTAATACAGTGAAGTTGTCATTGTTTACACGTGTATATTCCAGTCCACACCCCTTGGCTGCCAGGTTACATTCATGTCATACAAAACATTCTTGTTATATTAGCAATAACTGGACTTTTTCCAGACAGACCTCATAGAGTTAAGTACCACCAGAAACAAAATTATTTGGGAAAGGGTATTCACAAGGGATACAGATAATAATAGTCTTTTGTAATAAACCTTTGGGTAAAATTCCTTAATCATATGTTCCTAATTTCTCCATTTATCACAAAAAGTTGAGTTAAGCTGCATTAACAACCTCAAATCTTATAACAGCATGTTGGCTTTTTCTTCTCCCATGCTAATGCCACCAACTGGAGCTATGGCTCATAGCCATGCCACTCCAGCTCAGAGGCACAGAGAGTTGCCGTCTTGGACTTTGCTGGTCTCTATGGCAAAGAGAAAGAAGGGGTGAAGGGTTTCACACCAGTGATTTAGTGCTTGGCCCTTCATGACTCATGAGGTTGGCCGGAACTTGTCATTCAACCACAGAGGCTTCTTAAGTATTATATATGGGCCTGCTAGGGGGAGAGCTGGGAACACTAGCCAACAGCTCTGATGATCCCAATTCTCTCATCAAAATTAAAGAAGAGTAACCCTGGTCATTGTGGTTCAGTTGGCTGGAGCGGTCCCATAAACCAAAAGGCCACGGGTTCAATTCCCACTCAGGGCACGTGCCTAGGTTGTGGGTTCAATCCTGATTATAGATGTTTTTCTCCCTCTCTGTCTCCTTCTCACTTTCTCTAAAATCAGTAAGAATGTCCTCAAGTGAGGATAAAAAAATAAGTAAAAGTAAAATTATTTACTTCTAGATTAAAATTTAGGTAAACATTTATACATATGTAATAAGTATATAAATAATTCATATAAGAAATATATTTCTATAAATAGAGCATTTAAATCTATATAAATAAAATATCTAGCAAAAAAACAAACAATAAATAAAATACTTATATGTGTATACTTTTTATGTTTGTATTTTGCTCTTTTGCATATGCTATATTCATTTTTTAAACAAATGTTTTTCAATACCTTCTATTTACATGGCATTGTGGTAAGTCCTGGGTATTTAATCATGAACAATAAATGCAGAAACCCCTGTCTTTGTGTACCTTATATAGTGTGTTAGGGGCAAGGAGACTCAACAAACGTAAAAACTTGTGAAATTGTGGTGTGTTATGTGATGTGTTAGAAGGTTGGAGCACTGGGAAAAGACAGTGTGAAGGAAGGAGAGTTAATGGGGCAGTCAGGTTAGTCCTCACTGAATAAACACCATTTGAGATAAGACCTGAGGAGGGTGTGAGACGGGCAGTGTGGGTTCCTGGGCAGAGAGAACAGCGCATGCAAATGGTCTGATGCTGGGGCATCCCTGCTCTTTCCAGGAAAGGAGGGGAGGCTAGTGAGGCTACAGTGAGAGACTGAAGGGGACAGTAACAGGAGACATGGGATGTATGTTTGGGATGTAGAGGCTGTGCTAAAGACCGCTGCGCTCTCAGTGAATAGCTTGAATTCTGAGGGAGATGCTTATATGTACAGTGGAAAATAAACTGTTCAGTATGTAGAAAATGGCTGATATTTTATATAAACCACTTTTATGACATCATAAAGAGGACAAGAATATGTAGGATATATCTTTTTTATCCATGTTAAATTGACAAAAATTCTTCCATGCTTTATATATTACACCAAACACCTATATTTCTGCCAAGTATTGACATAAAGTGAAGCTTACAGGAAGTCAGGGAGGAAATTGATATTTACTGAGCTTCTACCACATGACATCCCTTAATATCCAGAATAATCCAACCAGGTAAATATTGTGCCCTCGTTTCACAGATAACAATACTGAGTCTCAAGGGATATAACATGGCTTACTGAGTTACCAGGCTCTCATAGAACTGGGATTTAACCTCAGGTTGATCTGACTCAGAAGCATTTTCCCCCAATGCTTGTATTTGAGTCCTAAAAATATGTTTTGCAATGCACTGATTTCCTAGGTCAAGGGAATTATTTAAGTTTGCATTCTAAAAATTCATCTACTAGGTTCACACTGCATAGAAAAGGAACCTATTCATAATGAGAATTGGCCTTGAGGGAATATCACTGCCAGCCCTGCCGGCCTCTACAAGAACTACAGGCCTTTATTTACAAAGAATGCTCTGCATAGTGATAATTAAGAAGTATATTTGTGATGACAATTTTGCCTAATTTACTAGAGACAGAGAAATGAAATGCATTCTGATTTGATATTTATTTTTTCCCTCTTCTTTTGCAGGTAAGTTTGGAAATAATTTATTTTGCTTATGGATGAGAGGTATGGGTCACTTTTTCCTAATTTTTTTATTTTAATTGCTTTTAAAATTGGTCCTGGAAGATGATTTGTTTCACCATGCATTTTGTTGTTATGACTGTAAATATTTGAAAGGTAACATTGTAGGTTTAAATATTTGATTCAGGAGTTTTAAGTACAGTATGTGATACCATAAAGTAAATCTATGCAGGCTTTGTATTTGAGTTTGTGTTGAAATGATTTTTTATGTTAGATGCAAGAAGGGGATTGTATTGCAGCGTATGGGTAAATATCCACCAAAAATATGAAGAAAATGCATGCAGCCCTGGCTGGTGGTGTAGCTCAGTGGATTGAGCGCGGGCCTGTGAACCAGAGGATCGAGGTTCGATTCCCAATCAGGGCACATGCCTGGGTTGCAGGCCAGTTCCCAGCAGGGGACTCACGAGAGGCAACCATACATTGATATTTCTCGCCTTCTCTCCTTCTCTCTTTCCTTTCCCCTATAAAGATAAATAAATAAAATCTTTTAAAAAACTCATGCAGTGAGAGACTGTGAGGCTGAGAAGGGCAGCAACCTTTAGCTCCAGGCATATATCCTACAATACCCATGAATGCACCATTGCAAGAATAAGATGCCTTTTCATGAGCAAAGTTGATCAAATAGAAACTATTTTTAATCATTTTGTAAGCTGTTGGTTTTCTGCTTTCTTCCATTATTGTGCAAAATGTCTGGCCAGGGTATTGATTATATGTATCTTTGAAAAAGGAATAGCTATAACCATTTTGAACCTGAGTGCAATTTTCAGTTAGAAGGCAATAAAATAGATCCACTTCCTAGAAACCACATATATACACACAAGAAAGCTCTAGTGTGTATAAGCTTTGTGTTTCATATAAAAAGAAGGTGATTTAAATAAAGCTTTTAGACTCACAAAAAAAGGTAAAATATCAGAGGGGCTTAGGAAGATGTGGGATTTGTATTGGGGAAGGAAGGTATCCTGTTAAATTACCCACGTAGGATTATGGCCTTATTATTGCACACTATACTTTCTCATTCATATATGAAAGAAGTGATTGTGTGAGATTTGAATCAAGCTTAAAACTGGAGTAAACACTATGTGAATTATAGATGGTATGTTTACTTTATTCTTGAGAGACTGTATGTGTTTATAAAAGTTATTGCAAGCTTTATTATTAAATGTATAAAAATAAAGAGAGATTGGGGCACTACGTCTACTCCTGGCTACTCAATTCTAAATTGTAGCTACACAATAAGGAATAATGTAGTACAGTAGGCAAGAAGTGTTTTGGTCTCCTGCTCTTGATGGGTAAAGCACTTTAATCTCATTATAAACTCAGCAACATAGTCATGTCATTATAAAAGTCATTAGGATAGAGTCAACATTATCATTCTGAATGGACATTACAAAAGTTAAGCACTGCAGACTTTTTCAGTGAAAGAATACAAATTAGGTTCTTGCACCACAAAGCTACTCAAATGGCCTACCACTCTCATTGTTTTAACTAGTATTTCAGTGGTTGATGAAAAGGAGTAGAAGTGAAGGACATTTTAAAGTGGCATGGCACCCTTAGGAAAATACATTTATTGTTTTTCTTCATCCAATTTAAGAATCAGAGACATTCTTTAGCCCAGGATTCAGCAAAATTTTTCTGTGGGGAGCAAGATAGTAAATATTTTAGAGTTTGCAGGACTTAAATGCCTGTGGTTAACTACTCAACTCTGCCATGTAGAACAGATGCAGCCATCCATGGGCAATACGTAGTGAATGGGCATGGCATGTTCCAATAAAACTTTATTACAAAACCTGGTGGCAGGTGGAATCTGCCCCATGGTAGTTTTGCAGTTTCTGCTCTCGCTTCCTCTGAAAGAAAAAATGTTCGGTAAACTTTAAAAAGATTACAACCATATGTACACTGGTCACCTTCTGATGCAGATGAAAGCTTGCTATAAATAGTAATGAAATGGTGTTCAATTGTACTTTAGAAATAAGAAATAAATGTCTCAGAAGTTTTGATAAATTTAAACACTAGAGGGCACAAAAGGATATTTTTAAGTCAAGGAGCTTTTGTAAAGAGAACATTACAATTATGAAAAACTTCCTCAGGTACAGAAATGTGACCTCAAGTGCGTACTTCGTCAGAAGTGGTGACCTACAGGTCCAATGACCTCACTGGCCACAGGAACTTGAAGTGGTTGACCAGCTCTGTGTTGCTATAATGATGGCCATGTTTCTTTTTCTTATGTCTACTTTAGGCCTTGTCATAAAGTGTGGCCAAAATTATGAATTTATATGGTGAATTTTTTCCCACCTCATTAGAGGAGAACCATTTTTTATTGCTATAAGGTCTGACTAGTTTTCATGTGGTGAAAACCCTCTGTAGTAAATAAGTTAGTTTCAATTATCATATGTTTTACTAATCTTTTTTAAAAAGTCATACTAACGTAATACATACAAATATAGTTTGTTACATACATTTTTTAATTAATTTGAGTGTTTTATTTCATTAAAGTGATTAAAAATTATCAAAGACCTCAAGTCATAAAAATATTTATAGCCTTTAGTAATTCTATTTACAGCTATTTGGATTAGGAAAGTAGTTTGAGATATTAAAAATGTTTATATTCAAAGATATTTGCCACAAGAGTATTTGTAATATTGAAAACCTACATATATTCTAAACCTTCTGTTTAATTTTTAAATAAATTTTGATATTAGACTCAGCCAATTGAATCTTATCAGCCATTAAAAATATTTTCAAATAACTATAAATGAAATGGGAAATTTCTTAGACTAAAGCATGAAATCCAAAACAGAATTCAAAATCACATGTACTGAAATCTCTATTGAATATTAAAATTAAATGCATAAATATGTATAAAAAACATAAAAATAAGAAATAAAATGAGCCAGAAAATTTATAGTAGTTATCTCTGTATATGGATGATTTTTCTGGTCTTTTTGTCTTTTTACTTTTCTGCACTTTTCAAATGTTCGATGTGAATATTTATCATTTTTATAGTAATAAAAAATAAACGTTACTCAAACAGAAAACTATGTTAGCATTGTGATATTCTCACGATATTCTCACAACACTTTTTTTTGCTATGATTCTTAGGTCGTTGCTGGTAAGAGTCAGCAGGTTTTAAGAAACTTATTTATGCATCAGAAAATCTATTTAAATGAACTAATAATGGTTAGGCAGTCACATCAGTGGAGCCCCTTTCTTATGCCTGTAGGAGAGGCTGATTTGTCTCATTTTTGTGTGTGTGGCTGAGTTGCCATGCACTTGGCAGTGAGAGGGGCAGACAGCTGGGGGAAGACCAGGGAAGCAGTGGCCTGCTGGAAAGGTCTACAGTGTAGAGAGTTAGCGCAGAACTTCCTGTAAACATCCTGGATTGTGATGAATCGGAACACATGCAAAATAAACACACACACACTCACACACTCCTCTAATCATCCCTTCTCCCTTCAAAAATCTGCCTTCTAGCTCTTCCCGTCCCTGCCAATGGGCCTCTCAGAGTGTGCGTAGAGAGGGGGAAGGGACACAGGAGACTGAGGGCACTGCATTGGACTTTGCCCTGACCACAGAATTCCGTAGGAATTGCCTCACATAAAGTACTGGAGGAAACCCCATAATTAATATTGGCAGAAATGCCACAGCCACTTGGCACAAAGCAAAAGCCGGTCACTAATTTCAGTTCAGCTTTCCCTCATGACGTTTTTAGTATCATGAATTAACTACTAAAATTATAGGGTTTTTTAACTTTTTTAAATGTTATTTGGTGGTAGCATTGTGACTGTAGTTTAAAAACACTGGGATAAAAAGAGATCTGAAAGGGTGAACGTAGCATGGGCAAAGTTTGAGCTGTACAAAATAATTTCTTCTTCATTCACTACGGATTTCTGAAGTTTCATCAGAGCTTTATTCCCTAGTACCTGGAAAAGTGAGAACTCTGTCCACATGTGTGCCTGATAAATCATCTGATGAACTGAATGAAAAGAGGGAATTGAGATTAGCTAATGCCATCAAACAACCCTTATAACTTAACTTTCTCTATACAATTTACTCTTTATTTGTAACTTTTGAGACAAGTTGGCTTTTAACATATACTAACAAAATCAGTCACTTGGAATTTTTTTACGAAGATACGTCAGGCATTCTCAACTGCACTAGCTTAGATTCTCAAATGATACCTACTGTTTCATGTATATGAAATAATGCTCAAACATATCCAGGCATAACTAAAGATGTCAAAACATATGCATTAGCTATCGTCCCCTGGGTAGGTAAGGAAATAAGTGATCTGTCTTATCTAAATGAATCACTAAGGAAATACAGAAACCTTGAATCCTTTCTGGGACAAAGCAGAATTAAATGTTCATTATAAGATTCTAGATATTAGTGAAATTACATGGTACTTGTTTCTTTCTGACTGGCTTATTTCACTTAGTACAATGTTCTCCAGGTCCATCTATACTGTCAAAGAGTGTGCGTTTTTCTTTTTTATGGCTGAGTAGTATTCTGTTGTGTAAACGTACCACAGTTTTTTTATCCACTCTCTAATGATGGACATTTGGGTTGCTTCCAAATCCTGGCTATTGTACAATAAACAATGCTGCAATGAACATAGGGACACACATATTCTTTGGAATTAGTGTTTCGGGTTTCTTCAGATAAATTCCCAGAAGTGGAATCAGTGGGGTCTAACGAGCCAAAATAGAGACAGACTCATAGAGACCAGGCTGACAGCTGTTAGCATGGAGGGAGAGGTGCTGGTAGGGGTGGAATAACTGAGCAAAAAAGAATTTATGGACATAGACAATAGTGTGGTGATTGCTGAGGGGGGTGAGGGACAAGGTAGAGGGGAGTAAAGCGGGTATAAATGGTGATGGACTATGGAAACTTGACCTGGGGTGATGAACACACAATACAGTGTACAGATGATGCGTTGTGAAATTGTATACCTAAAACCTGTATAATTTTGTTAACCAGTGTCACCCCAGTAAATTCAATGAAAAAAGTAGTAAAATATTCATTATAAGTAGGAATAGCAGAATTTTAGGCCAAAGTAATGATATTTCCCCAGAATCTGTTTTCTAAGAAACTTCAGGGATTCATTTAACATATTTTTTTAGCTCCTACCATGCTGGGCAATCCAGGGTACAAGGTCCATGGAAGTTCACAGTCCATTAAAACACTGGACACATAGCACTCTCTTTCTTTACACTGTCCCTTCAGAAAAAGGTAGGCCATGATACACATTATGTCCTAGATAAGAAAGAAGTTGGAGAAGAATATTTGCCAAATACCTACAGATGTCTCTGATAGGTTTATTCTCACTCATTCCTGTATCTCACCAGATAACCCATAGCAGATTCATGCCCAATCTTCTTTTTTGCACTACTTTTTCTATTACTTCTCAGATAACCTGATGAAAGGATTTGAACTTTTCCTACCTGAAATATTTCACTTTCAACTCCAGAGAAACTACAGACTGACCTTCAGTCAAGCCTAAGTGTGTTAGTTAACATTCATAGTAAGGACAGAAAGCTTCCTAACTGAATATGAAAAAATATGGAAAGTTACTCTAAAAAAACATTTTGAAAAGATGAATAACTTGTAGAGATCTGCTTTTTACACTTAAAATTTTGCTAAGAAGGTAGATTTCATGTTAAATGTTATTACCACCCACAAAACAAAACAAAACAAAAGGCCCAAAACAAAGACATACAATGAAACTTTTGGAGATAATGGATATATCTGTTACCTTGATGGTGGTGATGGTTTCACAGGTGTGTGCATATGTCCAAACTCATCAAATTCTATACCTTCAATACGTGAAGTTGTTGTATGTCAACTAAATATCTATAAAGAAGTTTGAAAAACATATGTCAGCCATATGTGACGTCTTGAGAGAAAAGAAGATGTGAAGGGGAAACACTCGTGGCCCTGTCTCCCTGGGTCCCATCTCCTCTGCTCAGATCCTTTGCAACAGAATTAAATATTAATGGTTCCAAAAATTCTGCTTTCATTATTTTGCTCTCTTGTTTAGAAACTTTTGATGATTTTTTCACTTCTAAATGCAACAAAGGTCTTTGTCCAAACGTAACATTTGAAGTTTTTCACAGTCTCATAGAAACCTTTTCCACCCTATTCCCACCATTCACAGTAAGCTCCCTCCCAGCCCATGACTTTGCCCTGCCTTGGGGGTCCCTTGTCTCTCCATGGACGGAGATAGCGTACGTCTGAGGAGTGGCGGCCGCTTACACTTGTTATTGGATGATACCAGCTAGTGTTTTAGTAAACCTTTGAATAATGAGTATCAGTATTTACATCATATGGCTGTCAAACCCATTAATTCATTCACTTAACTAATAGATATTGAACCTCTACCACTAACAGGACCTATTATAGTTACTAGTAAACTACAATGAACAAAGAAAGCCTAGTCTCTGTTGTAATGGAACTTCATTTGTGTATGGGGGGGGATGGACAATGTAAAATACACAAACATACAAAATATATTGTATGTCATGATGATAAGTTTTCCGAAGAATAATAATGCAGAATAAAAAATAGAATGATAGCAGTGCTATTTTAGGTTGAATAGTCAGAACAGGTATCCCTCTATATTAAACTGACATGTTAACCTTAGCAAAATGAAAGGACCATGTCAACATCTGGAGAAAGAGCATTTCAGGAAGGGGAAGTAGCAAGTGCAAAGGTACTGAGGTAGGAGCCAGTATGTTGCATTCAAGGAGCAGGAAAAAAACCAGTATGGGTGGAACCAAGAAGTCAAAGGAAGGAGGAGAAGTAAAATGGGTCAGGGAGAGAGGCAAGGGCTTTTGAAAGCCTTTTAAGCACTTTGGATTTATCCCAAGTGAAGAGGGAAACTAGGAGAGGGTTTTGAATAGAGAAATGACATACATTTTCAAAGGATCACTCTGAGTTTTCTGTGAAGACACACCTGGAGCAAGAGTGGAAAGAAAAATGGCTAAGAAGTCACTGCAGTGGTCTGAGAGAGAGACACTGGTGACCTGGACTGGGGGCTGTGGCAGAGGAGGCAGGGAGAAGTGACCAGACTCTGGCTACAATTTGAAAACATAGCTGACAGAATTTGATGGTGAATTTTTACATAGGGTAAGGAAAAAAAAGAAATGAGTCAGAGATGATTCAAGGATTTTGGCCTGAAAAAAATTAGAAACTTAAGTTTTTATTTGCTGAGTTGGAGGAAGTTGAGGGAAGAGTAGGTTTAGTGGTGAGGTGACAGGGACAGGACCAAAAATTCCGACTGGGCACCTTAAGTTTAAGAGGCCTATTTATGCATGCCTTGAGCTCCATCCCATTTCCTCCTTGACCCACCCCAGGGTTCATCCACAACTTTGGTGGGCAGTGCCTGTGTGTTCAGTCTCTCATCTCAGGCACCTGGGGGCTTTTTCTAGTAAAGGGGGTTTCCTAGACTGTATGAGGCTCCCCCAGAAGGACACCCCATGTTCCCCATGTGTCAGCGAGACAACCTGAGGCATGAGTATATGGTCCCTCCAAGGGTTCCTAGGAAAACTAAATTAATTTGCTCATATTGACTTTTTCTCCCTTCCTGTACAGTGGACTCCTAACTTCCTACGATTACCCTCCTGCCTCCACTCCAGATGAAATGCCCACACCAGGACTTTGCAGGGTCTGCCTGGGAGGAATTCAACCTAAGAGTATTAAATATGCAAATGTTGATGTTCAAGAAACAAGTAGATATACTATCTTGGAAATCAGGGAAAATGTTGGGATAGAAGTATAACTGGAAGGCGTTAGTCTTTTACAAGTCTATGTGAAAGCCCTTTGCACAAGATCTGGGTATGGATAGGTTTCTGCACAGGCTTGTCCCTTCTCTTCCTTCTGTTCTCTCTTCCATATCAGCACAATGATGCTCATCAATGAACAGCCTGAGCTCTCAGTAGAGAGCACAGCAGAGTATCTCGATGGTAGTAGCTTGAATAGTGATGACAGCTTGATCGCAAGGAAGAGGATCTTGGGGACTTGTTTGGACTGCGTTTGTATAGAAAGCATACTGTTAACTCTCTCTATACGTTTACTTGGGGTCACTTTGGAAAAACTGGTGAGGATTATGGAGCACCACCCCGAGCCATCCTTTGGTGTTGTCGGTGCTTTTTAATAATGGTTTGGGTTTGTCCATACTTTTCTACTTACCAGGCTCAGGGTTCAGAGCATGTTTCATATGACATAGTTAGCCAGCAACAGGCAAAGTGAAGACTGTACTAACTTCCAATCAACCACTTAACTGAATGTGAAAACAAATCATTGTCTCTCACGCTTTGAGTCAGATTATCAGATAAAGCACAACTCTGCTTGCATATATTATATCACATTCTGGAGTAATTTCCGCCTTGAAGGAAGCATCCAGAATTTGATTTTTCCTGCTGAGCAGTTAGCCAGATAATTGTAAATCAGTAGAATCATTTACATGAATAAGATTTTTATTCTAATTAAAGAGCTAATTCAAACACATAAAAATGCTCCCAGTTCTCACATTACTAAAATGGTTGTATTTTTATCAGCGGCTGTCCTGTGAAGCTTCAGGTGACTAATACATTTTCCAATGGCACTCATAAGCATGCTAACATTTTACAGGCATACCTCCTTTTATTGCACTTCACTTTATTGTGCTTCACAGATGTTGTATTTTTTACAAATTGAAGGCAAGACCCTCCCCCTGCAAAAAAGATTATGACTAACTTTTATTGCAATACTCACTTTATTGTGGTGGTCTGAAACTGAACCCACAATACCTCCAAGGTATAAGTAAATGATTCCATTTTTTTTAATGAATTGAAAAAAATTTTAAATATAATCTCCAATTTTTTATTTTCTTTTGTCAAATGAAGAAATAAAGGGAGAGCAAGTTCTGGAGTAGTGGAGACAGAGACTGATTCCCTATTTTGGGAAGTTCTTTTTAAAGCATTACCATTAAGAAATACAACCACATGAAATATTTCTGTACACATTTAATAACAGAGAAGTAGGACACCAAGCCTGTGCGTCACCCATACCCACGTATGCGTCCTCTCCAGGGTTTGGAAGTCAGTCACTGGAAGATGAAGGCTAAAGCAAATACCTCTTATGGTTAGTTGAAGCTCTTGGCTCTTTCTTCACAAGGGGGCGCTGTGCCAACATCTACCTCTTTTCATAGACCAGTATTTCCTTTCATACTGAGTTGACGTAGGTCTCTAAATCTATTTTAAAATTTAGCTTCTTTCTGTTTGCTTTTTTTCCAGCCCAGGCTCTACTTACCATTGAGGGGACAGACTGCTCTGTCTCTGTAAAAGTCAAAGTACTTGTGATGGAGCGTATGCTTCTCTGGCTTCTCTCTCTGGCCCTTACATCTCAGCAACATGTGAACTACATATGAGACAATTGTCTGAAATTGAGGGGTTCCACAGTCCTAGTACCCAAGAGTCCCAGCTAGTGGGACATGACTGCAGTACCTGTTCCTCCTCGATTATTTCTTTTCAAATATCCAACTGCAAACATGAGCTGAGAGTGTTCTGTAATTATTTGTGTGAGTTCTCTAGTTTCATAAAGACTAAAATTAGATTTCCTCTGTTACTCTAGGGATGTCTTTTGACCTCAACCTGCATCTCAAGTTGCTGAGATGATAGTAAGCTGACTTTTTGTAGGCACGTCAAAAATACTAGATTAAAAATAGATTCATTGATGTCTTTTTTACTTATTACAAAAGCAAAGTATCTTTATTGTCTATAACAAACTAGGCCTAACATTTATGTATTTATTTTAAAATATAAGAAAAGGAAACAAAAAATAAAACCCACATACCAAAACAAAAGTTCTCATTTATTGAAGCATCTCCTGACTTAGAGATTTTATAGGATATTTTGTAAAGTATCAGTAACTGTGGAGTAATCCCAACCATCATATTCCTAACCACCTGACCAAACTCATGATTTACTAAGAATTATCTCATGAGAATGATTCAGAAAATATATTACCTCTGACCAAAGTGGAATAAAGCCTCATGGTTGGCAGTTTCATCATTTAAATGAATATTGATTTTGATCACTCATAACTTTGGAGCATATTTTTGATGTTTACGTTTTGTCATGAACTTATTTTTGTTGATAAGTTTTAGTAGTTCAAATTTATTATATTCTTGACATTACATAGAAAAAACCCTCATTGTCTTTTCCTCTGTGAAGCCCACTCTTTAAAATAGACTAAAAATAAAGCACAGGGGCTTGTAATTTAGGTTCAACATAATATCCTGTCCATAAATATTTTTCAGGTGAACTTATTATAACAGTACAGTTCTCATTTCTCAAGTGTAATATAATCATCACCTGTTAAGAAACAATGTCTTAAATGTGCCTGGTAGAGTAGCTGAAGCTAAGTGGTAGATACACACATGTTCCCTGTAAAAATCCCTTCAACTTTTATGTATTTCTCAAAGAGTTCATAATGCCATTGGGAAAAAATAGCTTTTGATATGGCAAGAACCATATTCTTTTTTTTTTCTGAGACAGGTGCTGCACGCCCCATCAACTTTGTACCTTAGACATCGGTAATTCGGCTCACTCTGGACCGTTGCTGAGCTGAACGCCCTATTTATGGCATGCTTACTTTTCTCCCTATTTGTGCAAGAAACATGCCAAGGGACAGCTTGTCAGGTTTAGTGTCGTGAGCACTATCGATACATTTGCTTGAGACAACACTGGCCAGAGACTGGGATAGCTTATGAGACGTTTTTATGATGTGGGATTTTTTTCCCAGTTACAAGTCTCCCTAAGGAGCGACCAGGTCCCCCCCTCCTTTTTTTTTTTTTTTTTTTTGGCATCCACAACCCTGACTGAGACCCACACTCAGCACTAGGCATGAAATAAGAACTTCTCTATACTTATGTCTCTCCCACACCCATCCCAGTTAAACATATTAAGAATAGACTGGCAGAGAAGAGGCATTTCCCCTGGACCAAGGGCTACAAAAGGTGTTTTACTCAAAATATCCCATTTGACTTGTTAAATGCTGTTCATCTGAAAAATCTCCTTCTACTTAGTTACATATTTTTCTCATAAATGGGCTGAAGTAATTTTCCATTTCTGTAAGTATTGCATATCCTTCTTTTCCCTTCTGCCTTGATATGTTTTGAAAAGATAAGCCCAGTCCACTTCTTATAAGCCTTGAGTTTCAGTTCTCACCTCATTCAGCTTCATTTGGACATTGTGTTCACCATCGATTGTCAGCATGCATCTGACGTAATACCCAGCACTCAGTAGACACCTAATATGTATTTAGGAATGGATGGGAGGGCAAAAAGGAAAAAGAAGAGAGGAACAGAGGAAGCGAGGGAGGGAGATGGAGGAAAAACAGAAGGATGGAATAAAATTTAAGACCATATCTTTTAGGATGTTGTGATTTGATCAGGGTCACTTGTAGAATATCTAAAAAAATACCTCCTGTCCCAGACATTGCATTATCTAGTGCCCAATGGTGCTTACGAATCCACAATTATGGTTTTGCTTCTTTGTCACTAATTTATTTTATTTTCATATGTAAATTTGACCCCTTCAGTCCTCTATAATTCATATAGCAAACTAAAATATGTCTAATTTATATCAAAATTTGCTATAAATCTATTATTTTACTTGCTATTGTCTGACCAATGAAAAACAACAATCTCTTCTGAATTTTACATCTGCATTTTATTTCTCCCTCCCAGTGGAACATTTTATTTTATTTTATTTTTACTGTTGTTCAAGTACAGTTGTCTCTATTCGCACCCCCCTCCCCACTTTCTCCCCCACCTACCGCCACCTCCCACTCTCAATCCTTCCTCTCTTTGGCTTTGTCCATGGGTCCTTTATACGAGCTCCTGTTGATCCTTCCTCTTCCTCCCCCCCCCTCACTCTAACATCTACATTTTAAAGGCCATAAATTTAGTAGAGGAAGTCCTTAACTTAGAAATATTGTATTCTCTAAAATTTACAAGTAAGCTAAGTCTTAATCAAGGCCACATTATTTACCAAGCTTGGGAAAGTCACTTACCTCCTTGGAACAAATAGAAGTAAAACTTGTGACAGCCGTGAAAGCAGGGGCCAGAACTGCCCCACTGCCTTAGATGAGTGTCCTAACTGTGTCTGTTACAGCTGTCTTCGGTGCTTTTGAGGGACATCTAGGAAATGGTGCCTTATGTTAATACTCATCCTGTTAGAAAACAAAAACACGTAACTAACATAAACTCTGTTTTCTTTCACGATTTCTCAAATACCCAGATTTCTATTTGGCCCTGAGTAATTGCTGCTATTGGTTGGATGGATTAAGAAGTGCTAATATTCCTCTTGTATATAAAATATACATAGGAAAAATGCAGAGCAATGCACAGGATATGCAAAGTCTGACACTGTCACTTTTCTTTAAGCCTTACTATGCTCCGCCAGGCCTCCTCTCTCTCTGCCTCAGTAGCTCTCTAATTATCACAGTTGAGGCATTCAGCCTCCACCTACAGCTTCAGTACCACCCAGAGCGATAGACTAATCTTGTCCCTAGAATAGGAATTTAAAGACCTTGGGTAATCTAGCTACAATGGGGACAAGATTCAAGACGGTCAAAACTGATTTGGACTCACATCTCCATCATTTATTAGTTTTGCAGTATCAGCCAATCTATCTAACCTCTCCAAGCCTCAGATGTTCTATCTATATAATGGCAGTAATAATGTCTGCCTGAGGATTGGTTAAGAGTGATGAAGATTATGTAGCTATTTTACCTGTTACCCGTTTCTCCTGTGAAAAGTCAAAATTTCCTCCATGACTTAACTCCAAAGAAAGAGGCCTTCTTCATTTAATCCTTCACTTGCTTATAATCTAGACATATATTGGTTAGGAGCATATGTTTTATAATCCGAGGGGCTTTAGTTTGCATCTCAGATCTGCCAGTCAAGGCTGTATGATCACAGGAGCACGTTACTTCAACTTTCTAAGCCTCCATGCCCTGAGTTGTACAGTAGAATGAAAATAGGACCAAACTCATTGACAGATTACTGTGAGGATCACATAACATATATGTTAAGCCCTTCTCATAAATACCAAATAGGCCACTGATACCATTATAGTAAAATAAGGAATTGGAAAAGTACCTGACCTTGTGGTGTTGTTTGCTTCACAAGTTCAGTCAAAGCACAGATACTGTCAGAAGGAGAAAGGAGACCCATGAGCTACGGGTCAGCGATAAGTGCCCAGAAATGGGAAAGTTTGTGAATGTTGGCTCTGATAAATGACTATCCAGATTTAGCGAGATATTGAACACTGTCATGGAAAAAAGTCACAGTGCCAAAGTTGAACGCAAGAGATTGTTGTTATTTAGAGATTCTTGGTATTTGGGGTCTTTTTTTTCCTCCCAAGGGAGTGATTTGATTTTTTCAGCCTGGTAATTTCATCATTGCTTTCGCTTGTTTGTTAACATAGTTCTAAAGGCTGAAGGAGGCCGTGTGCGTCCTTATTTGGTGCGTGGTCGCTCAACAATGAGGGCAGCGTGGGTCGGAGCCAAGGTGGCAAGTGGCACTTTGTCCTCCGGATCCTGTAGGTGTCCACAAATAAATGGAAATGCTTCTATATTTAGGTGAAACCCAGGATTGTGAAGAATTTTAGTAGAATTCCTTGCTCTTTATTCTTTTAGTTAGTTAGTTCTAGTACACACAACCAATAGAAGGTTTTCATGCTGCAAGTAGAACATCAAGATTTTGTTATGATTTAACCGTTAAAACACAACAGCTTAATATTCTGTCCTTATACACTTAAAATAAAAAGATTACAAATAAGGAAAAAATTATTCATCCAAACTAGATATTGATACCCTTTTTAAATGTTTCCTTGTTTTCATATTTATTTCTGTAACATCAAGTTAGTAATGGAAACTGCCCAGAGGTTTCCACAGTGAAGTGTTCCCTTCAGAAGGGCTGTTGGCTTAAAGGCGTGATGGATAACATACAAAATTAAAGAAAGAAACTTATTTCGGAATTTTTTCAAAGTAACTATTAGAAATCCATTGAGAACTCATATCAAGGACATTCGGTCATTTCTGCTTAAAGTAAGTAGTGGGCCTCCTGAAAGTCAGGGGTGAGAAGTGCCGTCACCGGTCAGAGTCTCCATTTCCTGTCTGGTCTTCTTTGTGTAGAAGGACATAGTTCCGATTTGATTGTGCCGATTGCATCATTTCCGAGCCTTCTGCCGCCGGATGAGGGTAAATAGGATGCTTCTCAAATTCTGAAATTTTTTATTGTTTATTTTATTTTTGTTTTCAGTGCATTCTGTTCTGAATTTATTTACACTCAAGCTATCGTACTTGACAAAATTAGTTTTGTAATTACATGTGAAAAAAATCCAAAATGCAATTGTTTTTATACATTATTAATGCATTAATTTTGTCAGAAATATCCTTTTTCTAGTGTCTTTTTTATGTACATTTTTCCCATCAACATTTATCCCCTCAGACCCTCTTCAACCTCCACCCCACCTCTCACCATGATGCACTTGTCCGTGTCCGTGATTTCTTTTTTCTCTCAACCCCCCCACCTGCCCCTAGCTCTCCCTACCCTCGGCTATACGCCTGCTCTCTATGAGTCAGACTCATTAATACCCTTTTTTTTTAAATCTTCACCTGAGGACAATTTTTATCATTACTTTCAGAGGAAGGAAGAGAAAGAGAACCATTGATGTGAGAGAGGAACATCAATTGGTTGCTTTCTCCTATATACCCTGACCAGGCATAAAACCTGCAACCTAGGGATGTGCCCTGACCAGGAATGGAACCCAAGACCTTTTGACCTACAGAAGGGTGCTGCAACCAACTGAGCCACCCTGGCCAGGGCTGAAACCCTTTTTGAAACCAGTAAAATGGTATCCCTGCTTACCATGCTCATGACGTGACCCGTTTTAGAGGACAATTTTTGAAACTGGAAATGTTTCTAACAAGATAAAAACAGCTTTCCTAGTTCCCCCCAAAGCTTACAAACATTATCATTAGTGGTGACCAACATCCTGTATGGCATTTTCAAAGTGCTTTCATATAAAGAACCCTGTTCACTCCTCTCAAAAACTCTGTGCAGTGGTTCTGATTTGTATAAGAAATGTAGCAAGGTCAGGTGACAGGGCTGAAGGTCACATGGCAAGTTAATGACACAACCATTTCCCTAATCCCCTATACCAGGCTGCCCTGAACATTTATTTTCCCAATGCTGTTTCATTAAAACAAAACAAAAAAATCAGTAACAAGAACAAAATTATTCTGGGACAGGCCTGTAATTCATTTGGTCATAAGAATGGCAGTGGATTTTCCAGTTTTCATGGTTGATTGATTGCTACAATCATGGCTTTGTCAGAGAGAGCATCTAAAGAAAGAGAAAATAAGTAAGTTTTACCTACATTACCCAGAGTGAATTTTTTTTGCTCCTAATCAGGAACATAAAAGAATATAATATAGGTGATGTGTCTTATTTTCAAGTAGCCAGGAGATTGCTGTCTTGCTCATTCATTAAACAAACATTTTGTGACTTAGTTTTCCAGGGCATTTTCTAGGCACTGGGGATCCAGTCTGAAAGCAGGCATGATCTATGCCCTAATGATGTTTAGGTCTATGAGGGAAGCCAGATATCGAAAAAAACAACTGCACGTGTACTGCCAGTGACAAAGATGAAGTCCAGGGTGCTGTGGAGACATCCCCCAGTATGGGAAAGCAGGGAAGGCTTCCTGGAGAAAGTGGCTGTCAAGATGAAATTCCGTATTTAGTATTTTACTCACTAATTAGTACTAAAGGATGATTTTTTTAGTCTGCATTAATGAGTCTAACATTGATAAGAAATAATTTTTCTGACATTCAAAATATTCGTATGTAGAAAATCAGACAACTGCTAACCCAAGGACATTTTTATACACATTTTAAAATATCATGTTTAGTTCTTTTATTTCAAGTGATTAGCCTGTATTAATTTCAAAATTTTAAATAATTTGACTCTAGAAATAGTTCTTGTTGACTATTTAAAAAACCCTATGACTTTGTCAATTATTTAGTAGATGTTCAATGAACATAAACTATATTTCCCTTCCCCCCATTTCTTCCTCCTTGAATTCTTTCCTTTAATGCCATTTATCCAAGTATTTAGAAGAACCTCAGTACCTTGTTAGATAGAAAGGGCTTGACTTAATTATCATCCAGATTGCTAAAACTTTTTCAAACTTACTCTAATTTAGATGGTAACTTTAAATGCATAGTAAAGCATTTTGATTCACCATCCACAGCTTTATTTATCTTTTGTTCTTATATTTAACCATGTTTCTTGTCATTTGTCTTATCTTGTTGACTTACTTTTAGCTTTTCTGTTACATTTAATTTCTGTTGTGTCCTGGGACACATATGAATAAGTGATGTATTGGTAACAGTTTAAAACACAGGGAATGCTTTCCTAAGACTCTTAAGACTATAAAGTACCATTAATTAATAATTGTCCTCTTTCAGAAGGTTAAATAATTGAGTAGAGTCTCTACTCTAAATCAAGTAGACACGTGTAAGATTGACAATGACTATCGCAAAGTAATTCAAAGAAAGTGCTACCATTATTTTGCAGCATTTCAATTTGGAGTAATAATTGATAGTTGATTATGATAATGCATAAATGTAATTAATAAAAGAAACCTTGCTTAAACCACAAATACTTATACTGGATGAATACCAGCTTTCAGCAGTGTACAAGTCCAATTGTAAAATTTTCTTTTGACACACTCTTTTGCAACAGATTACCCTAAAAATTGAATTATTATAAGAAAACTCTTACCAGAGGTAGATAATAAATAAAAGTAAAATGAAGTTGTTTGCTTCTGCGTTAACTTCTGCTGCAACAGGCGACTGTTTCAAAAGACAACATTGTCCGGGACCCCGTATCTCTGCCGCCCTGGTTTCCTGAGGCAATGCATTGCGACATAATGCAACTCCACTGATGTAACTTTGTTTCTCTAGAGTTTAGCTCAAACCTTCCCCCTCCACCTGTCAAATAGTCACTTGGCTTATAAATAAATGCCTGCATGGATTTAAATTCTCCCACTTTTAAATTTGGGATTTTCAATTTAAATGATAGTAGCTATCTTCTATAAAGAAAATTCTGAGTTTCTATGTCAGGCACCAAACACAGATTTGCCACTGTAACATCTAAAATCTTGGAACCAAAATCTCAGAAATATTCCAGAAGCAAAGAAAGATGCTTTATTTAGAGTTTTGCAGAATGTACCATGTAAGTTATTGACAGGAAGGGGCATCTTGTTGAGTTTTAGGGACATTAAGAATTATGTGGGTACCAACTGGGTAAAGGCAAAGTTCAAATTTCAGGGCCTGGTTCTCCCTGTGATGTAAGTTTCCAACATATAACAGAAGAATGAGCTTGGGGCCAGAACTTCTCTCATCGCCCTCCATTCACGCTTTTACTAAAAATTCTCCTGGAAAGTAAATGCTTAATATAGGAGACATTCAAATGTTCAAAAGAGTTTTATTTCATTTTTTTTCTATCCTTTAGTATGTGAAGTGGAAGTTATAAATAGCTGTTTGAAACACAGATGACAGCAAAGGCTCAACCTAGCAAACATGTTAATTAATTTTTATTTTTTTCAACTGTCTAAATTCTCACGTCTGTGAAGTACTAGACAGTCCCCCAGAACAATGCAGGGGTGGGCAAAGGCGACTTACAGTTGCAAGTATGCAAAACATGTGGTTTATTTTTGTATTATTATTTGTTTATTAATTATTATGTTATTATTATTATCTACCTACTTTTGCCTACCCCTCTATTGGTATCTACACTTGAAATCAAGGCTTAACTTTTCTTGTAATTAATCTCAGAAATAAGTAGCTTATTTCTGTGACCTTGCTGAGGCCTTGTAACCTAAAGGGGATTATGTGTAACTGTGCAGAAGAAATGGGAAGGAGGCGGTAAGTAACAATTTAAGGGAAAAATTATATAAGCATTGAAAGATAGTTCATGTGGCTTTATCTAATTTCACATTGGAAAAAAGGAGCTAAGTTTCCATTTTCCTGGATATCATTTCACATTTATACTTTCATTGTTTTTATTTTCTGGTCTGTTCTAGGTGTCTGCTTTCAAGAAGGTCAGGGAGAAAAAATAAATTTTTTTGGCAATAATGTAAAAGACATTTTTGCATCTTCTTTAATGCATATTTCTTTTAGAAACAGGCATTCTATAGTATCTTCATTCTGCATTATTATTATGCCCTTATATTTTATCAACTGTATCAATTAACAGGATATTCTTTAGCAGTGTCATTTGGTATGGAGAAAAAGACCAGTATTAGTCAGAATGCCTGCTGCTGGCTTTAGCCTGCATGGGAAGATAGGGCCCATCTTACCATAACAAGTATAATGGGAATAACAATGCAAGTAATATTTCTCTGCTTCCAAAGCTATAAGTATGGGCTGCAGCTTTCTTAAGCCAGTTGTGCCGTTTCACCTACAAAGTTTGAAATGCCACCAGATAAAATGAGTTTTGTGTTGCATGGAATGTGAAAGAAATAAATCTTTGCCACCACCCTCCCTTCTGCTCTCTGGCTCATCTTTGGATCCCCCTCCCCCCTCCCTCCACACCGTCCACCCCCCCTCCACCAGCTTTAAGGGGCATCCCCTTCCTCACCCAGACTCCCTATTCTCTCACACTGCCCGACTTCAGTCTCAGATGAAGCTGTTCAACTAAACACTGAGTTGTGCAGCTCTGTGTCAGCTTGGGCAGGAATGTTTGATTTCGTAAGAGCTGTCCTGAGATGGAAATTGAAAGCAGGGTCTGCTAGAAGTAATGCCTGCTTGAGTGTGGTCAGTAGGGTAATAATATAGGTGTAGCAATTTATGGTTTTAATCTGAACATTTCACCGAAAATGTCATACGGTGTGCTTGAATGTGATAGTGTTATGTTTTGTAATAAAAGATTTTGTAATAAAAAGGGGGTGTTATTTGTGCTGGACCCCTGTAGCGTGAAGGAGCAAAATGATAATAGTGGGATTTCACACACTGAGATGGGTAGGCTGGTATAGGTATGGGCACCCTCCCCAGTCGTCCTCAAAGATCCCTGGGAAGGTTACCACCAATTTGCCCCTGTGAAACGTGGATTCATGTACAAAAACATAAAGCTATAATTCGTGAAGCATTGCAAGATTGCCAGTTGATTTGGAGACAGCAGGTTTATTTTTGAACTCTTGGCTCCCCAGGGTTGCTGCTGCTCAGCCAGCTATCACTCACCCACGCTATTAGCCCATCTGTCAGATAACAAAGACGTGAAACGGTAAAAATGTGTTCTATTACTCATTACGAAAGCTGATATGGAACCTGCGGTGTTTGTTCTCAAGAACCCCTGGTGTGCCACTGGACGCTGTTGTGAAAATGAGGGTCATGCTCAATGACGAGCTTTTATGAGACTGAATGGATATTTTGGACCCTTATTGGCATAGGAGTTAGACTGTACTGTAGGGGGCTCAAACTTTGGCAGGTAGAGTGATGATCACTAAGCTCAACTATCGATCAATTTTGTACAGTTCGGAGCAGGTTAAATTCACTCTCAGGCACTCCAAGCCTCTCTAATCTTATCCCAGAGAAGTGGAGCTCTGCCTTGGTTTACAGTTGAGGTCACTGGCGGGGCAGTGTTTGGACAGGGACTGATGAAATCATGCCGAATTGTTAACATTAAATACCAGTCGGTGTGAGGACTGATGACGGCATTGGGGTCCTTTGACTCCTTGGTACAAGACGTGCCTTCCTGAAATGTGCTGGATTCACAAGCCATATGAGAGGCCCTCTTTGGCTTTCACCAGTTGATCTAATTTGAAAGCGTTGTTTTAAGGGATTTATCAGAAAGATAAGAAGTGTTTCTAGGGAATAGAAAACGGACAAGAGAATTGATCTGCATTGTCAAAGTCATGCATTATGACTCACTCCCCAAGGTGACAGTATCTCCTTGAGGGAAAAGCTGCCAAAGGCTTTGAAAGTGATCTGCCTGTTTTCTTTTCACACTGACTTGCAGGAAGGTGCTGGTATTTGGAGATGATTAAATCCTGTGGAAGGAAGGAATGATGTTTGTGGTATTACTAAGAGAAGTTGAAATAAAAAAATGGTACTTGGCAGGCAATTGTGTAAAATTTAGTAAACTTTGTGGAATTTTAGAGTCACGGACACATACTTTTTTAACAAAATTTATTCTTTTTTTTTTAACTTCACACTTGATATAAAAGGTTTGCCCGCTTCAGTCATACTTTTCACCGTGTGAGTATTGTGCTTTTCAGGAGTGGCATGTGACTCTACTGTTTAGTCAGGGCTAAATTTAAAAACCAATTTGCGAGGGCATGTTACTCGCGTTATTAATGAGATAAGGTCTTAGTGAAGCAAGCTCTGTCGCAAAGGGCAAGTGTCAGACAGCAGGAAGTCCTGGCCACCCTTCCCAGCCCTGTTTCAGCCAACCTGCCACCTCGCTGTCAGTGCATACCACCACACAGAGGAAATGCCCTCCGCCAGCCACAAGTGCCTCCCGCTCGGTGTGGGGCCCTCCAGCCTGGGGTCCCCGCACCAAAGCTGACTGGCCACTGTTTCCAGAGACCCTGGCACCTTCTTTACCAATGGCTTTTGTTTGGGATCTTCAGGGACCATCTCCAAGAGTTAAATCAAGATTGCGTTTCTCAAAGTCCTACAGGTATCAGCTCTTTCTTTTTGTAGCTGGGAAAAAAATTTTTTTGTCATCTGCTGTAGCTGTAGGGTCCCTGCAAACAAGCATTTGCCTTGCCCTGATTTTTTTTTTTTTTTACTTTTAATGTGTGTTAAATTGGCAGTATAACAAATATGAGTTAAGAAGACATGAACCTTAAAATATTCAGGGATATGCAGAAACGTGGAGAAGTAGAAGGAAGTTGACTAACTAGCTGTTTTCGAGGGTTAAATGGGAGCTTTAAAAAAGTATTCCTATTACCGCCATCTGGAAACCAAGTGTACTAGCATGCCTAATTCACTGTGGATAGCCAGAATTGGTCATGCTAACTTTCGGTTAATCCTTTGAGAGTCAGGAAAAGATTCTCATTTGATTAAACAAATAAGCAACCACCCCAACAAATACTAAGTATTGTTTATAAGTGCTTCAGGAAAAATGGAAATTATCTCTCTGGTCTAGGTGATATTCAGAGTTTTAATATTTTCTGGGATTAGACACCATGAAAGCAAAGTAAAAATTTTGTTAATTTTTTATTTCTAAAGATTTCTATTAAAATTATATGAAAAATCTTAACCTTATGACCTCAGTAAATTATCGATTTCACCTTTCTTTGTTTTGCATTCAAGTTACCTTATGTTAACCAAATAACTAGAAAAATAAGAAGACACTAAGAAAATTCTTTGATTTCTTTCTTTGCTTTAGTATTGTAGGTACTTACAAGGGAAAGATTGGTCCCTCACATATTTTGTGTTTCTAATTGGTTAGTCTATAGCACTGAATGCTATTTCAGCAAGAACAAACAGAGGTGAAATCGTTTGGAAAATCTCAAAAATAAGGTCTTTCTTATTTAGACCAAAGGCAATATGTCTGGAAACTAACAGGCTTATATAGACAGATGCATTAAATTTGGATCAAAATATGTTCAGGTTTACTTGCATAGAAAACATTCAAAATGTGTATAACAATAATTCATAAGAATTATTTGTTTGCTTTAGACAGTATGGAAGATAGTGCCCTTGGAATATTTTAGGGAACTATATAGAATCAGAAAAATCAGATTGTATACTTCACTAGTCACAGTGCCTAAGCAAACTTTGACAAGGGATAAGTAAAATTTGGCAGCTAAAAAATGTAAGTAGCACCTTTTTTATTTCCATTTCAAGGCAAAGTAAATACCATTTGTATGTATTATGTTAACTTGTTACCATTATAAATATAGTTTATCATTAGCAATTGGCTGCCTACTAAATGCTTTGCATTCTACTGAATGCATAAACCTTGGTTATTGTTTGCGATCACATGCTTACTTACTACGACTATGCTGTATGCTCCTGAAAGATCTGGGAACTTTGCTATGTGTAAGCCCAATAAATAGGTGGTGGCTTCTGACTCTCCTCAACATTGAGGTCCGGTTTTCCAAAGTGCCGTGAATATCTAACTGCTGAGTAGCATGAAAGCAGTGGCATGTTGGGTTACAGGGTTTTAGAAATCTCAGGCAATGCAGAGTTTAAGGTTTTACTGTATTGCAGATATATTACAGGACTTGCATTTTTGGTCTAGCAAAGCTATTTTCCTTTGGTCAAATGCTGATCCTTTCCAAAATACAACAAGCCCTGGGTGTCTCAGATGAGTTTTTCATATATTTAAATGCCCTGTGTTTGTAGTTCTAACAAGCCTCTTCCATAACTTTAAGAGGTGAGGATGACCTTTGGAATAGCCACCATGGGCCAGTCTCCTTTGCATCTTTGTCCTTCATTCATCTAATTTTAATTTGCATGTTAATTGCCCGTGTGGTAATTATGCATATGTACTGTCTTCTTGTTCTGTGGGTCCTATTTTGTCTCTCCCCTTGAGCTGTAAAGTGTTTGAGGCCAGAGGCTCACTTAACATGCAGCAAGACTACCATTAATGCGTATTTGATGAAGCATCTTGCTGCGCTCTTAGTTGGTATCACCCTTTTTGTCATGAAGTCAACTGGTTGATAGGATCAGGGCTGAGTGAGTTGATAATCATAGCCTGAGAGAGTCCAGTGGAAGGTTGGGAGGTTAGGAGGACAGTAGTTCACTTTGGCCTCACATTTCCCGAGGTTTCTCAGTGCTCAAAGAGAGGTCACACATTTCCTGCCCCACTACACTGACAATAATACTGACAGTAATGATGATGAAAGATGTTTATCATATAGCTTTAAACTTGGAACAGACTGCACCACTCAAATGCACCATAAGTCAATATATGTATATGTGTGCCCACGCACACACACTTAAATTCTACAGTTAACTTCTGAATGGCACAACTTCATTGCTTAGCCTTCCTGGGGTTAAAAGTGTTAAATAATTTAATGTAAGCATTTAAAATATCTACAATTTTCCAATCTTGTTTTTGCATTTCTTCATTTCTTTATTAACATGCAAGATCCTTAAAACATGGAAGTAGCTTAAAGTTGTCTTGACCTTTGAGAAGCTTTGGAAATGATTCCGTTATTGAAGCAACTGAACTAATGGGGCATTAGCCAACATTTCTCTATTGCATTTCTCCTTTATAAGATTGTTAATGAACAATATTTTATACATTATAAAACCCTCAAATGTGTCTAGTACAGTGTCATATTTTTATTTAAAAATTGAGTGGATATTAATGAAGGATACTGGTGATATACTCAAGTTTAAGCTGGAATATTTTTTCTTTGTCATTATTTTCACCCACTTTGTAGCATTCATGATAAAGGAAAACCAAGTCTGTAAGATATGATATTCATTTAAATTGTCCAATTTGTTAAAGGAATGGCAAATAATTTGATGAGTATGGGTCCCTGAGAAATATTCACATTGGACAGTTATACAATGCTTAAAATTGACTTGAAAGTAGTTTTTCAGTGGTGACCCATTTTTGTCTTTTGTGGGTAAAATGAATTTTAGAAAAAATGAAATGATTAATATATAGCTTATTAAGAAGCCACATGTGATTTGATGGAGAGAGAGAGAGAATTACACAATAGAAAGGCTAATGTTTCTCTGTGGGCCTAGAATGAAGGCCAACCACTATTTCAGAGCTGTACCTTTCACATCTGTTTAAAGGAGAAAGATGAGGAAATGATTTCCTCATGTTTGATTTAAGAACACAATGTGAGTGAACTTATGTTGGAGGCTTAAACTTACTATCTAAAAAAATCTGGGCAAAGAAATGCTCTGGGAAGCAAAGAAGGAGGAGCTGAGACATAACAGATTGGTGCACTCTGGCAGGTCCCCGAAGGAGCACTAGGGCATCTTGTTTTTTACGGGTTACTGTTCAAAATGGCACTGATGTTTGAGGAAACTTTAAATAGAGAGCTACTCTTCTACCAGTGGTCTTGTCCTCCAACCGGAACATACTTTCTGCTTTCTGTCTTATTAGAAAGGGATGTTAAAAGGAACAATTTTGTGGTGACTGTGGGATGGATACCAGGCAGAGAGAAGAGAAAATCATCCAAGGTGCATTGAAGGGTGTGGCAAAGGTGATTCCAACAGCCTGCCACAGACCAGTAGCAGAAGGCAGGTTCCAGTTTCTGCCTCTGACACTAACAAGGGTCATGAAAGCCTTAGAAAATCTCCAAATCTCATGTTTGCGACTAGTTTCAACATCTTTTTCTCTCCCGGCATTTCAACAAAGCTGCCACGTGGATGATTAATTAAACTCATTTGAGCAAATCTCTTGTAGAAGGGCTAACAAGTACATTTTTTAAATGTGAAATAGACGAATTAGTAGAAAGGAGGATTAGCAATCAGATCTAGAAAACAAAAGACCAAGTGATATTCAGGCCATGAAAAGATAAAGCAATATTTGCTAAAACAAAACCCCTGCGTGACCTTAAATTATTTCCTATGCTCTTAGAAAGTTGTGCTCAAATCTGCAACTTTGATGTGGAGATTTTATAATATATGAGCGGGAACCGTAGGAAATAGGGACTCTAAGCCATTCTTTGTTACTACCAAAAACTGAGTAATAGCTTATCAGTGACAGCCAGACCTAGCAAACCCACTAGAAAATGCTGGCTGTAGCCCAAGCCTCAGGGAAGTGAGTGCCACCAATAACTTCATACAATAGTATGCAATTTTCTAAGTACCACATTAATACCTCCTATTGCATAGCATTTTTAAAGCTTTTCCGATGTAACAGATGTGATAACTTGTTTTTAGTGCCCAATAGCTTATCTCATTTACTTCTTCAGGGTATAATTACCACCAAATAAGAGAGGAAGAATTGAAGGTCCGGGAATCAGAGGTCACACGCACATGTGGTCAGAAAGCAGAGGAAGAGTAATGAGATCTGATGTGTACTAGGCACCTACCAAATGCCAGACAGTGACCCCAGGGCTGTGCGTGCATCATCTGATTTCATCCCTCAAAACAGCTGCACAAGGTGAATCTTGCTTTGCCTTTATCTGACAGATGAGGAAACTAGGCAGAGAGAGTTCAAGGAACTTGCTGCCCAAGTTCGAACCCTGGCAGTCTGTTCTAGAGCCTAGACTTTTAAATGGCCACTCTCCCACCTCCTATGGCTGAGCAGACCCTCTCATCACTCCACGGGAGGAAATTTCATGATGAGAGGTATAGTTCTCATATACTTAACTATCCTAGTTTACTGAACTTGGACTCTTTCTCTGAAGTAAGAATGCCTTGTAATTTGATATAGAAAGAGGGCTCAGTGATCGATTAAAATATAAACTTATCAAATAATGTCTAAAATGCCTTTTAACCTATTGCTATTGGTTTAAAGTAGTGTTAAGCAAAAGCATCATGCTGTAAGTGTTTCTTATGCAAAAAAAAAAAAAAAGAAAGGAAAAGAGAAGGAAAGAAAAGAATCAATAATTTTCTGTGGCTTGCTGCCATCTTCTACCCAGGTTTTTCAGTGTGGGCTTCCATCTGGCTCATTTCATCTGGTCAAAACCAGTGATCATGTAGTTGTATTTTACTGTCAAAATGTTATTCATCAGCCAGTGGTTCAGAGGAGCCAGAAGATTCTCTGAGCGAGAGAGGTCAGCTTCATCCTGAATCATGCTGATTTATTTCACTGACACTGGACTTCTTAATAATATTCCAACTTGTGAGCAATATTAGCTAAATTGAAAATGAGAAAATTAGTTACCTTATAGGCAATGTAACAGTCACTATAGGAAGAATGGTATGGTTCACAATCATGGCCCGTGTGCGATGAGAAGCATGGGATGGGAGGGAAACTTGGATCTAGAGCCATGGACCACGCATGACTGTAAATGCTGCTGCTTTCCTGACAAAGCAATTCCCTCACCTCCATTAGTGGATCCCATGTCTGTAAATGGAAAATCAAACTGCCCAGAAATGAAATATGTACGTAAAACGCAGGCCTATATATGTAGGCCTGCCTACCACCTCTTTTCTAGCATTTTTTACATTCCCTTTGTCATTTTATCAATTCTGTGGTGCTTTTTACTTTGGTCAAATACGTTTCAAGGTAAGCCATTATCATTGGGACCACTCCTGGTTTCATAAGAGTACATTACACCTGATTTACAAACAGTTACCTTGTAAGCAACCTGTGCATATCAACCCCCTACGAAGGGGGTATGCAGTAATGGTTGAAGGCTGGTTAACTCTACAGCCACTCTGCTGAACTGCCAGTTTACAAACTTTCACTCACAGCTGTGAGACATTGGTCAGGCTACTTAACATCACTTGTCCTTAGTTTCCTCATCTATAAAACAGGATGTTGCAAATATTAAATGTGTTGGCCATATATAATGCCTGGCACGTAGACAGCACTAAAATAAAAGTTAGCTATTACTAATACTAAAGTGTATTAGTAATACAGTAGCACTGTTCATCTTTTTTTCTTTTCACCTCTCTATCACCAATGCCCAGAAGGGCGTGTGTCATAAAGTGGGTGCTTGGTGTATGGGTATTGAATGAATGAGTTGATCGAGCAATGTTTCTGGTCCCCTGTCAACAGTGAGGACACTGCCTCCTTTTCCCATATGCATGTAACAGAGGGTGAAAGCCAAAAAGACCCAAGAGTTTATCTGCTGAAACCACTATTTGAGACTGAAAAACCTAAAGAGCTCTCTAGGTTTTAATAATGTGAAGTCAGTGAAATGCAAAAGGCGGACATCTCCAGAGCACCAAGTACGTAAGCCCCAGAAAGCTTGGGAGTGAACTTGAAAAAATAAGCTTTGTGCTGGGCTAATGAAATAAACTCTGAAAAAGTAAGAACTGATGTGATCATGAATAAAATACTCAAGTGCAACCAGAATTCATATAAAATATTAATGCACTCATTCAGATACTATTTGTTAAATGCCTATAATAAGTGTCGACAGTAATGTGCTGATAAGTGTTAACAGCCAGCTGTCTGTGAAGACACCTACAAAGAGTATTTGTAATATTTGCTGATTTCTGTGGCAAAATTCCCCCACCAGCCCATTTCAAGCTGCAGAGGTCATTAACTGTGGAGTTGGCAAGAAATGCGTTGTAGCGCATACATACAATAGATGCAGATGACCTCAAGAACATGGTCAGTTGTAAAATGTAGTCAAGTTATTAGGGAATGGTTAGTTTTGAATATTTCCATTCTTATTAACATGATGTATTTAATTGTAAGTTTATATAATTTAATTTTTATCAACACTAAGTATGACAGCTGACTTATACTCCTAAAAACATAGGAGTCTGGTCTTGCTTGCCAGCCGGTGCCAGCAGCTGCAGCCACCATTGTGCCTAGTGCTTTGTTAGCCACCTAAAAACATTCACCTTATGTTACAGACAGAGTGAGGAGTAAAATGGACAAAGTCCCTGCTCTCGTAAAGCTTACATTCTAGTGGAGGAAGGCAAGAAAATAAACACATTAACAACCAAATAAAATAGGGACTGAGATAGGAGATTCTCTTAGGGTAGTCAAGGAAGGCATCATAAAGAATAGGACAGGTGACGATTTCTTTGCATATAAGTTCAGACCTATGCACTGCATACATCCATGAGCACATGTGAATCCTAGGCAGACAAGACCCGAGTCAGCATTGCACCAACTCAGTGGAACCATGTGGATATTGGCGTCATTAGTGACTGTGTTCTTGGTCAGATCGGGTGCTCATCTTGAGTGAATTTTCCTTCACTTCACCTTTGTTGTAAAAATATGAGGAGGGGGAGGAGGAAGAGAGGAGAAGGAAGAGAAGAGCCAGTTTACAAGACATTCCATTCCATTATTGTACGTAGTTCTCAAAAGTTGTCTATGTAGAACGTATTAAAGTAAAAAAAATCAGAGGATAAAATTCAGTAGCAGTAATCTGTCCTGTGGTGGTGCCTTTTCCAGCTTGATATGTCCATGCACATCTGCCCCGAGAACGTAGTTGTCTTAAGAATAGTTATGTGATGAATTTATTTTCAAAAGTAATCATACAAACTTAAAATCTTGGATTAGAAGGAAAGCTAACTAGACCAAACTTTACTCTGACATAAATTTTTAGGATGGTGCCTGTAAATATTATGCTTCTAATGCTTGTTGCTTGATTTCCCTTTTGGCAATTAACTTGTCTCTAATTGATTTGTGAATTATCCACTTGAAGTTGCTAATGAATAAAGGAATGCAATGGCAGGATAACAAAACAGATTGGCTGGAAGGAGAGATTTAACTCTGTAAAATATCATTGATTTTTAGGAACTTTTCTTTTCATATAGTGGCAATGTTTAGAAAGACAATGAAAAACTAGTTGAATCTGATTAGCATTCTCAACCAAAAGGAAGATTTATGGGGTGTTTAAGAATCTCATTAATTTCATGACGTAAGTACATTCTCTAGTGAAAGGGTGGTCACTTTAGGAGGAAGAAAACCATAACAAAAATATTCTTCTGTCATCTTTGGGTTGGACTTGACAAAAGCTCTCATACGTGGCTTCCAGAAAGTATCACATCCCTGATCTCAGATGAACTAAAAAATGAAAACATTTCATGGCTCATATAACTATTTTCCTCTGCTAGAAAATAACTAGATAAATCTCTTTTTATCACAAAAAGATAAAAACCACGTGAGTTTCTTTAGCTTTTTGTCCTGAAGTTCAAAACATCTTGAGCACAGGCGGCTGACAGTTACCAGTGGTCCTGGTAGTGGGTATGTTTTGGTCTGCCTTTCCTGGTCAGGGAGGGAGAGAAGGACTCTGCAGCTTCTGCTGTTTGTGTGGCTTCCCTAACCCCGGGCGGAGATACTCAGGGGCACGACACATCAGATTCCTCCTCTTAAAGAAATCTGTGTGAGTTGAGACAACAGAAACATTAGAGAGAACTAATTTACAAAATGCCAAGAAAGGTAAAGACGAAATCATTGCCTCTAACCAGGTAGCTCAGTTGGTTAGAGCATCGTCCTTATATGCTAAGGTCGTAGGTTGGCTCCTCAGGGCACATGCAAGAATAAGCCACTGAGTACAAACATAAACGGACCAGCAAATTGATGTCTGTCTCTCTCTCTCAATCCTCCTGTTCTCCCTTGCCCCTCGCTTCCCACCCCTTCATCTCTCTAAAATCAATCAATATTTTTTATTGCTTGGGAAAACACATTATCTTGTGTTTGTAATGAACTTAAAAGAAGTAATGTTTATGTTAACCTTATATGACTTAAAAAATCGTTTTTACCTTTCAGTGTTGGTAAAAAAGGAAGAAACTCTCTTCCTTTCATAAAGTATTTATATATAACCCTTAGAACTCTGTGAGAAATCAGTTGGTAAAAGAAGATATGTGTGAATGTGCAACTAGGTAAGACATAAAAAATGCTTAGCCATTTTTTCTCATATAACCAGCACTCAGAAACCAGCACTGAGAAATAAAGCATTACCAACTCCCAAGGATACCCCTTCGTGCTCCCTCCCAGGCACTGTGATCCCAAACTTCTTGACTTCCAGGAAAATAGGTTTATTTTCCCTGCTTTTGAACATTTAATGAATGGAGTTATATGCTATAAAGTCTTCTGTTTTGGTTTCTTTCCATCAACGTTGTGAAAATGAGATCCATCCGTAGGGTCTCATTTTGTGTTACTGTAGATTGTTCGTTCTCATTGTGATAATATTGCATTGAGTGAATGTACTGCAAATTGCGTATGAATTCTATTGTTAATTGAGTGTTCCAGTTTGAAGCTATTATAAATAGAGCTCCTATGAACATTCTAGAATAAGTGATTTGGTAAACAAATGGGAATGGAATGTATATGTTTTTATGGATGCACATACATTGGTTATTTCTCAAGGAGTAGAATTTCTGGGTTGTACGTTATATGTATGTTTTAGACACTGCCAAATATCTAAAAATACTTCCCCAAAGTTATGATACTAATTTTGTAATCCCCAAAGCAGTGGTCCAGGTTTCCCACATCCTTAGGCTTTTCAGTAAGTGTCATTTTCAATAAATGTTATTCAGGAATAGAAATGTCATATAATGCCCTTTTGATGGAAATGGTCTATAGGACCAATTTTTCCAGGAGTTATATGGGCACTAGTCAGCCATTCGCACTCCATTTTTTGTTGTGATGGACGGTACACGACGGTGACATAGGAGACTCCGGCAGAGAACTTGCTGTGCGTAGGAGTGTTTCCCTCTCTCTGAGCCATATTTAGTTTAAACCTATGATCTTCTTCTTACATTTTATCAAGATTCATTTGTCTGGGTAAATAATAACAAATTTCAAATAACAAGAAAAACAGAGGATAACACATAAACATTGTTAGCAAAACCCATTAGTAATCTTTTATTTTAAAATTTCCATTTCCTACTTTTATTTCTAGTTACATATCCTCTGCTCACTTAAATCAGGTTTTCCCTTCCATAAATGATTTCTTTGAAAAGTTGTTTGGAACTTTTCCTAAGCCTACTAAAGTTGTTTCAAAGCTGTGGCAAATACATAGGCAATATGAGTCAGGATACTATAAGTGTATTGCTTTATCAAAGATGTATTTTAACCCAAGCATTTAAAGCAGTTTTTTTTTCTTCTCTTTCCTCTTTCTTCATCATTTTTGTCTTCATTTTCTTATGTCAAAATTTTGGCAACATATATTCCTCTTTTGTGTGTCATAACTAATTTCTTGAAACTCAAAATCCAGTCCTCACACTGCCTAACCAGTGGCATATTAGGTAGAACAAAAAAAAAACTAAGACAATATAAATTTATTCTAGAGTTTTCATGACATGAAGCAAGAATACTTGGTGGTCAGATGAAAACTTCGGATCATGAGCTTTGAAAAGTATAAGTTTCTCGATAAGGCTCACCTGACAATCAAGAATTTGGGAAAAGAGTTGATGGTTTATAATGTTCTCTTTTATTTATTTATTTTTTATTTAACATTTATTGTATTTTTTCCATTACCATTTAGTCCTCTTATACCTCCCTCCCCCGCAGCGATCACCCCACTGTTGTCCACGTCTATGAGTCCTTTTTCCTTTTTGCTCAAACCCTCCACCCCCTAACATCCCCCCAAGCTGTCATCTGCTCTCCATCTATGAGTCTGAATGTTCTCTTTTAAAGTTTAATCTCTACCTTATGGGCTCTGGAAATTGTTATATTTCAATTTTGCTTTTAGATTCCTCAGAAATGAGGTTTTCCTAAAAATATAATCCTCGGAACCAGTGTTTTTCAGTGTCTAAATAGCTCCCTGGGCCCTGCTAGAAGTCATGTTAATTCTTTCAGGTCACAAAAATACTGTTTCTAATATATACGAAGTAGCAGCTTATCGTGGCTAATTGTTTCATCAATGACAAATAAAAATTTATCACTGTGGCATGGTGAATTAAGGGCCACAAGACTCATGTTAACCAATATTTCAAACTATTAAATCTTTTGTCAGAACTACTAAAGAAAAGCAGAATGGCTTATCTTTCTTTTCAACTCCCTGTTGTCATGCCTGCTGCTGGGGGTGACAAGAGATGCAAAATACTCCAAAATCAGAGAGAGGGGATTGATCGCTAGGCACAAAGGTCATTGTCCAAGCAGATAATCAGCCCCGTCTGCATGGAATACACAGCAGCCCACCAGACACGACAGAGTTCGCCTCCACTGGGGGAATGTTAGTTTGAGACGGCACGTTCAAGGAGACTCTGTCAGCAAAATAAAACTTTGGAAAATAAACAAAGGACATAATGTTTTTAGGTTTTATTTTTACTTTAGAAAGGTTTTTCTTTTCTTCTTTTTTCAATCACTTTACTATATTTAAATAAATATCTAGGTTAGACCTAGCACAGAAACTGAAGAAGAGCTTACACTTTTGCTGAAGGGAATGGGACAGTTTATAATTAAACACTAAACTCTATGACCTAGGCCAGTGCCTCCCCAAACGGGATGTTCACACACTTGTCTCCCGGGGATCCTGTTGCAATGCGGTTTTGGTTGTGTGGGTCTGGAGCAGGGCCTGACAGTCTGCATCTCTAGTGAACTCCAGGATGGCATGGATTCTACGGAACCTTGGACCCCAGTTTGAAGCAGAAGGGGCTTAGGAAATAGATGTTAGAGTAAATTTTTAGATAAAATAAATTTTGCAAATAAGATACAAATGTCTGTCTCACTCCATGAACTCAGCCAAAAAGTAATTATCGTTCTTTTTGTAGAATTCAGAAGTAATCCTACTTCTTATTGATATAGTAGAGATTTCATAATATAATATATTGATGCACTAAAAAAATATTTAGAGACCAAAAATTAATCATGGGGACTTTTGTAAATATTTTCTTCTAAATTCTTAAAATAAATTCACATCTGTAGTTTTTCATGAATTACTCCTGATTCAATTGACAGAAATGGTCTTGAGACAACTGCTAAGAGGCAGGATGGGTATGAGGGAGAATATAAGGTGTTTTTTGAGATGCTCAGAATGAGGTTGCCAGGGTATCTGCTTTTGCATCAAAAGGTCAGAATCTTTGTTCCCCAGCAATGATTTAAACCACTGAAAAAGAGCCCCAAGACACATCTAAAGTAAGAATTTAAGAGACTGGGTCTGAAACCTGATTCACCAATACTGTTTCCATTTTCAGAGAAAAATGTGTAGCGCTTCTGAGAAAGCTGCCATCCTATACCTCTGGAAATAGCAGGAAGTTTGTTAAAAATTTAGTGATCATTGGCCACTTTTCAAATATTTTCACTCGTTCTTTACTGTCGGTGACAGTGAGGTTTGGGGAGAGGAGAAGACCAGTACAGGTTTTCGTTTTCCTTGCTTTAAAGTGAGATGAAGGGATGACTAGATAAATAGAAAGTATTTTTATCATAACACCTGTGATAACGTCCTTCCCCTAAAGCATTTTGTATATTGTTTGAAGGCATAGTTCTTAATATTCAAGTCCAGCCTCAGAAGTCATTTATTTGCCACTTACTGTATAACTCACCACACAAAATACACTCTCTTATTTTTAATATACATTTTTTTCATTATCATAGCAATAAAGCCCCAGCATGCAACATTCTTCAGGGTACATTTATATGGTAATCATAATAGGCATTATACCAGTTTTTACTGGGAAGAGTAGCAGCCAGCTGACCTAGATTTCCATTCTGGGATCATGATACAGGGGTAGGCAAACGTAGGTTTACAGTTGTTTCTGTGGAAAGTAATACAATTCATGAGTAATAGTACAAGAGTAGACTGTGCTTTGCATACTCACAGCTGTAGAGCTACTTTTGACCACCCCTGTACATTAGATAAGGTACCCAACTTCTCTGTACCTCAACTTTCTCCTGTGAAACTGAATGTACAGACTTACATTTACTGTATCTCTCTCTGTTTATAGATACATCATCATGGAAGTATAAGAGAACTATAAATGACCCTGGAATATGTGCCTAAGTATTTCTCCATAGTCAAGAATGTGTTCATGATAAAAAAAAAAAAACATCAAGCCCCAGAAAGATAAAAAAAAATAGTTAAATGTCCCTTTGAATTTATATTCAATTTAATCTTTCAACAAATGTATATTAAGTACATATACTTTGCTAAACATATAAAGTCCAAATTCTGTGTTTTTTAAAATCTCTGATACATGTTGTTTAAATCAGGGTTTCAAAAGTAACCTATTGCTAACATTGTCTTCTGAATAATAATGATTATTCTTTTGAATGCTGCTAAGTATTAGCAAAAGGATGGATGTGGAAATGAATAATAATTCTTACCTTACATTATGTATTTTGGGGTTCCAAGACAGACAGCTCCCTGGTGCCTACTTTTAAACAGTTTAATGTGAAAGTAATGGGCTATTTACTTGCCCCGTTGATTCAACTGTTTTAGGTACAGCTACTAGTTAAATAAACTCTGTCACATTACCTAAACAAAAATTTAGACACTATTAAGATTAATTTGATTATTTTAAAGTTTCCATTTAAATAAATGACAGAAATAAGAGACAAGTAAAAATTATATGAAGAAGTGAGTCCAAATATGGTAATTTGCAGTTCAAAGGAGAGAGATATTTGCCATTTCTCAAGAGTCACTAAACCACAAAATATCAACAATATAGATGAATGCATGCACTTGGACAGATGTTGCAGATAAGAGGCGCCCAATGTTGTAGATTCTGGTATTTGTCAGAGATAAAGAATGAACTGCATCTGTGCCTGGATGGCTCTTGGGATCAAATAAAATGAGCAGTTAGGATAAGTATAAAACTATTTATAAAGTTCTTTCCCATTAAGATCTTCAGTCATAAGAAATATTGGCATTGCTCTTAAGTGCCTAATTTAGGTTTGGTAACAAATTGTTACTTAGAAAGAAAATGTTTGGAACATCGTTTCATGTGAATAGTTTAGATTTGTGATTGAGCGAAGTTTCCCGAGTTCAAGTTGTGGCTGTTCCGTTAGTAAGTTGTGTGATATTTATTAAACTTTGTAAACGTACTCTGTTCAGGTGCCTCTGCACCTACATCATTAACTGCTCTGAGCATTGAGATAATGCAGATATAGCCCTAAACCAGTGCCTGCTGGTGTTATTGTTATTCACAGCAGTGGGCTATGAATTTCCTTCCATCAAAGGCAAGTTTCAGTGTGGACAGGAAGATCGTTTACGAACAACACTGATTCTCCACTTTCTGTTCCATGGGGCCCATTGTTTCTAAAAAGAAAGTAACAGTCACCAACCACTGACTCTTTAAAATAGGTGGGATTTATGCCACGCATACGTGTGTATATGCATACAGGTGTATGTGTGGATATGTGTCTGTGTGTAACAACACACATACCACTGCCAGGAAGTTGGATTTCTCATATCTGATAACTACTCTGAAATGTCAAGACCTAGCCGAGTGTCATGTGATTGCTATTCAATACATATTTATGGAATTTAATGTCCTTTACATTTCAAATTACTATTACTGCTTCTTCCCTGCAAAACAATTACAGTAACCCCTTAGCTTTTGTGATTTGGGCTAATACGAGGGCCTCCAGGGCTTCATGACCAGTAGTGATTTGATCCTGCAGACAACTATGCTTTTTTGTGGATTTAAGGTATCTAACTAGTGAATGGGCCTACAGAGCACCCTCATTCTCCATTCTCCTTTCCAATACAGTAACTCTGAATTAGTAAACACATTGTGTCTGTATGGAAAAATTGCCCCAGAGGAAAGCTGACCCCTACTCCAGTCCTCGGCGGTCCAGCGTGCTGGCCACCGGTCACAGAGCACTGAGTTGCAGCTAACACAGAGTAGATGGGCTGTGAGTGGAACATGCACAGAGAATCTCAGATATTTGGTATGATAGACAGTGGAAAATCTCATTAGTCATTTTATACTGACTGTGTGTGAAAATAGTAATGTGTTGCATATATTTGGTTAAATAAAATGTTATTAAATTAATTTCACTGGCTTTTTAAGAAAACTTGTTATCTGGCTTTTAGGACATTTAAAATTACATATATGGCCCCCATTCATGGTTCACATTATATTTCCATTGGAACAGCATTAATCTAGACAGAAGTGAAGAAAGAAAACAGCTAAGAATATGATAATTCTTGGAAACATGAATAGTATAACAATTGTTTAAACTAAATGTACTGGAGTGACATTGATTCACATAGTCATATAGGTTTCAGGTATATGTTTCTATGGTGGATGATCTGCATATTGCACTGTGTGGTCACACCCAACGCCAGGTCATCTTCCATCACCATATATTTGGCCCCCTTTACCCTTTACCCCGTCCATACCCTCTTCCCTCTGGCAGCCACCATGCTGTTGTTTGTGTCTGAGAGTTTCGGTTTTATACCCCACCTATGAGTGAAATCATATGGTTTTTAGCCTTTTCAGACTGATTTATTTCACTTAGCGTAATATTCTCAAGATTCATCCATGTTGTTGCAAATGGCACTATTCATCTTTTCTCGTGGCTGAGTAGTGTTCCATTGTGTACATGCACCACATCTTCTTTATCCAATTATCTAGCAAAGGACACTTCAGTGTCTCCATGTCTTGGCCACTGTGAATAATGCTGAGATGAACATAGGGGTGCATATATCTTCACAAATAAGTGTTTTTGAGTTTTTCGGGTAGATACCCAGAAGCGGGATTGCTGTGTTATGGTAGCTCTATTTTTAATTTTTTGAGGAACCTCCACACTATTTTCCATAATGCCTGTACCAGTTACATTTCTACCAGCAGTGAATGAGGGTCCCTTTTCCTCTACAACCTCTTCAACATTTGTTGTTACCTGTCTTGTTGACAATAACCATTCTTACAGGTGAGAGGTGGTATCTCATTGTAGTTTTCTCCTGCATTTCTTTAATAGCTAGTGAAGTTGAACATCTTTTCATATATTGTTGGCTTTTTGTCTTCTTGGGAGAGGTGTCTTTTCAAGTCCTCTGCCCATTTTTTAATTGGATTGTTTGTTTAGTGTTGAGTCATATGAGTTCTTTATATATTTTGGATATTAACCCCTTATTGGACAAAAGAATAGTATGAAATTTAAAGATCTTAGTAAATAAGATCAAATTTTATGAACAAGTCCACCATAGTTCACCATGTACTTGCTTTCAGAAAAAAAAAATCAAAGATTTTAGAATTTTTCATGGAGTGTTTCAGTCAGTGCAAAATTGCTCATCCTGTGAAAATGAATAATTTAGCAAGCCAGGGCTGTTAATGGAAGTGGGATCTCAAAAAAGGCAGGAGACTATAAGCCTTTTTTGTAAAGTAATAGATGGTAAAAGCATCAACAAGAGTATTTGTTTTACTAAATTTTCTAAGGGGAAAGTGTATTCTATAGTGATACTTGGGGATTTGTGAACATCCTAGATGCATTTGAATGTCAAGGGTATAACGCAGTTTTCCCCAGTATTTTTTAATTTAATGACCTTTTGTTAACTTCAAGAAATTGAGCCTTAGGGTATTTCAGCAGCTCTTTCTTGGTTGCACAGCAGTCTGAACTCTGATAGCGGCGCAGATCTGTGTGACAAAGTATACCCATGGAACCTGGGTTCCTGGGATGGTTCTGCAAAGCAAGGCTTCCAGGCTGAAGTAGTTTTAAGAAAAGCTGCACAGTCTATTTCTTTCTCAAACATTATTCATTCACTAGTATATTGAAGGCATGGTGTAATATTGAAAAACTGTTTAATTTTTTCATATTTTTTCTTCAAACTTACTTTATCACAGAATACCTCTTCCCCTTCATATGCGTCTATATGTCATATATCACCTATATATGCTGAGTTAATCTAGAAAACACTATTTGGAAATGCTGAAATATAAGGTCTGCCCAGGAAAAGTCCAGCCATTGTTAATACAATGAGAATGGTTTGCATGACATAGATGTAACCTGGCAGCCAAGGAGAGGGGACTGGAATGTGCATATGTGAACAATGACAAATTCCCTGTACTAGTTAGTAGGGGTGGAAGAAGCTGGTGAGCGAGCATGTGCACTGTGTGGGCATCACATTCCAAATGACTAAGCGAGTAGAGCAACAAATCTACATCAAATTTTGCATTAAGCTTGATCATTCCTTTGTGGCACTGTTTGGATGACTCAGAAGGCTTTGAGGGACAGTGCAATGAGTGCAGCTCAAATAAATGCCACAGACAGTTCAAAGATGGTCAAGAATCCACGTTCTGGAAGACCTGCAATAAGCAGAACACCTGAGGATGTTGGACGGGTATGGCCTGCAATCAACAAAGATTGATGACTGATAGTGCGAGAACTAGAACCTGATCTGGGGATTCCAGAAACTATTGTGTCCGAGACTTTGATGAAGGATCTTGGCATGAAACGTGTTGTGGCAAAATTTATTCTGTGGCTTCTGCTACCAGAAGGAACATCATGCTGCACTTAAGTCAATAACTTGATTCAAACAGCTACCAATGAACCAGATTTGGTGCCCTGTGACTTCTGGCTTTTCCCAAAACTGAAATCCCCTTTGAAAAGGAAGAAATTTCAGACTGTCAGTGAGATTCAAGAAAATAGGACAGGACAGCTGAGGGCAATTCCAGTAAAAGATTTTGCAGAGTGATTTGAGCAGTGGAAGTGATGCTGGGAGAACTGTGTGCTCGGTTGTACCAAAGTACCTACTTTGAAGGGGAATGCGGTGTCACTGTCCCATGTGCAGAGTTTCTTGTGTCTTCAATTAATGTCTCTTTCATAGCATATGGCTGGATACTTTCTGGACAGACCACAGCATATATTTAACTGTCTCCTGTCATTTCTCTTTATTGATATCTAGAGAAAATGACTTTGAGAAAATGTAAAATGTTCAGAAAAGTATATACTTTGATGTTCAAATGACTTTTAGCTTATTTAGAGAGTCAAACCTAAGATTTACAAATATACTTGGATGCATTTCTTGATTATTCTTATATATAAATATAACACACTATAAAGTGTGTGATCCAGAGTGATTCCAGGAAAGCTATATTTAGACAGATTACTGTCTAGGAGCCTGTTTTCATTGGACAGAATAGGACTTGCTTCTAATGAAGCTACGCTTCCAAGTAAGAATTTCTTGAGATTTGGAAAAGCAATGGCAAGATAACAAGTACATCATCACCTTCAGAAATGTAAATGGTTGCACAGTTGGTGCTGGTTACATAATGGGGAAAAGTTTCATAATGTATTTCTTAATTTACATTATTTTGTATTTTCGTTTATTTGTAAATTGTGCTAAAAATGCCACTAAGGATCATGAAAACAGACTCAATAGTTTCTAAAGCAGTGAGAAACTTGAAGTTTCACTAAAAAAAATAGAGTTAAGTAAAAAAATAAAATTTTAAGAAGTTATTCAGTTATTTTGTATTCTGAAATTGAGCATTTTTCAGGGACACTTTGGCCCTCAACCTGTCTTCTGGGGTCTTACAAGCTGCATACTTTCAGTAGAGTTCATGATTAGTATCCTAATTATACTCTTTTTATATCTACTATACTTTATCTTGGATTCAAGATATGATCCTCACAGAAACTGTTTAGGAACATGAACTCAGTGGTAACAAGTTTCAAGAGCTAATGACATGCATTCTCTAAGCCCTGCTTAGCCAGACACTCTTTCGAGATAACCAGCTCCTTTAGATTTGACATGTCAGTAAACAGGATGTGAGGTTGTTGAGCCCTTGGTTTCCCTGTGCAACATTGACTTCACTGAGAAGAGTGTTTTCACCAAGCCATTAGCTATTAGAACAGAATGCCTTTGCATTGATGAAACTTCTTGACTGAGGTTGAGATATTGAGGACCTAGCAGCTACTTTTAGGTTCCCTTTGATTGTGCCATGTAGCCTGGGATCTCTACCGTTGCCTCTGTGATGTAGGACTACTTCATTTTTTTTACCTAATCATCTCACAAGTTCACTGTGAGAATTAAATGTTTGTGAAATAATGTAGGAATGTCAGATATTGTCATGGGCTACAACATTTGCTGGTGGGCGTCAAGGAGTAATGAAACCTTAAAGAGTTCTTCAGAGATTGTCTTAAACAGTCACATGAAGTCATATATGAAGCAAGTGGTTCTCATGATTTGTTTTACCTATGAACTTTTCCAGTCTCTTCCCTGCAACACCCTCCCTCTGCTGTTGTTAGCTTTAAGCTGATGCCCATATGATCTCTTAAAATTTCTCCATGCCACATTTAACATTCCCCAAGAACCACTTTGGAGGAGGGAAAAACAACCTCATGAAATGTTTCTGAATATAACTGAGTCCCAGTCCTGTTGGGTTCAACTGCTCACCCAAGAGAGCCATAGTCCTGCTCTCTCTCCCGAGTCAGACCAGGCTGGTGTACTGGCTCATTCGCCCACTTCCTAGCTGGGCACCCTCTCCCCACGTCAGTATCCTCATCTGTAAATAAAAATACTGATAGTACTCAAATCCTAAGGTTTCCGTGGCAATTAGTGAGCTAATTATGTCAAGTACTTACTATAGCACCTGGTGTGTGGTAAGTAAATGTTACTTACCCCATAAATGTTAGATGTTGGCTGCTGCCACTGGTATTTGCAGCCATTATCGTTAAAAAGGGGGTTTATGAATGCCTTTCACTTGTTCTATTGCCTTTAAAACATACCAGTAATGCCATTAAGAGACTATAAAAGGGCTAATAATGGCTAGTGTGATAGGCTCCTGGCTACCAAATTGTGTTCTGGCACAACGGCAGCTTTTTTTAAATGGTTCTTTGCTTCATAAAAAATTAATATGGAATGAATAGGTGCTTGACCCCATTTTTTGCCAAGTGAACACTTCAGTATTCAGAGTTAAGAGAAGTTTATGTAGATGTTATCTTTTCAAGATACTGTTTAAGAAGCAAAACACTTAGTTTTAGCTAAATTCATGATACTAATCTGCAAGTTCCTGATTGTACTTGAAGAAAGTAACTTAGGTCCTAAAAGTCCTTAAACTCTTTTATGTTTTCTTTGTTATTCAGAGAGTTGTGATCAACCATAATCTCTGGAATCATTCTCAGTACACACCTATGAATAATGAAATTCATGCTTTCCCATCGTCTTTTCAGAATATTAAAATTAATTATCTTGATGGTTACAAATGCCCTTTTAACAGCATGTTAGGATTTTTAAGTGTTTTCTTTAATAACACTATTGTTTAAACACAATTTTAACAAGTAAAATGCCCGTAAGATGGGCTAAACACAATCAGTATCAGGAAAATCTTCAATGTAAGTAATGCAAAACTTAACGTAAATTATATCCTCTCTTCAAAAATAGAGCAACAATAAGCTGCATTTTAAGGATGGAGAAGATGAACCTCTTAGAGTCTGTAAGCCACAACAAATCAAATCATTGATCTGTTTAGCCACATATAGATGGAACTTACTCTAAAGATACTGTAGGAAACTGTCAACTAATACCCTTTTATTTTAATAAAAAGTAAAACAATCCACTATAGCAGAATTTTTTCTGGTAATATCTCAGTGTAGGACTTTCTAAGCTTCAAATTTAGATAAGCTGCTAGATTTTGAAAAACAAGATTCTTGCTGTTTTATATCCATAGATTTGAAATATCTTACTGCCTCCACTTCATGTTTTTCCCTAGTCCTAATGCAATGTCAATGTACCAATTCATGAAATGAAGTTTCAAAGAATCCCATATATATACATAACCTTTTAATAATGGATGAGATTACTATGACAAGCAGGATAAGGACTAATTTTTGGTTGATTATTTGTAGGACACCCCTGTGAAAACAAAACAGGGCCATTTATAAACATTACTCTGAAATATTTGGACTGTAAAACATGACAATCTTAGTAGCAGACAATTTAAAAAGCACGCAGGCTTGATGTAGCAAAAGTTCAATAGACCAATGGATGGAAGCAGCTTGTTCTTTTGAGATCTTCTTTCTTCATCCTTCTTCCTTCCCTGTGTGCCCTCCACACCTCCCTGTTTCTCTTCAGAGCTGAAGTCTTTGTTCTTTATATATTTCCTCAGTAGAATCTGCCCACAATAAGTTGTAAAAATTAAGGACACTTAAAAGTGCAAATAATAGAATGAATGCTTTTCCTCCCCAGAAACATTTACATTTCAGCATGAGCAGAACACCCAGTAAACAGACGAAGTTCCTAATAGGGCTGCATCCTGTACCGGGCCCACAGGGCTGCATGGTGGGCAGCAAGCTTGGCAGGCACTCCAGGGCATTATCTGCTGTGAAGGCTGATATGTTGAAGATGGGGAAGGGGAAGAAGAAGAAAATGCTTAAAAAAGAGAGAGAAGGAATGTAGATGTGTTAGTTCTGTACTGTAAGCCCGGTCTCAGGATGGGCATTTTCAGCAGTAAATTGATTAATCCTCCCAACACTTCTAGTGCGCATTGTCATCACACACAGCCCCTTTTGTTGACCGTTGTGAAAACCAAAGTCATGCGGGAAAGTGGCTTGCCGAAGGTCATACTGCTAGTAAGCTGAGGTTTGAATCCAGGGCTGCCTAGGCTCACAGCTAAACTTTTATTAACTATACCTGCTTCTAACAGCAACCAGAAATACACTTCCAAAAATATGATAATAGTCATAAATAGGGATAAAGAGAAATGATACAAAAATAGCTTTGCTGAGGTTACTGATAAATAAGGGAAAGGACATTTAAAGTTTTTCAACAAGATTCTCTCTCAGGATCACATTCTCTGGCTGTCTGGCCTTGGGAAATTATACCTTCCCTGATGGCTTGGAGCTGAGCATGCCCTTCTCTGTCAAGGGCAGCGTAAAGTTCATGGGATAGTTTATTTGATGCTTGTGGGCACCCGTTCCAGGCAGCAAAATACTACTTTCAGAGACTAAATTAGCTTTCTTGAGAATCACAGCAAAAAAGTGATGCAACTATATTGATTATCTTGAAATTCCTTCCCAGGTTGTTTTGTGGGGGGAAGTTCTTCTTGAGCAGATGTGCCCTCCCAGCAGTGCCACTGTGACAGAAGTCAGTCTAGCCTTTGTTTTCAGGCTCTGAGTTGGAATCATCTGAACGTATCATCGACATTCAGTCTAGACCATCTTTCTCAGGATCACAGACTGGGGGAAAATTCCAAACCATACTTGTTCCAAATGGCAGGGAATGGCTTCAGAACTTATTTCTAGAATCTTTTGAACTACTTATATTATTTATATGAATATTGCCATTGATTGTAAACATGCTTATACCTACCCATTCAGAAGGGCATGGAAGTGTGTGATAAAATCGAGGCAGTCTGCTGCCATCCAGCCTTTCTGTTGCCATCTTCGGGAATCTCCTCCATTGTTTTACAGAAAGATGGTATTTATAGAAGTGATTATTCTTTTATCCCTGAGAGGCAGACACTTGTAATGGTACCACAGATTCCTTAAAAAAAAACCACACACAGAAAAAACAATAACACCATCATCATTTTATTTGTGTCTTTCTTTATTTTAAGTATATCTTTGGGTAAAAACGATGAGTGCGAGTTGTATCCTGCAAATTTGTTACAATAACTAAGAATTGACACCCCTTTCTTCTAGGGGCATTTTTTTTTCAGTAGCAAAGCCTGAGCAGAATTGTGAAATGCGATGCAGTTCTTCTTTGCCATCTTTTATTTTGAGTCTGGGCGCTTTCCAATCTTCACAGCTGTCTCTTCTGCAAAGTGGGTCTTTCACTGTCTGAAGACTCTTACTGTTGCTGTTCTTCAGGGCTGGTTTCCATCTGGGAGCCCACAAAAGCAACCTGAGTGCTTCCCTGCTGACAAACTTACTGAGCACTTACACTTTACCTGACGGGGCTGCACTCTGAGGAAACAGAGGTGAATAAAGCAGACGTGGTTCCTGCCCTCGCAAGTCTGACAAGTGAGCAGGGGAGACCAACATCAAACATGTCATCACTGAGTGCCCATCTGAAGTCTCCCAAGGAGAGGGAGTTCACACTTGTGCCAGAAAGCGGAGGCCAATGCTGGGGGTGCATTTCTCCGCTTGTCGGCTTTTGGTGTAAGACAGCAGCATAGGACAACCCTACACTAACTCACCTCCTCCCAGGAACACATCAAATTTACTCTTACAGACAGAGCAACTGCCCCTTAAAAAGAACGGAGGGCTGACCTAACAGCTTCTATATAGCAAACAAGAGAGAGAGAGAGAGAAATCCAATTAGTGATTTGGAAGACAAGGTAGCAGAAAACACCCAATTGGAACAGAAAAAGAAAAAGGAATTAAAAAATGTAAGGATAGTTAAAGAGACCTCTGGAACAATATCAAGAGTAACAGCATTCAAATCATAGGAGTCCCAAAAGGAGAGAGGGGGATAGAAATGCACAATTGGATAACGTGCATTGCAGAGAAATGCAGATCCCAAGAAGACATTTATGTAAAGGAGAGAACCAGTTAATAAGGGGCTGGGAAGTCAAAGCTTCTGGGAAGAAATAATATACAACTGAGCAATCAGTGAAAGGTGACTAGGAATTAGCCAAGTGAAAAGCAGGAAAGAGTGTTTGAAAAAGACGGAAAAGCGGGTACCAGTAACATCTCAAGAAAAAGTGAAAAAACCAAACAATTGATATTGTTTTTTACTGAGGAGTGACTGACTGATTTATCCCTTTCATGGATGATGTGCATATGATGTAATTTATTGACTGGCTATAAGAAGACATTTATTTCCAGGAATGAGGAGAGAAGAAGGCCAGGTTACTGTTATGCGGCCATCTGGGTATGGTTCTGCTTTCCCCGTAAACCTCTGTACAACAACGGTGGTACCAGGGTGGCTGCGAGGCATTCTTTTCCCCACTATACTCACAACTAGCATTAAATCTCAATGTCTGGTAACCAGCGTACCTACCATTCAAACACAGCTTCAGGAAAAGCTCTCAGGATCACCTCTTTTAACTTGTTTTCCCTAATTCCTTCCCATAGAGCTGCTTTTGTCCGGCATGTTGCCAGTCCCACAAAGGCCGTCAGAAAGGACGCTATTAAATTTGGAATTGCTCAAAGATGGAAGGACTCTGTGCATTTTGTGGGTCAACTTTGTACCTAAGAAAAAGCCCGATAATTAGGATTAAACATATGAGGGTATCTATTATTCAAATAAGCAGCAGCATTATTTAAAGAATTTTCAGCTTTGAATTAGCATAAACATGACCTGTAAGTTGAGAGATTTACATACGTCCTTTAACAATGTGTTGTTTTCAGTATAATGTATTACCTGCAATTGTGTATTTACATGATGAGATTCTTTTTCTGGGTTTAAGGATATGTGTAAAATACAATTAAGACATTAAAATGAAAGATAAATCATCCCCACCAGAAATAACCATAGCAGGTTATTCACAAAAGAACCTTGAATCTAGCAGATCAGGGAAAACTCTCCAAGGAGTGTTTAAAACTCTTCAGGACCTGGCAACGCTGAAACAGGAGTCTCCCTGAGAAAGGGAGCAGTGCCTCAGGTACCTGAACTACGAACTCGGAAGCCAGGACAGCAGCATTGCAACAGTTGGCTTTAATTGCTCTGATGCGCTGGAGAGAGACACGCTCAGCTTCCTGAATTTTTGTTTAAAATGAATGGGATTCTTTCCATCTGTGGGTCACAGTTTGGAGGTATCCTACAGAAAATTAAAGAGAAGTGGATAAGTGGATAATAGAACAGATAGATAGATAGACCAGATGGGCAACCTTCTATGCTATTTATGCTCTCTTTACTCAAGAGAAATAAATGACAATAATGTTTAGGTGAAGGTTCTCAGTGGGTTTCTCATAAGGCCCCTTCTTTTCGTCTAATTTTTAATTTAACATTTTCCTTTCCTTGAAATATGCAGAGAAATAGTAATAATCCCCATGGGAAAAGAAAGAGTATAAGAGTGATCCCCTTATGCTGACTGATTTTCGAGGTGTGTGAAAACAGCCACTGACTCTCTCTCATGTCCTTTTCACCAGATGGATTTGTTGGTTTGTGACTAGATTTTGATTAGGGAGTACATTCTGTGTCTATAGAAGAGTTTTCTTTGTGGAAAACTCAAATTGTTAACTTTGATGGATTACTTTTAAATGCTTTGAGCTATAAATAACAAGAAACTTAGACCTGCAATGGCTCAAACAAATACAGGTGCTTTTGAGTAAGTGGCCACTAGAAGCATTTCAACTATTGTATGATAGTGTCCCCATTTGCTGAGGGGCAGCACCTATGCAGTTATCTTGGTCTTTTTTTATGATGGCAAGGTGACAATTACAGCTGTGGACATCATGTCTGCATTACATGCAGTGAGGGGAAGGGGGTCATGGAGAAGGTGGAAGAGGACACCCTAGTTGTATCTATGTTATTTATCAGAAACCCAAAAGTCTTCCCCAAAACCCTCAAAAGATATCAGCTTATAGCCTATTAGTCAGAGCTGTGCCATATGGCCATTTCTAATGGGAAAGAGATCGGAAAGCTAATTAATATTTGCTTTCTAGTCCCTATAGTAAATGCAGCAAGGATTAAGGGAGTCGGAAAAGGCTATGAGGAAGACTCTCAAAGAGTTGGCTGCATTTGGCCTATATTAATATATTGTTTTAAAAGCCTTTAGTTATTAAGGTTTCTCAAGGACTAGAAGATAGGAAAGAACTAAGATCATTGTGGCAAACGTAGAGTAAACCTTGGAAAGAATTAAGTAGAATGAAAAATAAACTAGAAATGACTTAAATATACACTGAAGTCATATCTTACAAAACTTTAGGCAAGCCAGTCACTAATAATACACTTGAAGGTTCTCTAACATATAATGTAGATAATAAGAACATTCTTCTAGTCTTCACAAAAGTTACCAGAAAATTGGTTAAGAAAGCATTTGCATGTATATATAGATCTACAATAGTTTTAGATCATTAATATACATACATACATATAGATAGATACATATATAAACCATCTATAATAATTTAAAGCAAAAGAATTATTTGCTTGGGTGAGAAAAGTAATCAACCAAAATAATCATTATGCTCTTGGTCATGATGATTTACACCATGTCTGTGAGATAGACACAAGAATTAATAACAATTGTTTGGGATATTTCAATCATATGAGCCCCAGAAATAATGCCAAACAGACTGGCTTTAATCAACCCATGATTCAATGAGCCCTCTGTTAGAGGGGTACTAGGATTTAGGGAGCAAGAAAACAAGCACAGAAAAATAAATGAAATAGGAGAAGGTTGGGTGAATGGGCTGTGGCCCAAGGAACTGGGAACCATTGTTGGTTGGAAATATAGGTACGTGATTTAGGACGGGTGATGCTAAGTTGTACTGGCATTTCATCAGGAAGGATGATGTCATTTTTAGAAAAATGTAAATGGAAGCAAGAGCAGTAGGAAATAGTGGCCTGTGTATGAATAATCCAGAGTGACTGTGTTTTACTAGAATCATATGAAAATAAACTTGAAAACAGAAATTGGGGTTGTGGAGGGTATCGGACGAGGGAAAGGGAAAATTAACATGGGACAGTAGATTTGGATTCTGAAGAGAGGGGCTTTGTTTAAGGATGTCTGTGGCTGTAGAACACAGTTTTCGGAAGGCTATCAAAATGGTTTGGGAAAAACTATGGCATTCTTGAATGAGAGCATGTGCAGTGACAGGAAAAATATGAGTTCTATGGACTGAAATGTGTTCTCCCAACATTCACACTGAATTCCTAATCCCAGTACCTTACATTGTGACTGTATTTGAAGATAGGGCCTTTACAGAGGTGGTAAAGGTGAAATGAGGTCATATGGGGGAGGAGGAGCTAATCCAATATGACTGGTGTCCCTATAAGAGATTGCAATGCAGGCACAGGACACTAAGTGAGGACAAAGGTACAAGATGGCCATCTACCAGAAATGTGAGAAAATAAATTTCTGTTGTCTACGCTGCCCCCGTGGTGTTTGTTATGGCAGCCCTGGCAAAGCAACACAATGAGAAAATGTTACTTAGGTTTAAAAAAGTAATGAGATAATAAACTAAATTCATGAAAGTGGGACTGGAAAAAAGGTAGTTTCTGGAAACACTGTATAGGTGTAACATCAGTTACAGCCAGTGTCATGAGGTGTGGAGATGGATGGTTAGCCGTAACTGAGTTCTAAAGGCTGTGAAATGGGCAAGTGAGAAAGGACGGTGGGTTGGTGGAAGACAAGGATGGATATGGCTTCAGCTGTGTTTCCTTTAAGGAGGTGGTGGGTCCCCAGGTCAAAGGCATTGATCAAAGACTAAGACAGATGGCCAAGGAAGCCAACGCTGAGTACGACCAGAGCAGTGCCTCCACTTGAACAACCAGTGAATGAGTTGTGTGGTTGCTTTTTTTAAAAGCTTTTATTTATTTATCTTTAGAGGGGAAGGGAAAAAGAGAGGGAGAGAAATATCAATGCATGGTTGCCTCTGGTGCGTCCCCTGCCGGAAACTGGCCTGCAACCCAGGCATGTGCCCTGACTGGGAATTGAACCTCGATCCTTTGGTTCACAGGCCCATGCTCAAACCACTGAGCTACACTAGCCAGAGCATGTGGTTGCTTTTGAAATAGCTGAAACAATGGGACTAAATTTCTGCATATGTAATTTTAGTGACAAATAAACCAATAAAACCAGACAAACTAAGAGACCTTATCTTCCTGATGTGTAATGCTTAAAATTCCTTTTGGGGAAAAAAAAGTGTTTATGTTTGTGTCTTTGGGCCATTTTACACAGAGGTAAGACCAAAAAGACAAATACATCATGGGAAGGTGAAATGATTTGAATTTATACAAGTATGACTATATGAGATTAGATTCTTTCCCAAGAACAGATTCCTGGGGAGTGGGGGAACAGTAAGCCACACTCTCCCTCCTTAAGTGAGACAGCGTCACATGGGAGGAAGAGATGTGAGTGCCGTAAGGAACAGGTTGCCTGGGGCCAGTCTGGGGACAGGGTCCAAACCATCTCGTAGTAGTGAAGAATAATAACAGAATTATTATTCTTATATATATTATTATTATATAACAGAATAATATGGGTCATATTATTCTTACCAAGAGACAGTTTGCTTCGGTCCTATGTTCCACCTCTGTGCCAGATTTTGCTTAAACACTGCTCCTTGGGGAAAATCAAGAACTTGAGAAGTATTTCCCAGATCAAGAGAGTAATCCCTGCTTTTAGCTCTTGTTAGTGAAATGTCCCGCTGATCCCCGAGAGTAATGTTTAGATGACGTGCTTGTACAAATTGTTTATATTGTTCATTAGTGTGACGAACATATTAAAAATAGGACTCCCAGTTTTCATTTTGAGGGATTACACATAATAGCAAGAACCTTTAGCAAAGTACTACATTATTTATTTATAAAATGGCTTTGACTCATTTGATAATGCTCTGTAATTAATCCTAGATTGTGTTTTGACTTTGTACAATTGTAATTTAGCATTAAATTCCTGCAAAGGAAAACATTTTTGCTGCTGTTGTTTAATATTGATCAACTTAATGTGTTTGAGACTGTTATGTCTATAGATAAATTAAAATATTGGTGTGGTTAGAATGTTATAAACTTCTAAGATATTCATTTATTTCATAAATCCTTGGTTGCAGGGATGATGTTGAATAAGTAGACAAGGAGGGCCAGCCTTTAGGTGTTTTACATTTTTTTAGATTTCTATTTAACCCTTAAAGGTTTAAGTTCAATTTATAGAAGGAAGGCCCAAAATCAAATACAAGATGATGAAAGAATTTTGAAAATCATCTTGTTTTGACCTAGAGCTAATGTAGATGTGTTTAGTTTCATACTTGCAAAACCAAAGTCTTATTACAATTGTTAATCCAAATCATGATAACCTTGGACATTTTACTGTACTTAATGATAAAAGATTAACCTGCATTGAGTTTATTTCATTGTTATAATATATTTAAGGATTTCATTAAGTGTTTAGACCATGTAATTTCTGAGCACAATTGCTCCCTGAAGCAAGCACTCTGATTAGATGTAGTCGGCACCTTACAAGTTGGTCCACGTCAATGCATTTTGCTAGGGCGTTTTCTAACAAATGATGCCATAAAAACACTTGCTTGGAACTCTCATCTCTGCCCTGTTTGCCTGATCTTGGGGTTGTAATGCAACAGTGCTGGTATAACAGTTGGTCAAATTAGATAAGAAACAACCCAAGACCTTCCTTTCCACTAAGTACAGTCTCATAGAAAATCACCTTGGGATCCGACAAGTGGAATGATACAACCTGGGGTGGCCTATGTGAAAAGCCTAGAGGAAATCCCCACCTACTCTTAGTCTCCTTCTGTGCCTTACACTCTTGGATTTGGTGAAGCATCAGAAATGGCCTTCCTCTAGAGGAAGTTGCAGTCAGTGACTGGCGTACTGACAGACACCTGCTTGTGGAAGGCATGACCCAGCCACAGCACAGGGTCAGCGAGGCCTGCTGAGCAGATGAGTTACCCCTCCGAATCCTTCCAGGCCTGCAGTTGGCTCAAGATGAACACCTCAGGCTCAGGAGCTGCCAGAAAGTATTTGGCAAAGAGCTCACCTTTTTTTCTCAAGTACTCTTTTCTCAAGTATTCTGTTGACTTGTTTCCTCCAAGAAAGGCGAGAATGAAAGTGAAATCATTGTCTACCTTTAATAATAGCCCTGAACTTCTAATGAGGTAATGGATGTGAAAGCGATTTTTTAAATTACAATACAAACATGAGATACTTTTAGTAGTTATCTTAGTAAAGAGAACCACAAATTACACCAAGGTCCCACATGAATATACTTTCTCTCGCCACGTATTTGTAAGCCCTCAAAAAAGTGTAGATCATGTAGGCCCCGGTTTTCTGAATAATGGATGTTTCTAGGTACTGGGGTTGCTTTTCTTTGTTCTCTCAGCATGTGCTCATGATGCTTCCACCATCTGATGTGCATGTGGGGAATGTGTGCGGTTTTTCAAACTGTGGGAAACAAATGTGAGCTGGGAGGTGAGCCGAGAGTTCCAAGCACCATAGAGTAAACTCCCAAATAACAGCTGCACTTATATAATGCCTACCAAGTGCCAACACTAGTCTAATGTTTTATATAAATTAAGCCCTTTATTCCTCACAAACATATGAAGTATGTACTTTTCTTTACCTCCATTTTACAGATGTGAAAACTAAAGAATAGTGAGGTGAAGTGATATGGTCCAAATCATACCACTAGTAAACGGTACAGTCGGACCTCAGATCCTACTAGTCTATCTCCAGAGTCTGTACAATTAACCACTGCTCCAAACGCTTTTAAATAGTTTTGTGGGTACTGTGCTATTTCTAATAGTAGATGTAATCATTTTGTTATATATGTTTTGTCTTTGTCTTCTACTTTGGAGGTAGGCCCACATGTAGTCTTACCAGACTTTAATTCCTCTGGTGACTACGTGTAAAATACTTTACATTTGTAGAACATGTCCATGTTAATAAATGCTTTTGCTTATCATTTTACCTACTCCCTAAGCTTTAGAATACATGGGGCTTCATCCTCATTTTTTGATAAAGAAACTGATCAAAATATTAAATGGTTTGTTCAGGTTCACATCACAGGTGTGTCGCTATTCTAAACTGGAAATCGGTGTCCTAGCTCCTGTTGTAGCACTCTTGCTAATATGTTAGACTTTGTTTCCTCGTGTCTTCCTCTTACAGTTGTGAAAAACGTGAAAAGAAGTTTAAGAATCCTAGTAAAATTGGATAAGCAGTTTTTGAGAAACATTTAGAATAATTTTAGAAGTCTTCACTAAACTAGGGGGTGAAAATGGATTAAATGAACAATGGATTTGGTTAAGTAAGTGTAAACAGTTCTGGTTTATTAACTTTCCATTTCTCCTTTCTTGGCTGGCCTAATAGGAACACCTTGACAGGACAGGCCTCAGTACTCTCTTGCCCTGTGCCTGTTGCTTTCCTGAAGTGGAAAACTCGTTTGCACTTGTTTATCATCCTCTTCCTTTCCTTCATGCAGTCTCAGAAGCTGGGTTGCTAATTATTGACCCATACAAGCATCGAAGAGGTCAAAGGTAGCTAAAATCAGAGTGTTCTTTACTTAGAATCATAATGCATTTTCCATTTTTCAGAAGGAGCAAGGCATTTTTAGCTGTGTGGTTCAGTGACCATTCAGTTATATGGCCGCTTCAGTTTCTGCTGAAGAATTCAGTTTTTCAAATGAAAAATTTGGAGGGTATTTCATTTACAGCCAGTAATTTGGTGTGTGTGTGTGTGAGAGAGAGAGAGAGAGAGAGAGTTTTTCCTTTCTGTGTTAATATGTAAGACTGGGCAGAACAATAATGCATTCATGCATTCCATAAATATTTCACAAGGAGTTGCCAAGAGTAAAGAATAGTGCTAAATACAGTGGGAGATGTTTAGGTATAAAATTACCTTACCACAGGACCTTGCATAAAACAGATACTCCAGAAATATTTGTTAAACTGAAACTGCCGTATGAACTGTATCCCACAACCTTAGAATCTATTTGGAAAATATGAAGTCATTACATTTCAAAGAATTGGGAAAGAATTTAAGGCTCACCTCATTCAGCCATTGTAGAGATGAAGTGACAGAGACCCATACAAATTATATAGCTTTTCAAAAAAATATTTAGAAGGAACGTTCTTTTTTATTATATTGTGTTTATCATAATGATATTATATATGTCATATCTACAATGCAGGGCATCATGTGAGAAAAGCTAATGAATGTTCTAGAACAGTGCCACCCAATGGAAAACTGATTGTGGTATTGTAGTACAATACTACAATACTGCTGTGGTATTGTAGTACACACCACACATGCAATTTTAATTTTTTAATAGCCACATTTAAAAAGTTAAAAAAGAACTTAATTTTAAGAATATTTTAACTTGATATATCCCTAGTATTATAATGCCAACATGTAATCAATATAAAAAATTGTATCTTACATCCTTATTTTCATACTAAGGCTTCCAAATGCAGAGTGCATGTGATTATACTTTTGACATGTCTCAATTTGAGCTACACATATTTCAAGTACTAACTGCATGTGGCTGGGGGTGAATAATTATACATTTTTAAATATTTTTAAAGGTGTAATATTGTTATCATTGCTTATTTAAAAAGGTTTATTTTAATTTAAACACACAAAAATAAAACTGAACTCAAACTGACTCAACAAGTTATTTTAAAAACTGGAATAGACTTATAACCATTAGAGAAATTGAATTAATAGTTATAAATTTTAATCTCCATGCCCACATATTAGTAAATAAGCAAACTGTGAAAAGTATTGGCTAAGATGGGTCTGTATACTTCTACTAAAATTTCAAGAAAGAGATTATTTCTACCTTACATGAATCATCTCATTTTACAACTGTCCATTGTATACTTATAGACAGTTGTAAATTGACATGATTTGCAGCCTTTAATTTGCAACATTAGCAGAAGTCTAATGGTTTTTTTTTTTTGGTAGATTTATTTTTATTTTATTTTTTCCCCCAATTTTGTATTTAATTATTTTTCAAGTACAGTTTTCTGTCTATTACTCCCATCCCAACCCACCATTCTCACCCACCCCCCATGTCGATTATGATTTAATCGACATTTAAGAACCCACCCCCCATTCTCCCCCCTCCCTCCCATTTCCACCCTTCTCAGTTGTTGTCCATGTATCCTTTATATAGGTTCCTCTAAATCCCTCCCTTATTTCCCCTGAAATTCCCTCCCCTCTCCCATCTGGGCACTGTCAGCCTGTTCTCTATTTCAGTGTCTTTGGTTATATTTTGCTTGCTTGTTTGTTTTGTTGTTTAGCTTCCTGTTAGAGGTGAGATCATATGGTATTTGTCCTTCAAACCCGGCTTATTTCANACAGTTGTAAAATGAGATGATTTGCAGCCTTTAATTTGCAACATTAGCAGAAGTCTAATTGTTAACTGTTTTTTTAATGTGGTCAAGCAGCGATCTTACTTATCCACATTAGCCATCATTATCTTTCATTTCCTTATGAGTTGGTTCTATTATTGACAAGTAGCAGGGTGGTATTATTTAATAGGCTAGATACTGTATAGGTCCTCACTGCCATGGACTTAATAATAAATGCATAAAGTGAAGGTAGAAAGTAGTTACCTACCATAGGAATCTAAGCTTGCCAATTATTTTAGAGCTTTAAAGGCTAAAAATAGAGGATTTCTCTTTCTCGCTGCTCTTCAAATTCCTATTTTTAGTAAGAAATCCCACATAAACAGAGACTACCACATTGTGCAATGTTCCAGTCTACAAAAGGTTAATGTAATTGTAGGTTTGACTATCACCTTGACCTTTTTGTAGATCTTTGTTCAGAGCTCAGATGACTATGTTGGTGGAGTTTTCCCCTTTTAAGTTCTTCCACTTTTGAAGTAAATCCTGAGCTGGCAGGAGACAGGAAAAAGCAAGGAAGGGGCAGAGCAGAAAAGAAACTAAATTTGGTCACATTTCTGGAGGCTTCTGAGTTTGGTACAATGGAACCCCTGTGGTCATGTCATACCTCATTTTTCAAAGGGCTGTTACAGTTTTCTTTTTTTCTCTGGCCCAGAGAATAAATTAGCAGACTTCTAAAGCCTTTTCCTCAAAAGCCGATTCTGATTCTCTGTGTGGTACCCCATTAATCCATAAGGCCATGCAGCCTGCTATGATGTTTTCTTTAACTTCTTGGGTTTTTTACAGTTCCTATCTACAAGCACGAATTCTTATTAATATCAGTGCATTGAGGAAGATAGACTAGTGCGTTAGAATGCTTATAGCTATAACAGAAACCAAGCTCAAGTCACTCAGTGACTCAGTGAGGCCTTTCCATCTTTACTTATTGCCATTTTTAAATGTTGGCGAGCATTATGCTAAGTGAAATAAGCCAGGTGGTAAGGGACAGATACCATACGATCTCACCTTTAACTGGAACATAGTCAACAAAAGAGAAAAAGCAAACAAAATATAGCCAGAGACATTGAAATTAAGAACAATCTAACAATAACCAGAGGGGAGAGGAGAGGGGACATTGGGGGGAATGGTTTTCAGGAACTACTGTAAAGGACACATGGACAAAACCAAGGAGGAGGGTGGAAGCAAGGGAGGGAGGTGGGTTTGGCTGTGGTGGGGGGAAAATGCAGACAACTGTAATTGAACAACAATAGAATAATTTTAAAAAAGAAAGAAAGAAAATGAAGGTCAGTCCAGCTATTACTAAGTAAAAAAAAAAAGTTGGTGACTTGTTGAAATTATTCCCCATGAGCTCAAAATTATCTGTCAGTATCCTATGTATTAAATGCAAATAACTATGACTAATTTAAAAAAAGGATCTTCTTTTCTTTATGTCTTCTTTTGTGATAGAGAAAAATCCTTCCCAAACAGACTAACCCTGACTTCTCCTCATGATCTTACTGCTCATGATTGCATCACATGCCAATGTCTTAACCAACCACCACCGCAGAAATGGTGCCTCCCTGATTAGCTGCAACAGTCAAGTTTCCTTCGTGGGGACTTAGGCTGAGGCCCAACGCCCCATAAGTACATGGCCACAAAGGTGTGTGGGTATTTAAATGACACTGAGGGTATAGTCAGAAAGAGAAATGACTCTTGTCTGGGCCACCTACTGAGTCAGCTACGAGTTAATCAGAAATTATAGTGCGGTGTAATAAGTGCCATGGAGAAGCTTGTAAGCTCAGGATGCTGTAGAGCCACGCAAGAAGGGCCGCTAGCCAGGCTTGCCAGAGCAAGGGAAAAGGAGAGTGTCAGAGTGCATTTCTAAAGATAGTGTCGTCTGTCCTGAGATACAGAGGACAAAGGGAGAAAACCAAGGGAAGGATGGTGGGAAGGGAGGGTGGGTGTCTAGTAGACAGCATAGCATGGGCACATAAATGACTGTGAATAAAAGAGACAGATCATAGTGGGTTTGGGAGGATGTTGAACATCCTAAGTATAGAGCACAAGGTATAGAGCACACGGTGGCCAACCATTAGAAATAGGGCTGGAGACATACTGGAGTAGATAATAATAAGTCATGGAGAAATTCATACTTTATTCTGCTGCAGTGGGGAGCCAATGAAAGATTTTAGGCAGCAAGTAGAATCATCAGATTTACACTTAAAAAGTCTTTGGGAAATTGATTTGTATAAGGTTAAGACTGGAGGTGTTTGAAACAAGAGAGAATCAATTGCAATAATTCTGGGGGGAAATAGTGATGGAGATGTAAAAAGGAGAATATATTTGACAGACACTTAGGAGTTTGGATTAATCAGGACTTAGTTTAAAAGGAGGTAAAAGAAGTAGGAATCAATAATCATTCAGATTTCTGGCTTGGGCAAACAGGATGAAGATAACATTTATTGAGCTTGGTATACAAAGGAAAAGCCACTTTGGAAGGGAAGTGGATGTGTTTAAATTGTACCTAATGATTTGGGGGAGCCTCTTCTGTCTAAAAAGAAAGAGAAATACTTCAGACTTGGGGTGATGAATACAAAATACAATACACAGATGATGTAATATTCAACTGTAAATCTGAAACCTATAGAATTTTATTAACCAATGCCACCCCAATAAACTCAATAAAACTAAAATAAATAAAAAGAAATATTTCTGTTCTTAAAGTACTTTAAGATGATAAGAAATATATTAGCTGATAAGTGATGTATGGCAGTAATAAAAGTACTATAATTTATTGCAGAAGGTATTAGGTAAAACGGGAGATGGGTAAAGTTTAGAAAAGGATGTGCTTCTCTAATTTTTTTAATTAATTTTTAAAGATTTTATTTATTTATTTTTAGAGAGAGAAGAAAGGAGGGAGAAAGAGAGGGAGAGAAACATCTATGTGCAAGAGAGATCAGTTGCCTCTTCCACGCCCCCAACTGGGGACCTGGCCTGCAACCCAGGGATGGGCCCAGACTGGGAATTTTGATTCACAACCTTTTGGTTCACAGGCTGGCACTCAATCCACTGAGCTACACCAGCCAGGGCAGAAGTGCCTCTTTCTGAGGAACGAACAAGTGGGAGAATCTGAAATTATTCATAAAAGATAAAAATTTTAGTTGAATCTTGTCTGTAAAGATTTGACGGATGTGAATTGTAGAGGGCTGGGAACACTGTTCTCGTTACGAGGCAAATTTGAAGAATGGTAATTGGCTGGGTTGCAAGGGAAAATTTGAATGGGTTTGATAAAATACAAAGTTTCTGGACTAGTTGAATTGGTCAGAACTTTCAGGATGCTAAGAGAAAAAATATGCATTCTGTCTGTATTGATCTTTTATTGCAAGGTGTATTAGTTAGCAGTTGATACAGTAATGCTACATAACAACCAAGCACAAAATGTCTGTAGCATATAGCAATAAACATTTGTTTCTTGCTCATAGGTCTGCTATGAGGCTGGGGTAGTTCTGCTTTGGGCTATAGGTTGCCTTCCTGTTGGTTCCTCATGTTTTTCCTTCTTGGATCAGTGGTTTCCTAGGGCCTGTCCTTGTCATGGCAGAGTTGGCAACTCCCAGGCTGGCAAATGAAAATACTACAAAACTCTTAAGGCCTCAGCTTGAAACAGGCAGATCATTATACTAAATAATTGCATTCTGTTGGTCAAAATACATAAAAAGGCCAAGCCCCTCTATCATTGAGAGAAGGGCAGTGAGGGGAGAAGGACAGTGAAGGCAGTGCATATTTACTGAATAATAACTAGTCCCTGACATAATGATAGATAGAAATTTTAATTATCATGGGTTTTGACCCATTAGCCACAAACCTTCTGGAACACTGGGGCTTTCAACTGAGGAATGCCCAATGGGCTTCTTAGGCATACTCAGGACAACAACCCTACTTGAGTGGCCTCCTTTTTGCCTTGTACTTTGCCTTTCCAAAGGGATGATATGAGCCCCTACACTGCTCATGGAGCTGAATGGGTATTGGTCAGAATGAGAACCCGCTATTTCAGGATCATCTTATGGTCACCATTAGTTGCCTTCATTCTCATGCAGCAGTGTAGGTCCATTCCTCTAGGACCAACTGGAGCTTGATAATTACCTTTTTCCAGCACTACTGAGTGATAAGAACTGAAGCAATAAAAAATTATTGCAATATTTTCCTTAGCATCCAGTCTTTGGCCTTCTTCCAAAAACTAGGCACATGTATGAAAGACAAGCTAAGAAATTGGGCTGATTATTGTACCAATAATGTGTCTGAACATCCCTGAGAAGGTATGTGGCCAATGAAAGTAACACTTTTCTCATCATTGAAGACGTCCTCAAATTGTGTTATGTCTGACACTCTACTTACTTGCTATGTAAGCAGGAGATTTCAGCCATAGTCTGATTTCCTGAGCTAAAGGTATATGACTATAGTTGCATTAATTTATCCATTCTCAAGCCCAAATAGTCTCATGATGCTTGAGTAGAAACTAATGTGTGTGTATGTGTGTCCTGTTTTGAGAAGATCATCTTTTAATATTGATACTGGTGACATGGTCATATAATATGCAAAGGAGCTCACTTCCTGTTTCCCTGTACTTCCCAAGTTCCACTAAGCACTTTTTCTCATTTTATTCTATGGCTTCTGTGTTGCTAGCAACCACCAGTGACTCCAGAAGGCCACATACAATGAAGAAAGAAGTGCCTTTTCTGGCACAGTTTTGCTCTGTGGTTCCTTTTCACTTTACCAGGATGAAAATGCGTGACTGCTCCTTTTCTCTCCATCCCATAGTCCTTTCAGATCAAAGCTCTGGCTTCTCTTTTGTGACTACTTTTCCACTGCAGACTCTCCTTGATGTTGAAGGAGGCCGCTGAAAAAGAGGAAGAAAGAGGAGGGAGAACACAAAGGCAAGATGAGGAAGAGGCCAGGTTTAAGAAATAGATTTATGTTTAATCCTTTGCAGAGTGAATCGTACTAAGACACTTAAATATTAGCTGTCACAGGGATTGTGCTTGAAAAATCTGATTCCAACCCGGAGCATAAATATCTCTTTCAGGCAGGCAGTAGATTTGAGGATTCAGTGCTACACCTGCCATAGGAAGAAGGCCCTGGTCAGGGCCAGGTACTAGGAGTGCCCTCCAAGGGCGAGAGACAGAAGACATAGTCTAGGTGACAGAGCAGGTGTGTTGTGACAACCATGAGGTGCCAAATTAGAGGGAAATCAGAGAGAGGGCTAGTATGATACGAACTGTGGCTAAACAAGGTACAGATAGCATCAGGTCAAACTGATATGGATGACACTGGCCCCTGTGTCCCATACCTTAAGTACTTTCCTGTAGGAGTGAGTCCTTAGAACAACTGACATTGAAAATTGAGTAACTTCAAATTATTTTATTTGCTGCAAAAAAAATGTATTAAGNGAGAGGGCTAGTATGATACGAACTGTGGCTAAACAAGGTACAGATAGCATCAGGTCAAACTGATATGGATGACACTGGCACTGATATGGATGACACTGGCCCCTGTGTCCCATACCTTAAGTACTTTCCTGTAGGAGTGAGTCCTTAGAACAACTGACATTGAAAATTGAGTAACTTCAAATTATTTTATTTGCTGCAAAAAAAATGTATTAAGTGAAAAATACTATAGTATTTAATTGGTTTGTATTAATGCAAATAACAAAAGCCTTCAACCAATCATTGTTGCTAGATTGGTTGGTGCACTATTTGGTGAATGAATGAAGAAAAAGGGAGGGAGGGAGGGAGGGAAGGAAAGAATGGCAAGGAAGGAAAGAAGGGGAGGGAGGGAGATAAGAAAGGGAAAAATGTGCTAAATTTCTGTTTTTAAAAGCCAATATTTACTACTGATAAATCATGCACTGTTTATCAAATCTTGACCATTTTTTTTAGTCTTCACAGATCAGAGTTGTCATATCTCAATGTGCTATATTTATAAAATGGTTTTTGGATTTTAAAGAGATAAATAACAAAGCTCATTGGTAGACTCGTGCAGCCGCTGTGGAAAACAGTATGGAATTTCCTCAAAAAGGAACTGCCTTTTGACCCAATGATTCCATTGTGGGATTATAAACTAAGAATCCTGAAACACCAGTTCAAAAGAACCTGTGCACCCCAATGTTCATAGCAGCACCATTTACAATAGCTAAGTGCTAGGAACAGCCTAAGTGCCCATCAGTAAATGAGTAGATCAAAAAACTATAGTACATTCATACAATGGAATACTACACAGCAGAAAGAAAGAAGGAACTCCTACCTTTTGCAACAGAATGGATAGAACTGGGGAGCATTATCCTAAGTGAAATAAGCCAGGGGGTGAAAGAAAAATACCGTATCATCTCACCTATAATTGGAACTTAATCAATAAAAAAAAACAAATGAACAAAACAGAACCAGAGGCATGGAAATAAGGAACAGGCTGATAGGAACCAGAGAGGAGGTAGAAGGGGGAAAGGAAAGAAAGAAGGGAAAGGACTAGTTAAAGAACAAGTACAAGTGACCCAGGGACATGAACAATGGGGTGGGAATTGACTGTGGGAGTGGGTGGTGGGTGGGGCAGGGAAGAGCAACCGGGAAAAACTGGGACAACTGTAATGCAACAACAAATAAAATTTTTTAAGAGATTTCTGGACATAAAATATAGATAACAAATTATATCAAATAAGTATAATTATAAGATAATGTTTTTAAGTTAAAATTGACTAAGTTGTTATGGTTAAAAATGGGTCACCCTATTTTTTCCCTATATCAAAATTTTTTATAAATAATAGTTTATCCTTATTCAAGTGTTTGTAATGCCTGAAAACAAATAATGTTTTATATTTTAATAGACAGACAATGTCTTTTTGATATCATGTCTTGTTTTCAGGCAGAGTGCCAGTCTGTATTCTAAGTGCTTTGTATGTATTAACTCATCTAGGTTGCTCTGTTAGTACTTCTCTGACCTTATCAACACAATCACCCCCAACAAGTGAGTTTTCATGAACATACACATACACACTCACTTTAGCACTTGGAATTCTGGCTATCGTGGTGATCTCAAGAATGTGAGATCGCAGTAAGATGGGGCGGGGGATGTTACCAAGACCATCCAAGCATTGGTGGGTGTGGGCACAGTAGCTTCTCCATTGAACCTTAGCAATGATTTTGCTTCATTGATTTAGAAATCATGTGGGGAGTTTCATTTTATTGTACTCTTTGGTGTTTCTCTTGGTTCCTGAAGAATTGAGTCTTTTTAGATGGCATTTAACCTGCATTTGGAAAAATACATTTCCAAAATTCTTCCCGATATAGAAATTTTAGTCACTGAAAAATTATATTACTATATATTTGTACAAAGAATTTCAGAATAGAATATTTTATTGCTCTTTCAGCAGAATTTTTAACTGTTCTTGTACAAGTATTACAAATGAATAAAATACATAGTTGGTAAATACAAGGTCCAGAAAAAATAATACCCCTTTTTATTACAAAATCATAAGCATGTAATTGTGTGACATAACAGTATCACACTCAAGTGCACCATATGACATTTCAGGTGAGATGTTCAAATTAAAACTATAAATTATTGCACCCGTGGTATTACCCTACCAATCACACTCCAGCAGGCCTTACTTCTGCTGGACCCTGTATAATAGTCAAAACTAGATCAGGTATTGTAATTACAGGTAACCTCACAAATATTAGTAACATCTTTTTATTCACACTTGGTTGATATTTTACTCATGCAAAAAAAAAAAAATGCACAATTGTGGCTGAAGTCTGTATGGGACCAGCCTAAACCCAGCCCAAAACCAGCCCTAACCATGTAATGCCGCCTCCATGGTGTTCTCCCCATGGATGGAAAACTACTGTCAGCTGAGCTGAAGTCGGAGACTCTGTGTGATCAAACATCTGTATCCTTGCCACAGCTGAGTGTTTCAAACTTTTTTCAATCGGTAGAATCACCAGTAAAGGCCAGAGATTAGTTTTTCATGCATGATGGATTCTGTTTGCTTTAAAAGTATTATACCAGAAGGGTAGATGGGTTTTTTCTGACTTTAGAACCAAATTAGAATTCAAATATTCAGTTTTGAATCAATCTCAAATCATTTCCTTTCATTTTCCTTGGCAAAATGATATGATTTTTTTTTTAAATCCTCGCTCAAGGTTATGTTTCTTGATTTTATAGAGAGAGGAAGGGAGAGAGAGATAGAGAGAAAAAGAGAAACATTGGTGTGAGAGAAACATCAATGAGTTCCCTCCTGCATACATTCCGACTGGGGATCACACCTATAACCTAGGTCCTTGCTTTGACCAGGAATCAAACCTGCAGCCTTTTGGTGAATGGGATGATGCTCCAACGAACTGGGCCACCTGGTCAGGGCAATGATATGTATTTTTTAATGGGTGAGAAGAAAAGCTTGTAGGGCAAAAATAGACACATACACATATATTCTCCCATATTTGAAATCAATCTGTGGTCTCTGCAGACTGAATGTCAGTTCTACACTTGAATTTAACTTGTCTTTATCAGATTCTAAGCATTTGAAGTCAGAGACTTTGTTTTTTTTAACAAATGCCCTCCATAGATGACCATACATGATCTTTTTCCTGTGTGTTGTCTTCACTAATGACTGCCCAAAATGGACATGAAGGCTATATTCTTCCTTATTCTTAAAACAAAGGAAAAAAGTTTCCCACCTCCAAGAGTGAAGATAATAGATCATAAAAATTAGTCTGCATATAGATTAGGCTAAAATTTTAGGGTGACAGCTTCCATCTTGTGTAGAAAGAGACTGGTCTTCATAGTTTATTTCTTTAATACATGGTCATTGATTATAAAAATAATAATCACAATAATAACAATGCATTGGAAATTGTGAAACAAGAAGCGACCTTTTTGTCTGTCATTCTAGCACTATAAAACAATGAACATTTCACGTTCTTTATGTTTTTCTCTTTCCATGTGTTTTAAACTGTAAATGTACTTTCTGCGCCGCTTTGCTGACGACAAGAGCAGTCCATTTCTCCGCTTTTTCTTTTGTAGTGACTTCCTTCGTGTGTGTGAAGTAATTTCAACTTAACTCTCTTGCTTATAGAGGGTGGGGCAAGAGTAGGTTTGCAGTTGTCATATGAATAAATAATATAATAATTAATAAATATCAATATAAGAATAAGCCCTGTGTCTCACATACCCACAACTGTAAAACTACTTTTGCCCCACCCTGTTTGGTATGAGTAACTGCCCCTCATGAAACGGGCATCTTTTCTTTCAAAAATTAAAGAGAATGCTGAGAACTTTGTGATTTTAATTAATTAATTACTACATGTAAAAAAAAATTTAGTCTCCTAATCTCTCCAGTTAATAGGTGTGTGTCTCTAGCTATGTGGCCTAAGCATGTTTCCAACTGTACCATACCTGTTTTCTCATCTGTAAAATGTGGATCATGTATGGAGTTAAGTAATGGCTGAATGCTATATTTGTTATTTTTACTATTTTTTAGTCTAAAACTTCCGCTAATCTGACAGAGAAGGCCATTTGTAACAATTCACTAGGTTGGTCAATAAACCACGTGACATTTATTGACATGCCTCCAATGCGCCCTAGGGAGGAAGAAACTGGCTTATACTCAAACGTTTACTATACATTTCTTCTCAAGGTATGTACGTACCATTGGTTAATGAAAGAAGTCTTCCCTCTCTCTGTCACTTGTCAAAATTCAATTACTCTCAATTAGTCCTATTTTACATAAAAAGGAGAACTGTCTTTCAGTTCTCCTGGAGAAAGGAGGAAGTAAGATCAGTGATAAGCATAATATCTTAAATTCTTTAAGCTTGGTGCTTCCCCAGGTTTTACAGCTGAACACCTGAGACAGACCCCTGCTTTGGTTTGAGGACTAGCCGAGCACTAAATTAGCCAGCATAACGCAGTCTGGAAATGTCAGGAGGTAGCATGAATCCTTTGTCAGAAGCCAGTTCACTCTCAGCTCCGAGAATATCCAGCTGCATAACCTCAAGGGACCTACATGGAAAAAACTGAGGGGAAATGCTTTGGGCTTTAGAGTTTTTTATTTCCTATGAGCAACACATCTCCTGCCCTCCTCTCACCTGTGTTCCCATTGTCCTCACCTCGTGTCTCTCTGCTACTTCACTGCCTGTGCCTGGTGGGCCAAGGTCTTAAGTTGTTTATGAATATTTTTTTTAAAAAAACAGATTAAATCCACCATAAATTGACTCTCTGTGCCTGAAGGGGCTGTGGCTTTTTTGTTGGACTAATATGCCAGCAATTGGGGTGTCGTGTTATGCTGCAGAGATGAAAAGTAGGAAGAACCTTAAAAAGTCTCCTTTTAATGAAAAGGCCGTTGGGGAAGCCTGCTGGTCCCCTGCCTAGTTGCTACTTTCTATGTGTAGTAACATATTAATTGAGAGAGGTAAAAAAATCATTAACTGGCCTCCCTCCCACTGAATGACGAAGGTAGATAATACCTGCACACAGGCCTCTAGGGAGTGGTATGAATGCAGCTGCTTCTAAAGGGCAAGAACGGGTCCTCTGGAAGCCTTCCTTGCCTGGGGAGTTCTCCCTGCTTGCCAGCTGCAGCCCACCAAGCCAGTGCTCTCAAAGTCTAGGCAAACGCAAGAAACCATTTCTTTGGCTCACATGTGCACTGGCCTGCTGGAGGCAGCTGGTATGAGAAGAGAGAATGTCACCAGCTGCTAGGTCTCAAGTTACCAGCATAGGCTGGCAGCTGAGGGAATGGTGGGGGCCTGGCCTGCAGCGCTGAGGCCATGACCAACATTTCTTGAGTGACCACAGTTTCGATCCCTGGAGGAGGTTTGGCAATACTCCACTGCGACAGGATGGCAGCACTTGAACCTGGTGTCAAGTTTCAAAGTTGTGTCTAAGGACAGGTCTTCTCAGTCCTTCTACCTCTGCTCATGTGTAAAGTAGCAGGTGTTTTCATAGAGCTGAAAAAGACAGGTGTCCACTTGTGGTCATGGCATCTGTTTACTTCAGTCCAGTCACCACACCAAGTGCCATAGCCATTATCAGTTCAGTTTGGTGACGATTGCTTCCTCCATCCACAAATGGAGCTGATGTTAACCACATTCCAGAATTCACTATGCAGGGCTGTGTCTGAGGGTAAGTTAATAGGGAGTTTTTAAAAACTAACTGGATATAACCTTTTCCTCTTCCATATAAGTTGCAATGATTTCACCACTCCTCCTCCTGCCCACCTGAGTACAGTTTATATACAAATCAGCAGCAAGATGGACGTTTACTCTGAGCTTTATGATGTTTCAATCTGCTGAAATATCTAATCCTTTATACATTTCCTTCTTCCCCATTTCTGACCCAAAATATACCTGTGCTCACTTGCTCTAGAACATGATCATCTCTTTTTTCTAGCTTTATTGAAGTATAATTGGCAAATGAAAATTGTATATATAAGGTGTTCAGTGTAATGGCTCAATATACCTATCTATACACTGTCAAATGTAGTGAATGCATCCAGTCAATACACCTGAGCACAATCAATTTAGCAAACACATCCATCCATTCGCCTAGTTACCATTTTTGTTTTGGTGTGGGTGGTACGATCACTTAGGTTTACTCTCCTAGCAGCTTTCAAGTTTACAGTGCACCATTATCCACTATAGTCACCGTGCTGTGCATTCGATCTCCAGGACCCATGCACCCTGTACCTGAAAGTCTGCGCCCTTTGACCGACACCCCCCCATGTCCCCCACTCTCCCTGGCTCCTGGAAGCTGCTCTTCTACTCGCTGCTTTCGTAAGTTTGATGTTTTTAATAGATTCCACATGTAAGCGTGATTACACAGTGATTTCTCTCTTTGGCTTACTTCATTTAGTACGATGCTCTCCAAGTTCATCAATGTTGCTGCAAATGGCAGGAAGTCCTTCTTTTTCATAGCTGAATAGTATTTCATGGAGCCGATGTACATTTCTTTATCTGTTCATCTGTCAGGAGACAGTTAGATTGTCTACATACCTTGGCTATTGTGAACAGTGCTGCAGCGCATATGGGGCACCGATATCTCTTCAAGATAGTGATTTCGTGTGAAATTATTGGGTCATATGGCAATTGTATTTATTGAGGAAGCTCCATACTGTTTTCCATAATGGCTGCACCAATTCACATTCCTACCAATAATGTACAGAGTTCACTTCTCCAGCACTTGCCAACGCTCATTATCTCATCTTTTGGTAAAAGCCATCCTAACAGGTATGAGGTCATATGGCGTTGTGGCTTCAATTTGCATTCCCCTGTTGAGTGCTGATATTGAGGACCTTTTTTGAATTTGTTAGCCATTTGTATGTCTTCCTTGGAAAAATATCGATTCATTTGCTGCCCATTTTTAATCAGATTATTTGTCATTGTTGTGCTTTGTTTTGTTTTGTTTCATTTTGTTGCTATTGAGTGTATGAGTTCCTTATATATGTTTGATATTGACCCCTTATCGGGTATGTGGCTTGCAAATATTTTCTCATTTACTTGCTTGCTTTTTCATTTTGTTGGTCATTTCCTTTGCTGTGCAGAGCTTTTTACTTTGATGTAACCCTACTTGTTTATTTTATTTTTGCTTTTGTTGCCTGTGTGTTGAATGCCCAATGTCAAGAGTGTTTTTCCTACCTTCAACACCTTAAGCTAGGTCTATAATACTAAAAACAATACATTCAACGTGCAAAGAAGTTGTTTTCATGATCATAAAACATCATTTTCAAAATTGCATAAACTTCAGTTCCACAAATTTCGAATCTCAATCCAGAGCCCCAGTATGCCTTGTTGAGTGCAAAGTCCCATAGCTCTAAAGCTGCAGGCATTCGCGATGTGGGGGATGTGCCACTATCTCTGTGCTTCTTTGGATGAAATATTTGATTATGAAAGGTCTGAAATCTTTTTACCTTTATTTGTTCTCTAATTTAGTCTCTCTCATAATCTCTTTCTCTCCCCACTCTCTCTCCGGCCTCGCTCTCTTCCTCCATCTCATTCAAGCCTCCTCTAAACTCCTTCCTATTCCTACTCAGCAGAAAGGAGATCAAAATCACACCAGAATTCTATTTCCCTCTCCTCCCCCTCCCTCACCATTTCGGAGTGGGCTTTTCCTTCCTAAGGTTTTGGGAAGAAAGCAAGTCAGAAAGGTCAGTTACTGGTCTCAGACATTTGAAAAAGAATCTGTCTTTGTCTTGTCTCCAAGTTAAAATACTTGTTGCGATGGTTGGAGATCCAAGAACCGTTCTGTCAAACCTGGCTTTTAAATAGTGTTAACTAATGACCCACCTAATATGAACCCACGGTAGCTCCAGGTTTTTATTTTTGACTTAAGACAATCAAACCTTGTTTGAAAAGGGATATGGGTGGGACTAAGACATTAACTCTGAATTTAGCATTTATTGTTGATTGACTGACAATACTATTAGTGTATTCAGGTTATTAAGGGATCTCTTTCAAACATGTATACACATGTAGGAATGTGTGTGTTTTCGTGTGTTGGTTCACAATGTCAGGAAATACACTGATTCAGAGCAATGCTAATTTTGGCCCAGGTAAATAAATTAATATTTCCATTTCTTCTGGAAAATACACATTTGGTTGACAACATATGATGACCCATATGACCCTTAACACATGCAAATAATAAGGTGTGTTTTTGTTTCAAATGGTAAACACTGTGAATCTGTAATATATATATATGTAATTTTTTAATGTTTCTCACTGACCTACCCATGGCATCCTGGTTTGTGTGTGTACCAGAGACTGAAAAAGCCAAATGACAAAGAATAGGGTTACAAAGAAAGAAAGGAGGGACTTGAGAAAACTTGACAATTTATCAAAGTAAAATAGTAACACTGCAGTGTTTGACAAAGAACAAACAAATGTAGCCATCTTGCTTTAATCAGCTTTTATTTACAGTTTCCAAGTCCCAGTCAAAAGTTGTCTTTGGTATCACAAAATAGTAAAAGAGGCAGCCTTTGGTTTGGTCCCACAGAAGTAAACCCTGAGACAGCAAGTACAAGTGGTTTACTTAGAGTTCACAAAGCATGAGTAAAGGGATGGGGGGTAAGACAGGAAATGGGAGGACACGGACCATCCACCATCCAGCCAGTTGCCTCAGTGAGGAATGGAGCTGAATCCCACTCAGCAAAACGTTGTGCATGGAATAGTCCTCAGAGTTATCCCATCCATGGGGTGAGGAAGCTGGAACACTTACCCACCAATTCCACCTTCTAGTGCCTGTTTCTGGGGATTACTGACAATCCCCCACTTTTGGCTTATTTCTTTTGGGGACAAGCATGTAACTATGGCTAGAAATAGCCCTTAGTAGAGACTTGAAGGTTAGAACAAAGAAAAGAACCAAAAAACCCTTGGAAGCAGGAAGTTGCAGGTTTGAGAGGCGGTAGTTTGGTGGAGGACACGGCACCCATATGACCTCCTCCCACACGGGAGGGTCGGGAACACTGAATTAATGTCATCTGCATGTGTACACAGGTCTTTTAAGTCAAGCCTTAATTTTGTCCTCTATGTCGAAAGGCCCAAGTTGGCATTCATACCTTGCCACTCTGGCTCCATGGCATTTCTAACCACTATGTGACACTGCTTTCCCTGTATAGCCCAGTGTGTTAGCCTTGGTGCTTCAGCATGAGCCTTTGGCATCTATTTAAAGATAGAATATAGAGTTGCATTATCTCATCATTTGGGAAACAGAAAGATAGGGCTGTCGTTTTGTATAATTGCAAAGACACAGTTCACACTGAGGTTTGTGTAAATGGTTCTCCCTGTAGTAGCTGTGCGATGTAAGGCTGGCTCAGACACAGGCATTAGCACTGCTGAAATGATCCCTCACACAAAAGGGTTTTTTACCCTTCATTCCTTTAAATGATTTAGTGAATCATTTAGTGAAACAGGTCATCCCAAAGAACAGCTTCTACTTAGGTCTCTCCTCATGCTAGGAGTCAAAGATCAGCATTAAGTTTCCATAATAAGCTACTTTATGCAAGCTAAAAACTCTTAGGCATTTCCTCAGGGTGAGCTGAAATTCTGGACAGCCATTTCTTCTGCTTCCAGTCGTGTCAAGCAGTAGTTGGTGACAAATGTTCTCAAAAATGATCTCTAAGGAAATGGAAGGCAGTTTGCTTCCTGGTTTATTTCTCCAACACAGGCGAGTGTGGTAGTGGTTTTTCCATGTTGTTGCAGAACTTAGGGGGAAATGATGACTCACCGGCCTCTGATGGAACCTACAGTGACCCTGCAGCCCAGCTGTGCCCAGTGGTATGCGCTTCCCATTGAGTTAGGAGAGTCATTCAAGCCTAGTGACAGAAGAGCAAGAATTTCTCTGTGATACTGAACCCGTGTTATCTCCATTACAGGACCTAGGTGGTAACAACAATAGTGAAGAAAAAGCATTGGCTACCCCATGCTTTGTCAAATGCATTCCACTTACTCTTAGAGAACAAAGCTCATGTCAGAGAAAAAACGCTGTCCACATCTACTGAAGCAATTGAGCAGAACAGGAATCAGAGAATTATATTTAGATTTATCTGTTTCTGTTGGGGCTGAAATCTTTTCTTCATGTTTCCAGTTTCTCCAATTGAGTGCAAACCACCCCCAGTTTGAAGCTGTTTCTGGGACTGAGTACAAACCAAGGCGGCCCTCATAGGACCTACAGCTTTTTCCTCCACTGTGGGCAGAACGCTGGAGCCCAGAAACTGCCTTAGTTCACAGGTCCCTAGTCAGGTGTTTTGAAGAACGATTTAACAAATGATTTGGGTCCAACAAGACAACAGTGTATTGTTGCAGAACAATACACACCCTGCCCACACCCTGGATCCCCACACCCTGGATTCATTATCACGATCCCATGTGTTCAGTTCTTATAAAGAAAACCATAAAGAGATGAATGTTTCCTTCCCAATGAAACTATGATATTGTCAAGGGTGCCAAGCACGTCTCGTGCTTCCTTATTTTCATCTGTGATATCTAGTCTGAGCTGGCCCGTGAATAAGTCCCTGCAGTGAGTGCTTGGTGCCTTACTTCACCTCTCCAGCAAACTAAAGTATAATTCGCAATTATCAAAATAGTACAGGAAATAGCACATTACCCGGAAATATTAAATATATCTCCTGCATGAATCACTTCTTCCCAGAAGTCTTTTTCCACCCAGGCCCAAGCTCCAGGGCTCCGTGCCATGGCTTAGAGCCTCTGGTCCTACGTGTCCTGAGTGTCCAGAGCCTAGGAGCTTTCTGTGGGCCTAGGAAAATATTTGAGAACTGAAAGATAAAGGAATTGACTCCAAAATACAAAAAGGAAACTATAAAATCATGGTTACGGTTTAATTAAATGTTCAAAGTGTAATATTATGTCAATTTTAGCCATTGTCAAATAAATACTCATAAAATTTTTATTAAATCAGAAGAAAAATTTGTGGGCTGAATATCTTTTACTTCACAAGGATTCTCAAGCATACTGGATGATCACAGACAAATTAAGGCCAGTCATTAGTTCAATGAGCTTAAGAGTAGCCAAATAACTTCAAAAACAAAACTGTAATGATCTTGTCTAGCTTTTTACAGCAAAAATACTGTATAATGTGGGAAGTGGGTCCATTTTAATATGTTGGGTACGACGTGTAGTGGAGCCTACCACGGTGTTAAACAGCCCTGGGTAAGCTACTGCCCACTTGCAATAACTTATCTTTCACTTTATTGACATTTTAAATCACTGTACTTGAATTATAACTTAGAATTACTGTAAGGTAACCCTTAAGAAAAAGATTATGTGCAGAGAAGTCTTGGAGTCAACCAAAGAATGAAGTAGGTCCTGGAGAAATCCGACTAAAGGAAAAACTGTGAGCTGAACGAAGCCTTAAATTTCATGCATGTGGGTGGGAGAGCTTTTTCACATCTGAACCATCTTCCCTGAAAGTGGAGGGGATGTTGGCATTATCTCTTGTAGTTCATCTGCCTTCAACTTTCCAGGAGGCAACTTCCGCCAATTATCATTCTCCAGACTCCACTTTTTTGCAAAAATGTCAGACAAAGCACTCTCTTTGAGAACACAGGGAACACACTAAGTAGTTCTGAAAGTGTAGTTCTGTGTTGTTTACAGGTGTTTTTATGGAGTTGACTGCATGTCTGGAATGTACAGTCTCCCTTTCTCCCCAGTAGAGCACAGATTGATACACAAGGTCAGGTTAAATAGTATCTAAGTCTGCTTCCCTGTGCCTTATACAGGAGCTAACTGTTCCAAAACCAAAATTCAACTGAAAATGTCTCTATAGAAATTGTTCTTGAGTAAGGAAGGAAGAAAATTGGTCTTCATTTTGAGAAAAGAACCAACCTAGTAAAATTGTGTGTTCTTTTTTCAAAAGTTGTGTATACCTGCAGTCTGGTATCTAAATGCTTGAAACATTTTTAAAGTTTAATTTCTAAACTGAAGCTCATGATTCATTCCTAATGATTTCAATGCCATGCCCATTAAAAAACAAATAAACAAAAAACCTATGACCAGAGGTAATAAATTTATTTATTCTATCATCTTTGTCTAAGAATTGGTTAAATGAGTTTAAAAACAAAATAAACCTCTTCCTGTTGAGATGCTATTTGTAATGTTATTTGTTTAGTTCTTGAGGTCCTGGTTTTCCCCAGACAACAGTCTGCTGTTTTATCCAGTAGATTTAAGTCCCAACTTAAGGCTTCCAGCATGTTACTCAGCCTCCTTTAGACCTCAGTTTCCTCAGCTGCTGGATGAAGGGAGTGCCAGTACCAGCTCACGCATTTGTTTTGGATGTTATAAATGAGATGACTGTGCAGAGCACCTGACCCAGGGGCTGGCACGTGGTGCGCGTGCACTGAGTGGAAATTCATCCTGGCACTTGCAGCTTCCTTCCTCTGGAACCTGGAGGCCTGGTTCTGGTCTGGTTCTTCCACTCCACTGGCTGGGAAAGCACTCCCTGTCCTTCAGTTCCTTCATCTGATAAGTGGGTACATAAAGTCTCCATGTGGCTGATGTAAAAGCAAACGTGCTAATAATATACAAAACACACATTTGATGGCTCCAAACAGGTTCTTAGAGAATTGGCCAGAACGTAGCCTTCCCGTGCAGAAACACAGCCACCTTCCTCGTAGACCAAAGGGTGACTGACTGGCAGATTTCACAGGATGCCACAAGCACCTTCCTGCTGTCCTGTCAAGAAGTGGGGAAACTCTTTCTGGAAAAGTCGTTCTTTTGAATTGAGCTTCCAAAAAGTCCCTATTAGAATTCAAATACTCTGTCTGGGCGAATAGCACGTTACATGATGGCTTTTCCAGATTAAGGCTGTTTCTCCCAAATAGGAAAGAATCTTTCCCTTCTCTTAACAGTGATACTGGGGCCAGTTCAATGCCTGCCTCAGACTTCCCCCAGTGTATTTCTTAGCCAGTTTCTTTTTCTTTAAAAGAAAACTTTCATCGTAAGGATATAGAAACTCTGTTTTGGTAAAGGGGATGGCAAAATAGCTCTCAGGAGTACCGGCTATGAAAGAGAAGACAGGCAAGCCTCAATTTCTGAAGTCTAACTTCAGCCACAAGGCAATGCCACAAAAGGGCCATTTTCCAAGGGGAAAAAAATGTAAAAGGCTTATCTCCCACAGCTGACCAAAGAAAACATTTACTCTGTTAAGCAAGCACCCTGTGAGACAGATACCATGCTAGGTCCTGTGAATACAAAGATGAATAAACGTCACTCCACGTTTTCAGGGCACACAGAGCGTTATGGGGACCAGGGTCCCTTTCCCTCAGCCGGACGGGGAGAGGATTGTGTGGTGCTGGTCACAAGCACCCTGAAGGAATGAGCACCAGAATCGAGAAGCTGGCTAGCCCTGACAAGCAGCAGGACCAGAGGAGTTTCCCTCCGAGTTAATTCTTAACAAGAAAAAAAAAAATAGAAGTAAGGGGAAAAAGGACAATGCTCCCAGGGAAACATGTGCAAAGATTCCAACGTGATACTTTGGGACTGCAGATGAGGCAACACCTTTTCTCATTAAATCCCCGAACAGCCCTGGAAGGAAGACAGTTGCAGGTACTTTCCCATTTTGTAGATGTTGAGTCTTAGAGTAAGTTGTTTTCCAAAGTCACACAGTCACAGCCAGTGGCTGAACCATGGCTATAAACACTGATGTCCCTATAATTTCCATTATAAATACATTATACACAAGTAAAGCATAATATTTATAGTAATAATGATCAGAATTAACCCAAGTTGTTCACAGATTGCAATGAAGCCAAGAAAACTAAACTTCTAAGTTTGTCTTTGAGTTAGTTGGCTGACTGTTAGATCTTAAAGGATGAGTGGGATGTTTCCTCACAGAGAAGGGGGTTACAACGTGAAAGACTCACCAGGCAAGGGAAACAACACAGCAGATTTGGGGCAAGGCACATGCGGTTATGCGTAGAGTCACGTGCAGGCTCCACACAGAGTCGGGGAGCTTACATGATAGAAGCGAGCAGAGCAAGCGCCCGGTGCAAAGTCCAGTCACTGACAGTGTTGGTAGATGGAGAGGTGGGCATGGGTCGCAACCCAGGCAGCTATAGTGGCATCAGACATCTGGTGGAGGAGAAGTCCAGCAGGGCTCTGAGGGTGACCTGTGGTATGGCCAAGCTCGAGTGTCCGATGGTCGGAGCTCTGAGTTCCTGTGGCCCACAATGGGCAGCCCCACTCATATCAGTGACCGCATGGAGTCCTTGTCCAAGTGTCCACACTGCAGTTTTGGGTAGTCCAAGCCCCCCACCGAAGGGCTTTCCCATTATGCCCCCTTACCTCAGTCTTGACATAGAACTTGACATAAATGTCACAGCTGATGGTGACTCCATATTGGAATGTCAAATATATTCAAAAAGTCTTCTCCACTCTTGTTCTGTACGCATCCAAATGGTAGAAGTTTTTATTTAACACACAAAAAAGGCTATAATTGACTCTGTAAGGAATAAGAAGCTATTGGAGTTTTTTAAGCAGGAAATTTAACATTTAATTTAACATTAATAATTTAACTTGTGTGTCTTTGAAAGATAACCCCCAAACAATACAAAGAATAAACCTTAGATGTGTAAGACAGGAGGCAGGAAGACTGTTTCCAATCCGCTGTACAGAGGGAGTCAGGGGGTCAGTGTCTAAACTAAGATTAAACACAAGACAATTGTTTTCAATCAAAGCATTATAGGAACATACTTTGGAATTTTAAAGCTGATTTCCTCTATATTCATTAACTTCTCCTTTAAAACTTGTTTTTAAAATTTTTATTGAACTTAAAACTTTTTTATTTTTTATTTTTTAATCTTTATTGTATTTTTTCATTACCTTTTAGTCCCCTTGTACTCTCCTCCCCCGGGCAATCACCACACTGCTATCCATGTCCGTGAGTCCTTTTAGTTTTTCGCTCAATCCCTCCACCCACTACCACCCCCCAGCAAGCTGTGATCCTGCTCTCCGTCTATGAGTCTGCCCCCATTTTCCTTGTTAGTTCAGTGTGTTCATTGGATTTCCACATATGAGTGAGATCATATGGAATTTGTCTTTCTCTGACTGGCTTATTTCACAAAACTTATTTTAATAGGATATATTATTTATTGATCCCTCACTACATGTCAAATCCTTTGCCAAGGTTTTTACACGCCTCATCAAAGCCTCGCAAAACTCTATTGTATCTTCATTTTATAGATGAAGAAACTGAGGCTTAGTGGAGTTTCAGTAACTTGATCAAACAACTGGTCGTCAGTGGGGTTGGGGTCTTCACCCAGACAGTCCCATTCTGGAGGCCACTTTGGAACCTGATCCTGGATACCTCCCTGGCTGAGAGGCCCTGTCTCCAACAGTAGGCCTTTGACATTCAGTGTAACTTATTTGTAGTGTGTGGTCAGAGGAAATTGCTGGAGTTGCCTGGATTGTTTTACCATTATTTTTAACATAGGTGGGGAAATATTATTAAACAAATGTAAATTAAGTAGACTGATGAGTATTTGCTTTTCAATAAATCAATTTTGTTCATTGTCTATTGCATTGGGTGTTAAATTATCTCTAAAGCACAGTCTGTGTACATTTATTTCTGATAGATTATTTTCCAAAACCTATTTTAATGAAAAGCTCAATTCATCTCATGATATTATGAACAGGGCTTTAATTTGGCAATGTGATTTTTCTAATTGTTTTATTATCTCTTTGAAAAAATCTTTTCATTACATGAATATATAATTAATATAAAATACAATGGTAATACAAGAGCACTTATAAAATTTAAAATTAGATCACTTATTTGATCCCCACCATGTTTTCTTTGAAATTCAATATTTTGAACTAGTGCAAATTTCTGAAAGTTCATTACAAGATGCATTTCCTTTCAACATTACTGATCCTATGCAGAATGTTTATTGTACCTATAAAAACCTAGTTTTCTGAATTTTTCAATAGAGAGTGTAGTTTGTTGCCACATGTTGAAATCTATACATTGTCAGAGGTCTCAGATATTGTTAACTTTCAAAATGATCATTTGTTAGCCAGTATTACCTAAGGAAGCAATCAAAACTCCATGTGCTGTGAAGGTAACAACCACCTGCCGTTACCCATGTTACAAGTATGGCTAAAGACCCTACCATGCTTTACGCATGGCAAGCTCACAATATCATCGTATACAAGGGGGGCCCCCAAACTGGAATTCTCTTCTGGAGAATGACGGCCCCTTGTAGCACAGGTTTCCCCCGCTAGGTGAGTGTTCCAGGAACCCATCTGTATCAGTATATCAGGTAGTGGTGTTGTAAGGGGCTGCATGCAGCTTTGGTGAATTTTTTTGAAGACTCTTTCAATGCATTGGCCAAAAAACACCCCGATAGGTATATTGCATCAAATGGAGAGTACTTTGAAGGTGACTAAAGTTTAAACATGTAAGAATAAATATACAACTTTTTATAAATAAATTCTGGGTTTTTCTTTGGTCCACACTTGTATACCTTCATCATAATGTTTATAAGCCTAAAAATTAGAAACAAGTACAGTGAACTCAGATTGTTTAATCCTGGATATCTGGAAAATCTAAAATTTTCTGTAGTGTGTAGTCAGAGGAATTCAGGCTGTTAATATATCTATCATTTCACCTGTAAATCACACATACCATTTTTAATGGCTATTCATTTGTTGCCACTAAAGAGGATGGATCGCTTGAAACCAATTCCCAAGAACACGGGAGCAGTTTTTCATCTTCTTCTCTCTTTCCTGTCCCCTCCCCCACCTCTCTTCCTCACAAACACACGTCACGCACACATCAGAGACACACTTTTCTGTCACGGGTGATGGGACTTCGAACAAATCACCAGCTTCTTCTATTCATAAAATCAGTATCAGCACACCTAACTTGCAGGGTTGTTGTGGTGAACAATAAAATAGGTATATCATGTAATTAGCAGGTGATTATTAAAGGATCATGATTATTATTATTTTTAGTTGTGAAAGTTTTATTATTTTGAGTTAATTTTTAATACAGATTTGATCTCATATCAGTGTAGGATGACTTTGTTCTTCCATTTCTTTTGTTAGTTGTATTTTTCAAGAAGTTTGCCCATATTGCTTAAATTTTCAAATTTATTGGCATAAAGCTGTTCATGATATATTTTCATTATTTTTAAATATCTATAGAAACTGATTATTAATGTTTCTCAAATTAGTTCTCGATCAGTGTTGTTTGGTGTTTGTCAATTTATTATTTTTTACAAAGAACCAGCTTTTGGCTTTGATGACTTTTATTTTTATGTTTTCTGCTACATTGTTTTATACTCTCATCTTCATTTTAATTTTATTCCACTGCTAAGTATAATTAGCTATTATCTTTCTAGCCTCTTGGTATTATATCATGTGAGATATTGCTCATCTTTCTCCTTTTCTTTGTTCCCCCAGCTTTACTGGAGTATGATTGGCAAATAAAATTGTATATATTTAAAGTGTACAATGTGGTGAATTGACATACCCAGACTTTGTGAAAAGACTATTTCAGTCGGGTTAATTAGTGCATCCACCACCTGACAGTTATCTTACACTGTGTGTGGTGAGAATGCATTACGAGCTACTCTCTTAGCTAATCATGAGTACTGTATACAATACAGTATTAACTAAGGTCACAATTCTGTGCATTTGATCCACAGAACATTTTTTAATAATCTTTACTTTCCAGTTAAAATGGATGATATTATATTAGTTTCAGTTGTGCAACATCGTGATTAGATATTTTTATAACTTACAACGTGGTCACAGAACTCCTTGCTCTTACAACTGAAGGTTTGGGAACTTTGACCTGCATCTCTCCATTTCCAACACCCTCCAGACCTGAGTCCCATCATTCTACACTGTTTCGATGAGTTCGACTTTTTTTTCAATTTTTATTTCATTTTATTTTGCATTCTACATGTGAGACAACACAGCATTTGTCTTTCTCTGTCTGATTTATTTCACTTAGCACAATATCCTCCAGGTTCATCTATTGTCCTCACAAATAGCACATTTCCTTCTTTTTCATGGCTGAATAATATTCCACTATATCTTTATACCACATCATCTTTTACCCATAGAAGTACAGGTAGCCCATGTCCACATCCTGGCTACTGTGCGCAGTGCTTCAATGACATGGGAGTTCAGGTGTCCCTTTGAGATACTGGTTTTGTTTCCTTTGGATAAACACAGAAGTAGAATTGCTAGATCCCATGGCAGTTCAGTTTTTAATTTTTTGAGGAAACTCTATGATGTTTTCTTAGTGGCTATACCAATTTACCTTGCCATCAATAGTCCTCAAGTTTTCCCTTTTCTGCACATCTGCATCAGCATTTATCTTGTCTTTTGGATAAACACTGACACAAGTGTGAGGTTATATCTCCTCTTAGTTTTGATTGCATCTCCCTGATAATTAGTGATATTAAGCACCTTTTCATGTACCTGCTAGCCATTTGTGTATCTTCTTTGGAGAAATATCTAGCAGTGACCTTTGCTCATTTTTTTAATCATATAATTTAAGTTGTGTTTTATTTTCTTTGTTTCTTTGGGGTTTTTGCTATTGAGTTGTATGAGTTATATTTTTTATGTTAACATCTCATCAAATTGTAATCTGAAAATATCTTCTCACATTCAAAAGTTGTCTTTTAATTTTCTTGATATTGTAACTTACAATAAATACATACAGTCATGTGCCGCTTGAAATGACAGGGAAATGTTCTGAGAAATGCAGTGCCAGGTGCTTTTTGTCGTTTTGCTCGCGTCACAGAGTGCACTCACACAAACCTCGCTGGGGTAGCCTCCTACCGGCGTGGGGCCTAGGGTGCAGCCTACTGCTCCTAGGCCCCAGGCCTGTATAGCATGTAACTATATAAAGCAACATGAGATTATATCAAGCACAAGATAAGATTATGCAACCAAAACACTCCATAAATGGGATGTGTAAGGCTGCTGCCAGCCTATCACAGTATACTGTCTTACAGCAAACTTCTTTTTATAAGTAGAAAGGGTATACTCTAAAATAACTTTAAAAATATAGTATAACCAACACCTAAACCAGTAACACAGTTATTTATTATCATTATCAAGCACAGATTCTACATAACTGTATGTGCTATACTTTTGTACAACTGGCAGGTTTGTTTATACCTGCATCAGCACAAGCACATGAGTAATGAATTGCCCTAGGACCTCACTAAGTGATAGAAATTTCTCAGCTCTATTATAATGTTTGGCGGCCATGGTCACATATGTGGTCCATCATTGACCCAAAGGTCATTATGTGGCACATAAATGTATTCATTTGATCATCAAATGTGTTTGATGATCATATTTGATCAAAATGTGTTTCTTATAATTATTTGGCCTTTGTCCGCTGGTTCCTGACTCACCTAAAACCCTTGGAATTCCCTGTAATAAGAACCATAAAGGTGTCTTTTGTTATATTAATATGATGACTTTCAGAAAGCTGTTAGGTAAACCAAAACTAAGGAGTTGGTTGCCCAAGGAACCAACCTGTGATTAGAGGGTTGGAACTTTCAGCCCCAAACCCCATAGGACCTCTGGGGAGGGAAGACAGACTAATGGTTGAACCAGTCCTCAGCTGTCAGCAATATCATCATACATACCTGTAATAAAGCCCCCATTAAAAACCCAGAAGAATGGTGAGTGTGTGGAAAGGGGAAAAGTGACAGGCTAGGGGAGAGCTGAAAATGCCCTGCCCTCTTCCCCTACCTTGCCCTATGCATCTTTTCCATCTGCTTGTTACTGAGTTATATCCTTTTGTAATAAACACAATCTAGTGAGTAAATGGCTTTGCTAAATTACATGAATAAGCCAGCTAGAAATTAATCAATCTCAAGGAGGGGGTCATGAAGCACTGGTAACAACCTGGATTTATAGCTAGTATCCAAGGATGCAGGGGGAGGAGCAATCTCACTGGGACTGGGAGTGTAGCCTGTGGAATCTGATACTGTATCTGGGGTAGACAGTGTCAGAACTGGGTTGAATTCTCAGACACCCTGCTGGTGACAAAGATTTGCTTGTGGGTTTGGGGTTGCACCCTGTCTCTCATTTCTCACATTGATTGGGCGTAGAACCCAAAATAATTTTGTTGGTGGTTGCCTTTGTTGTGGAAAGGCTTTTTAGTTTCAAGCAAATATTCAGTGCCATACCTAAATATTAAAATTACAGCATGGTACTGACATAGGAGCAGACAGATGCATAGATAAATGGAACAGAGTAGAAAGCCCAGAAATACACCTGTGCATGGATGGTCAGCAGGTCTTCGAAAGGGACACCAAGAGCAAGCAATGGGGAAACGTTAGTCCCTTCCATAGAGAGTGCTGGGAAAACTGGACATCTGCATGCAAACGAATGAAACTGGACCCCTATTTTATGTCTCTCATAGAAACTAACTTGAAATGGATTAAAGACATCATAAATGGACATACGTCTTGAAACTGTAAAGCTTTTAGAAAAAAGTTGGGAAAAGCTCCTTGACCTTGGTTTAGCAATGATTTTTTGGACATAACACCAAAATAAGGGTAACAAAAGTGAAATTAAGCCAAGGGACCACATCAAAATTGTGATGATTATTATTGTAACCTGATGTTTTACAAAAGAGGTAGGAAGCCTGAAGATCAGAAGCATTCAAAACATTACTCTTTTCCTTAGGAACTAAGGAATTTAGTTTGAAGGAGGTTCCTGCCTATTTGAAAATCCTTGAGGCCAATTGTATACCTAGCAAGTGTAATAAGATAAAAGCCTCAAAATCTGCTTGAAAGTCTCCTCCAGAAAAGGAAAATACCAAATCATTCCTCAATAACAAGGAAATGATACAAGAGTTCAAAGTGATTTGTTCTTATTAAAGTTAGAGTACAAAGTAGAATACCAGGAAACTATAAAAAACACTGCAGCTCCATCGTCATTTAAGCACATTGGACGGGTCTGAATATTATTAGTTGATGACATGGTTCTCAAAAATCTGCTCATGACTAATTAGAAAGTGATGACTACCTATTGTAATCTGAGAATAAGACAGAAGATCTGAAAGTGTATAGAGCATTCAAAATAATAAAGTTATCTTTCAAAGGTATCTTATTTAAGTTTGAGTCAGTGGAGAAAAATATCAAGTAAGCCATAGTATAGATAGTATGCCAATATGAAAAAACCTGTGGATGTCGTGACCGAATTAAGTTCGGGAAGCATCACGCCGCATAGTGGTTGGAGTCAACAATACATGCGGATGATGACCCCAGTGAACTTACGCATCTGTGGCACCTCCATTGAGATGTTGTGGTGACAATAGTCAAGTGGAAGCCTATACAATGTTGCACAATTCAGTGCATCTAGAGAATGCTGTAAGTAATAGCAGCTTCTGGATCAAATGTGTGTTCTATTCCATTCTGGGAAATTTTCAGAGGAAAAACGTGTGCCACAAATTACAAAACATTATTTCATAAATGTTCTTGCATAAAATGGCCTTCGAATGGAGGAAACACTGTAATATTAAATCAGTAGTAGTCGTTTTTTAAATTCTGTCACTACCTTAATTATCAGGGTTAGAAGCAAAGTTTTAAACATTTAAATCTCTGTGGCCTGATAATATTGTGCATCTTTCCTTCTATGTGATTGCAACCTTGATGCACTGATCCAAGAAGCTTTGAGTAACCTGGTTAGGTGCATACATTGTCAGCTTCCCCATTACACTTACATTCTCTGGGGACAGAAGTGGTATGTTAGTCATTTTGAGACTGTTATACTAGGTTACCCAGTAAGTGAGCGAGGGTTCTCAGAGGTAGACGGTTGGAATACTTGGAATGTTGAGAAGTCAGGAACAGCACTCGGGGCAGCACTGACCCCGGCAGCGAAGGGAGTGGCAGTGAGCTCAGTAATCTCACTGAGACACAGCCTGCAGGGGTGGGGGTGGGGGGATCTTAGAACACAGGGCTGATTATCTCAGGAGAGTTTAACACATACTATCCCAATATTACATTCTGTGATCGTCGATTTTTGTTGGGGGGTTTTGTTTTCTTTTTCCTGAAATAACAACCAGAAGAGATTTGATAGACCTTCTGTGGAAAAGAACAGTGCTTCAAATAAATAATAGTAATTGCTTACTTTTACTCAGTGTTTTTTTCTTCCTTTTCCCACATTAAAAATCCAAGGAGAAAAAGATAAACCTCCTCCCATGAGCCTGTTCCACCTCAAAAATGAGTAGTCTCACAAATGTATTTTTGAATTCCTAAAAATATGTGATTGGTTAACCTGCCTTAAAGTGCTATCAATACACTAAAGTTGCAACAGAGCTAAGAATACGTGAATGCCCCTAAACAATTATAGGAAAATGGAAAAGCTTAGGGAGATGACTCTATGGAAACCGGTTGATTGACATTTACTTCCAGAGGCCTGGGAGTCACTGAGAGGAGACTAAATCACAAATGCACCTTAAAGCATGACCCGGGAGGAGTTGAAGGGCTTGTTGTAGTAAGCAGCCAGAGCCTCTGGCCGGCTGCCTTACTACATTAATTTTCCAAGTCCTTTGGGCGGGTCACAATTGCACTCCAACATCCTGCCTGCAAATGCTAAATAAATATGAAGTTCACGTCAGACTAGAGAACTAACATACTAATATCATTTAAGGAATAAGAATGCTTATTGATAATTCACATCCAAAATAACCGATATGGCACATGGCCCTCTGTGCAAATGTTCAGAGGGGCAGCCAGGGTGGTCAGATGTTCCTTCTCTTAGGAGCAAATCCAATCAGCTTAGATTATATCCGCTGTAATAGAACAGTTTTTATTTCAGCTGTAGGAGGTGGAACAAAGATTGGTCTTCACAATAAGAGACATTAAGATGACACAATATGAGCTTCTTTCCTCACTGAAGAGCTGTTAAGAGTTAGCAAACCCAGAGTCTTAGTGTATAGAAATCAATGAAACTTGCATATGACTTTTTTAAAAAATTAGATTTAGACAATATTGTGCAAGGGAACAGCCTCCATACATGTAGCCACTTGCCTAGCAATAATACATTCGGTTTTTCGGCTTAAACATTCTGGCACAAGCTGATGCAGTGATGCCTGCTACCCTCTGTTCAATTTTTAAGAAGCAGTTTGCATCTCTACATCTGGCCCAAAGCATGGTATTTCATTAAATATGCTTCAAACGAACAGCTGCCAAATCCTCAAAATTCTCTTAACTTTGCTCTGATTAGAAGTTTTATTTTTCAGGGCAGGATTTTGAGAAAATGACTTCTTTTTTTTTTTTTTTTTTTGGAAGAGGGTGGTTAACAAACAATCAATGGCAAAGAGGTGTGTTCCTCACGGAGGTGTTCAGGGACTCTTACCCTGAATAACACAGACATCTCATTTCCCAGAGGAGGAAATGGTTTTATAAGTTTTGAGCGCTCTGCCTGGCTGATTTGCAGTCCTGGTCTGCCCCTTAGCTTTGTAAATTTCAGCAATTGAGGAGAAGGCGGGGCTGGACGCCCTGGTTGTTGGGTTTGTTTTTTTTTTTTTTTCCTCTCTCACTTCCCTGCGGTGTTTTCAACTGCCTTCCTACAGACGTCATAGGGCCCTTGAAGAATAGTTTCTTCCTGGCGAGATTGAATGATAGTTCTCATTCACAAAGGCATGGAGTCAGATTCTAAGCAGGGGACGCGACTGAACCACACTCACAGGTAAAGCGGTGGACCCAGCGAAGTGAAGAGCTTTTTTCCCTCGCTGACTTCTTAGCTCCCCAGAGAAGAGTGTTTTCCTGTGGTCGCCCTGAAATGGAACTTCCCTGACAGCTCCCCGGTGTTACAGCCCTTCGGTTTTTTTTTCTTTTCTTTTCCTTTCACATTACCTGAGTCCTTTTAGAGTGCTGGAAAACTTTAAACCTGTTATTATGGACTTGCAAGAATGACAAGATCAAGTGGCTCTTTCACTGCGTTGCTTTCCCTTGTGACCAGATGAAGAATAGATTCAAAATTCAGTTCCTCCCTTGGCAATGCAAACAAACAAAAAAAAATCTGTCACTTCTGAACAGCCTAGTGCTAGAGTAAATTCAGTATGAAGGAGGAAAGGACTCTTGTGTCTTAGAAGCGTCCCTATGTTCTGGACGGGGGACAGGAGTCGGACTCCAGGCACTTTGGATTTCTGCAATCAGCGCTCCTTGGAAGTGGAATATATTCAAAATCGTCTTTGTGGAAAGGCAGCTGAAATGTATTAATCAGAAGACTTTTCTCCTTTCTTTTTCTTTTTTTTTTTTTTCCCAAAATGAGTATTGTAATGAAGCCAAGGTCCCGATCTACAAGTTCCCTGAGGACTTCAGAGGCAATTTGGTAATGTGCTTTTCTCTCATGCTTCTCCCGTCTTGCCTTTTAAGATTGACGTAATACTTGAGTATTTAGCAATTGCTGACGAGGTTCCAGAGTTAGCTTTGATGTTAAGGCTTTGTGAGGGAGAGCATGGTGTTGGAGACAAGTTTATTCTCTCTTTTGTGTCCAATTTGTCAGCTCAGAAAACGGGTGATCACATTTTTTAACTCCATGTGGACTACAGCAATTCAACTGATGATAATTTTTAAATGAAAGAAACTTTTCAAATATGTTGGAAGTTTAGGAAGTGAAAACTTGTCATTTTCACTGATTTGGTTGCTTATTTTTCATCTTTCTTGCAAGTAGATCAGAGGTTGACAGTTTTTGCCATTGACCTTAGAAGTAGTCCCTTGGCTTTTTAGCACAGTTGTATTAGAGAAATTCATAACATTATATATTTAATCAGATGACCAACTTGAATTTAACTATATGACTAAATATATATCAAGTTGCTTATTACTCAGTCATCTTCTATGTTTTATTGTGTTAATAACATTTTCTGCTGTTTTTTCATAATTTTAGTGTTTTCACCTTAATGAAAAGTATGTTCAATTTATTCTAATATTTTATTGTACTGTTTCCCTATGTTGATTTGATATGTTTATAAGCATATGGCTCTTAAGGAATATTTTTCCAATAAAGGAACTTTTGTTTCTAAAATAGCTATTGACAGAATACCTTCATGGCTGTTTCAGAGGTTAATCCTCCTTTATCTTAGTGGTTGTAAATAACTAAGATTACCTCTTTGAAGTGGAAGTAGTCACGGTCTGATGAGGAAATAAAAGCAGAGGTTGAGGAGCAGGTGGTTGGGGGTCAGATGAGAGCAGAAGCAGGCAGGTAACACGTATTCTGTATTTCATGAGCAGGCAAACATGTGTATAAATACACGTGTTTATAAATACACGTATTTATTCCTTGGAAGTGGAATATATTCAAAATCGTCTTTGTGGAAAGGCAGCTGAAATTAATTAGTTAATTAATTTGGCATTAATTTGGCATTAATTAATGCCAAATTAGTTCATAAGGCACTTAACACATGTTTATGTGGTCATTATACTAGTATTTTACAGTGTACTAGAATTAAGAATTGTCCCTTCAATAGTATTTCTGGGGGTTTTAGTAAATCATAGAGATTTTGTCTCATATCACTTGCAACTCCTCCTTATAAAAGAGTCCCTGAAAAAACTTCCTCCTTGAGTGTATTTAAAGAAAGGTATGCATCTACAAGTCAATTCATGTGGCTTTTTACACCAAATAATAAATGCAAGGAAATGCTTAGAATTCTTCAATTAATTACCAGATAGTATAACTCTCTAATATAAATGGGTAATCAAAATTTATAAAAGAAATTATTTTTATTCAGTGGTGATTTCTATCCTACTTGTGTGAAAACAGGAACTGATACTTGAATAAATAAAATTTAACCAACCTATCATCCTTTTTGCCCAAACTACCAGGGGACTTACTTCTAAATTCAGGGGTCAGTTGGCAATGAGTGGTTCACTTCAGGAGACTAGCAGCGATAACATCCTCTACTCCTCTGAGGCTGTCAGAGTCCATTTGTGCCCACAACTCTTGTATTTTATCATCCTAAATTGTGTAAGCTATTTTATAAATAAATAAGAACATAATTCAAAACATATTTTTAAAATGTTGATTTGTGAATGTATATATCAGTACATTTAATTCGAAATATGTAGAGTTGGGATCAGAATATTTGTTATCTAAGAAATAAATTCTCTTTATGCTAATCATTCCTAGATTTAACTGTACATTATGTAAACCTTCTCTGTTATTAATCTTACATGTGATGACCTATTAATAATATAGTGGTTTGATTACATCACTGCTGCCTCTAAATCATTTGGCCTGAGGTTGTAATTGCTGTAATTACAATTTTACCATTTTATTATCTCTTTATCATTCAGATACTCTATTCATAGTTATTCATTTATTTGTACTGATATATATAGTAAAACCTATATAGATTATAGACTAAGAATCTAGGGGAAATACATATGTGTGGAGGAACCCCTCTAATTACATGCTGAAAACCCTGAGATAGTCATTACAAGTAGATGGCAAATAATGAATGTGTGGCAGCAGAAAAGAACAGAATCCAGTTTTCTTGACCAGTATTCTATCTATTTGCGGGGGGGGGGGGGGGGGGGGNTGGGGGGGGGGTTGAAGAAAGATGCTGCTGTCTAAAATGTAATTGTGTGGATTTTACAAAGCAAATTTTGAAATATTACTAAATATAAAAATTTCGCTTAGGTCTATAGATGTAGAGAAAAAGTGTGTAAGGCTCTTTGCCAGTCAAGTGGTCGGTGACCTTTTGGGGTAAATTAGCAGAAGTGGAGGCAGGAGAGACTTTCTTATTGTCATTGTGCTTTTCTCCTGTGAATATGGCAAACAAGCTTTAAGCAGATATAATTTTCTGAGTACCGTTGCTGCTCAGATCAAAAAGTGCTTGGTTTTTTGTTTTTCTTTTTTTGTTGTTTTTTCCTAACAACTCTCTACCTAAGGTTGTAAAAAATTCAGCCTGGCTGAGAATTCTTATTTTGGCTTCATGACCATAGTGAAAAGCATCGATTATACAAAAACTATTAGTTTTGTAACTGAGAATAAAAAAGATATAAAGCATTAACATTTGGTGAAAGGATGACTCATAGCCCCCACTATTCCCTCCTCAAGTATTTTCATTTTTTTACTTACATATCTCAAGCAGTTGTAAATACTGTTTCTGTGCTCTGGTTCTTCATTTCACATATCAGCGTTTCTCTGCTTTTCTGATCATAATGCTTCTCTAGCTTTCATTTTATGGACTGTCTTTTATGGATGAGGACTCTGAGGAAAATTTTACGTACAACATCTTATTTAGTTTTATGACAATGTTGAAGGAGTTCTTAATCCCCACTTAAAGATGAGAAAATGACCCTAAAAGACATAATGACTCAGGCAAGGCCACGTCACGGCCACTGAAGGGTGCTGGGATTAGCACCCAAGTCTGTCTGCTCCAAAGACAGTGCTCTTTTTACCTTAGCCCGTTGCCTCCCTCTACTGTCTGTAGGATTTTTAGCCACTGCAAACCGCCCATCTTGTGACTGTCTCTAAATGCATTAAAACACTGGGTTAGGTATTGGGTGATTGAAGCAGTAAATCAGAAGTTGTCGTTTTAGAGGTACGATTGCCTAGGAACTTTGGGGCTGCTGTTGGATGTTGAGGATGCTCGTGGAAAGACTCCTGCAGTTTTAGTCCTAGGCCAGTGTGTTCTCTGCTGGTAGCAAGTAAGATCATCTGTTCCTGTGGAGATAAATAAAGAGCAAAAGGTCAACCTCTCCGGGTTTTGAATAGATCGTCTTTCCAATTATGTTAGCAAGTTTAAGTTTGCTCTCTACAAGCTCTGTAAGGCTTTGTATTAGGTTTCATAGTGTTTTAAGTCAACTTTGAAAAATACTCTTAGAAGCTGTCTCAGAAGCTATTATAAAGGGGGAAGCAGATGGATTTTTCGTGCTTTCTGCCTATCCAATGTGCATTGTGACTATCTTAGATATGAGGGCTTTCAAGGCTGGTTCAGAGTTTTAACCATGTGATAAGTGTTTCAATCCTATTACCTAAGTTTGTATCACAGCTGTTATATAATAGACTTAGAGATACATAGTGTTTAGAAGTGATTCAGATACCTTGAGAATTACTTAAAACACAACTAGGGATGCATGGAATGGATTTCAAATAGTTATATTTTTTTAAATTGTAAATTATGGAGATCCCTGAAAAAGGCCTTTGTCCACTCTGCTTCCAATTTGCTTTGTGTCCCTGAGATCCCACCTACTCCCTCTATAGCCAGGTGTACTCACCTATAAAATAAAGGATGTGACCTGGATCAGTCAATTTCAAACGTGTTTTGTCAGCAGAGTACTTTTTACAAGTCAAGTGCTAATATAAATACATATATATAAAAGATTTAAAATCATATGTATACTGATATATAGAGATAATTTTGTGAATATATGTATTAAATATGTAAGTTAAAATATATAAACATACATATAACAATAAAACAGCCACTGAATTTGCACCTTTACTCCTACCCCAAACCCAAGTTCTATCCTTGCAGTACCTCTAAAGAGCTCTGGGTTCCAAGGGATATTGTTTGAAAAACACTAAGCTAACAAACTGCTAAGACTCTTTCTAGTTCCACATTCTGTAGTGCCGCCCTACCCCTGGAGAGTCATTGGTGTTTTCTGTATCCCTCTGTGGACTGGGATACACTTTGCTGCCAATTGAACTTCCTGGGAAATTCACGTAACAATAGTCTGAATACTTTACTATGAAAGACTTTCAAGTGATGGGACAATCTCATTTCTGAGAAATCACAGAAGAGTTACAATAGTTCTGATACATTAACTTAAGAGAAAGATACACTAATTTTATTTACCTTCTTATTTTTTATGAATTCGTTTTATATTTGTTTCGGATGGGAACATCTTCACTCATCAGAGGTGCATGCATAGCTGAGGTGCCAGGAATTCAGTATGGCGGTTGGTGAGGAAATGCTGAATGGGTGATGCATTCTCCAGAAGAAAGGTGGTTCCTTAGTTAGGGTATTTCAAAAGGGGGTCTCAGCCTGTCTTTTTTTCTATTGTGTCAGGGGTGAGAAAAGCTTGTAACACACTGCCTCCTGCATCCTTGGTGGCGCTGTGCTCTTTCAGCTGCACTTTGGTAAAACTGGCGGTGGATGTGTGTGCAGCCGCCCTCGGTTTCACCGGCAGCTTCCTCCCTGGTCTGGGGCGCACCGAGCTTTTGGCCCCTCGCCCAGACTTGCCTTTCAGTGGACGTCAAGGAGTAGCTCCCTTCTTTGCCCCTCTATCAGTCAGTCCAATCGTAGAGGGAATATTAGTAAATCAGAAAGGAAGAGAACATGAATGTAATCCTGGGGGCAGGAATGGCTAAGCATTCCTATGCCCGACTGTCACTAGGGAGACTGAGGAAAGTGGTTCCTAAGATGAAACTAAAGGGGGAAACTGTTGCTGAGGTCTTCAAGGAGATTGTCCTTGGGGGAAACTGTTGCTGAGGTCTTCAAGGAGATTGTCCTTGCGGGGGGGATACCTGGCAGGTCTGTGGAGTTATTCTGAGAAACAATTATTACTAAACATACAGAATAAAGCCTGGATAAAGGTAGCAAGAATGAGACCTGGAGGCTCTGAACTAGGCTGATGAGGAACAGAGTCAAAAAGAAAGCACAGTCTTAACTTAAAAACAGCACTCACATTCGCTGGAGCCCTTCCGAAGCTGGATTATCCAACTTCCCAAGAAACAAAGCAAAGGTTGAAAATATATTAGAAAATGGGTAGCAGAAGTAAGGCTTCTAGCCCAAAGCACCGAACCTATCAAGGGATCAGGGCCTGTGGGAAGGGCTGGGGTACCACAGGGGCACAAAGGCAGAGCCTGAGTGAGGCACTACTAAGTGCAATGGTGTGAAGATGACCGCTGGAAGGCTATGCCCGTGACAGGTCTGGGTTCTCAAAGTGCTCCGCTGTGTGGTCAGATTTGGCCTAACCTAGGAAGTTCTTCAGAAGAACAGAGAATAGGGAGAATCCCAGAACCTATGGATGCAGTTTCTTGTATAACAGGAGAAATATAATTTACCTGTAGTTGTTACCAATTCTCAGCCTTCTAGTGGTTTGAGAATTAGATGGTTTGAGAGAGCCCATGGGTTGGCTCTCTTAGGAGCATCCTGAGTGATGGGTAAGGACATGAATGGGGGAGGCTCAGGTAAACTACTCTTCAGAATAAAAGAAAAAAAAAGTGAGGGAAAGATTGTAGGAAAAGGCTGAGAAGTGTGGCTGGAGAAGATGGGAGGGGCGGGCAGTGTGGCAGAGCTCCAGGCCATTTTGAACCAGACACCCACCAGCTAGCACCCTACTCGGTTTAACCACCTTCCAGGCAAAGGCTGCCCTTAATGGTCCTAAATGTAGAAGACATTTTCCCCCTTTCAGCTCAGCCCTAAGAACTTCTGCCAGAGGATTAGGGGAGTGACCTGCTGGTCCTTCCCTTTCTCTCTACTACTATGTGAGGGAAAACAAAACATTAGAAAATTAGAAGTTGCATGTAAGATGCATGCACACCAGGACTGCGGCTTCCAAAGCTTCCTTACGGGAAACAGCCCTGATGCTTCACAACCAGAACAGTTAAGGCGTTTTGTTTCTATCTAGTGCTAATCTCCCTTGTTTAAATTTTAACCCATTTCTTTTTTGTTATCAGTAGACATAGGGATAGTGAATCAGTAGATAAGAAGGTTCTCCTTAGGGCATTTGAAAGCTGCTGGTGAGTGACTTCATGGTCTTTCTTCTTTCCTAATGCAAAATATGAATTTTGAATTACAGACAGCACCAGTGTGACTTGTTAAAGGAAATGTTTCATAAAACATGGTTTCAATAGGTAGTTGTTCTCAGACTTCATACAGAAGAGTATTCCCATTGTACCTAACTCTCCTTCCTGTTTAAAATACATTCCTCATCCCAGATGAGGAATTCAACTCCTTTCAGTTCATATGCATGAAATATTCAGAGGTATGCGAAATGCAGAAAATATTTCTATCACCCATGATTTCATTTAATTGCAATGTGGCACGGACTTTTGTGTGTGTGTCAAAGAATTTATATGACGGATGCTGTTTTACTTAGGATAGATTATTGCAAAGTGTGTTAACTTTTAACCGGTGGCATTGTAGTCATTGCCATAATATTTTGTCTGATACTGCAACTCTGTCAGAGAACATTAAGTAGCTAATTAGCATCTGGATCACCAGATCCTAGGAGTGTAGTGATAGTCTGCATGGTAACCATTGGAATGGCGATAGCTACAATATTTTGAGCATCTACTCTTTGTTAGACATTGAACTTGGGACTTGACACAGTTAAGCTCACTTTGTCCTCAAAACCACAGTATGAGGTAAAACTGAAGTCACACAGCATGTACAACACGGTCTAAATCCCACATTCATTACTGCTGGTGTTCTTGTTTTATTGGCTTTTTTCTACTATCTAAACTTCTTAGACCACACTCGGTCCTGCCTCATGGTATTCCAAAAGGTAGTCAGCTGTTTATACTTTTGCTTCCTATTCTAGATTGTTCCAGTTTTCCTTTTAACCTTGTACATCTCAAAAGCATGTTTCCTTTTTGTGTTTGTCTGTCTTCTTCCTCATGATTCTCATACAAGCCTTTGACCATGGACCATGGAGATGTGTCAAGAAGTAGAAAATGGACTTTGACACAGCTCTGATCTTTAGGGATCTAGCCGGTTCCTGTGTTCAGTTTATTGACGGTCTCTCCAGTCAGACTATAAACTGCTCTGTCTTCTTCCTCTCTGGCATTTGGCCAGTGAGGAGAACCATAAAATTTTTGAACTGAAAGGGACCACAGAGAAGAACCTATAATCTAATTCTCCCCACACTTAACCCCATTTTGGAAATTAAAAAAAAAAAAACTTGTGCTAGTCTTTAAGACTCCTGGCCAAGCAGGGTCAAGAAAAATTGTTAGAAGCAATGCCAATGCTTATGTGGCAAAAGGTTTTGTTGGGGAAATAAGTTTTTTTAAAAAATCAGAAAATGAAGTTTGAGATGAGGGAGCTAAACCTCAGTCTGTCAGGCAAATGGGTAAAAGCAGTTCTATTATAATTTGTGTGAGACTTTAATGTAATTCTTAAATTTATGCTTGAGAAGTTAACTAATTCCATGACAGTTCTGCCGCTTTTTGAGCATTCTCGAAGCCTGGAGTTGGAGCAGTATGCACAGAAGCATGGGAGAAGACCCCTTAGCTGCCTTCTAAAGGGCATTCACGGCAGTGTTTTCACCAAAGTCCTCTCACAGACCACTGAGCTCCGGGATTGTTAAACGTTAGGAAGTCCTGTAGGTAATTAAGTAGGTAGAATCTGTGTCCTGAAATTCTAACCTTGTTCCTTTTCGTTCTTCCAGTATACCTTCAACAGAAATGAAAATAATGATAACTGCTGTTTATTGAGTGTTTACTATGTGGCAGGCCCCAGGTTGTGCATTTGACAAGAATCATCCCATTAGGTCCTCCTCATAAAACTTGGGAGGCACCCATTTGTAATATCCCTCATCACACAATTAAAGGAACTGAGACCTCCTGGAGTGAACTGACTTGCCTAAGGTTGTATGGCAAATAAGATAATTTCATGTGTTCATGTACTTGTAAAAATTATAAAATGTTATCTTTAGCTATGATATATATATATATATATGTTAATATGTCAAATGAGTTAATCAACCTGGCTCTTAGCACAGTGGTTGACTCCTTATGAGTGCTCAGGAAATGTTAGCTTCAATTATGCATTTTTAAGTTTGTGTATTAGTGGGACTTTTTAAATAATCAAGAACTATAAATGTGAAAACTGATTTAATCTTTTTTTGTTTTAATTTATCTTTAGAGGGGAAGGGAAGGAGAGAGGGAGAGAAATATCAATGTATGGTTGCCTCTCACCCCCTCCTGGGAATTGGCTTGCAACCAAGGCATGTGCCCTGAGTGGGAATCAAACTGTGATCTTCTGGTTCACAGGCCCATGCTCAATCTACTGAGCTACACCAGCCAGGGCTGATTTAATCTTTGAAGTCTTTTCTGCCATAACACAGTCTTCTTGGGCACATCTCAGAACCAAGCATTTATACAAAGCTAAGTATCCTGAATAAACCACATTAACACTGTGATTCAAAGAAGACATACCCCTGTTCAGGTGGGCCAAAGAAGTGAACTACACATAGAGATGGTGGCTGAATCATAAGCAGTCAATTCAAAGTTAAAATGCCCCTTACTGACTTTAAAATTGATCAGAATCCTCTAGAGAAACAGTCCTAGGCAGGGGTTTCATCTGAGAGGGCCTGGGGCTTGGACATTATCCCTGGGTACAACTGGGTGAAGACTTTCTCCACATAACCTTCCTACCTGGTGCTGGCTGGTGGCTCGGTTTTGCTGTAATCTCACGCTAGACCTTGCCTATGTCTCCAGAAGAGACATAGGCTCCTCTAGTCCTAATGTGCGTTATTAGTTGTGGAATTCACAGATTGTTGTCTCCATAGCTGAATCTCATCCTCCCCACCAGGCCCCAGACTGGGCAGGACTCCTGTTTAGTGGGCCCTGCCTTGCTAGGCAAAAAAGATGTGATCTGATTAGATCCCTTCTATTGGCCTGGAGCCTTGCTTCAGGATTAGCTGTAAGGCACAGAAGCTTGAAATGTAGAGAAAGCAGTAGCTTAGTGACAGCAATTAGCATTCCATAGTCTCTGGTATACTTATTTTATTATGAGTAGGTCCCATAAAAAAAGAGTTGAAGCCTTGCCTGGTGTGGCTCAGTGATTGAGCACCGGCCTGTGAACCAACAGGTCTCGGTTTGATTCCCAGTCCGGGCCCATGGCTGGGCTCGGGCTGGGTCCCTGGTAGGGGGTGTTGAAGAGGCAATCATGCAACACATTGATGTTTCTCTCCCTCTCTTTCTCCCTCCTTTCCCCTCCCTGAAGTTAAATAAATAAAACCTTTTTTAAAAATGTGTTGAAAGCATTGCTTTGTTGTGATTAACAACTGTACATTAGGTTAAAAGGTGTGATTGAGGGTGGAGTTAAGCTAATTAGGGATAGAAACAAATCAGACCACTCTAGATTCTGTGAGTCTCTTGCTTGGAAAAAGATACCCCCAATTATTTACTTGAGTCCTGCAGTAAAAATTGAGCCTAATTGTATATGAAGCAGTAAGTGTTTCCATGGTAATATAAAACACCCAAAATCAAACCTGCTGCTAGCAAACATGCCTTTATAGAGGTGCTGTTATAATTAGGAAATTATTTTACAAACGTTTCCCAGATATGCACGTTAAATTTCTCCATAATTCTAAGGTCTTTCTCATGTAAATAATAAAAGAATTGGGCTGGGTTTATTTTTGCACCCCCATTCTCAGCGTAGTGCCTCTTTCGTCATCTGTATGCAACATCTGTCTGTTGCATGGAGAACAGTGAGTTGTTCTACATTGTAAAGAAAGTGTTACAATTTCCTTTTGTTTTTAGCTTTCTTCTAGTAGGTGGCTTTGTGCTAGGGAGTTTACTGGGTGAGTTGTGGAGGCACAATTTGCAGTCCATGCATGAAAAGGAATTGTAACATATCTGGGAGGATTTTTGCCTGGTTCCTGTGGCTTTCACCCTCGCTTCACCACCTCCACTGGTAATTCTGGTCTCCATACTTCTCCCCATACTTCCATGCGTCTCACACACTAGAACCCACACTACCCAGTACTCCTCAACATTTTCTCCTTGTCCAAGCAACTCAACTCAGTTCCATCAACATGTCATGCATGGTGCATTTAGAAATGCTAATGTTTGTTGCATATGTTAATCACCCAGCTAATATGGTGGACCCTCTGACTCTATCAATAGGGTGATTACTATTATGTTCAGTGAGAGACCTGTTGGAGCTAAGTACTAAGACTGCCACTTCAGGCTCACTCCAGCTTTATCAAGAGCATTTCGAAGTCCAACATAGCTGTCGCATCTGGTAAATTTCATACCTGGGATGCTGAATCAGAGAGTCAATCAAGTTTGCCCTAACACCTTAACAAATGGAGTTGACCTCTGACCTCCAAGTCAGGGTTAGCATTCCTGTTTATATTGTGAACTTTCCCCATGGTTAAGTTAGCTTTTGGCATTACCACACTCTAGACTTAAGTATTTTGGGATGCTATAAAATTAGGCTCTAATATAAGAATTGATTTGTTTTTAGTGTTGTCCAAAATATTTTCTAGCCATTTGGCCATTAAATCAGATCCTATACCTTAAAATGTACAGTCCTTAAGCAAGAGGTTCTTTTTTTTCTGCTTCTCTATTAGTTGCTAAAGTAAAGGTGCATTTTTCATTGCTTTATTTAACAATGTTCGTTAAACCGGTTTTGCCCAGGCACCCTGCTGGCTGTTAGAGAGACAGTGATGAAATACACACTCTTCACCTTCACAAAATTTCCAATGTAGTGAGTCTCCAAAATATTTCTGTGAGAAAGAGGATTTCTAGTTTTACATGCTAGTATATTCCTGTGATATATATACATACATGTGTGTGTGTGTGTGTGTATATAACTTTCATGGCAAAAAAGTTTAAGTTTTAAAAAAGTGTTTTTACTTTTCAGTTGCTTTCAGAAATCCAGTGGTAAACAGAATAATTTAAGAACCTCACTACTTGAATTTAGGGTGAGATAATAAGAAATAAATATAGAATATTTGATTATTTTTTAGACTAAAATATTTTCCCTGAGCCAAACAGATATTTTCATTCCAAATTATTTATTTAATCACTTCCTAATAAGGCTGCGTCAGCCACATTAATTATTTATTTATTTTTAAAATATTTTATTTATTTTATTTTTAGATAGAGGGGAAGGAAGGGAGAAAGAGAGAAAGATAAACACCAATGTGTGGTTGAGTCTCACATACCCACCACTGAGGACCTGGCTCACAACCCAGGCATGTGCTCTGACTGGGAATTGAACTCATGACCCTGTGGTTCACAGGCTGGCACTCAATTCACTGAGCCACACCAGCCAGGGCCCTAATTAAATATTTAAATTTATTATATTTAAACAAACCTCAAAAACAATAGATTCTTTTTTATTTACATGAATTTAACTTCTAATCTTTTAAGTATAAAATATGTAAACTGGGATGCTTTTTATGTATAAGAAGAGAACATCAGAAAATACCTGGAAAAAGTGAATTTTAAATAAAAAATAACTCAAAAATTAATATTTGACTTAATTTAACTTCTTGCTAAGATGCTTAGCTTTATAGATAGTCTTCAGGATACTTTTATTTCTAATGAAATTTTGAAAAGTGCTTAATGGCTCTGTTTCAGTAATTAGAGAAATAAACTCTTTATTTCCACAAATAAGTGCTGCTGGCTTGTTTGCCAGCTCTCTAAATATACTCATTTTGCTATTACCATGATTGGGTACAGTCTGATTTCTTTATTTTATTAATACTTTGAAAATGTTAATACTCTGTGTACGAATATCAATGTGTGTAAAATGTCTGGATGACATATCTAAAGTGTTATTAACACCGTGGTAATGAGATTTTATGGGGTTAATTTGGGGGGGCATGTTTTGTTTTGCTTTACCTTTTGACTCCCCTCTCCCATTTCTCCCATTCCCTACCCTCTGCCTCTGGCAACCGCTAATTTGTTTTCTGTATGTATGAACTTGACGTTTTTGTCATTGTTTCTTTGGCTTTTCTTTGCTTGTTATGTAGTTTTCACATGTAAGATCAAACAGTATTTGTCTTTCTCGGACTTATTTCACTTAGCATAATGCCCTCAAGGTACATCCATGCTGCTGCAAATGGCAAGATTTCATTTTTATAGCTAAACAATATTCCTCTGTGTGTGTCTGTATCACTATCACAGCTCCTTTACCCATTCGCCTACCAGCGAATACTTAGGTTACTTTTGTACTTGGCCATTGTAAACAATGCTGCACTCAGTGTACAAGGGTGTTCCTTACTCCTTGCCAACACCAGGCAGTTCCTGTCGTTCAATAATAACCACTCTGACATGTGTGAGGTAATATCTCGTGGTGGTGTCGATTTGCATTTCCCTGATGATTGGTGGTGCTGAGCATCTTTTTTGCTCCTGTTGGCCATCTGTGTGTCTTCTCTGGGAGAAACGTGTATTCAGGTCTTTTTTAATTGGGTTGTTTGTTTTACTGATGAGTTTTATGAGTTTCTAATATATTTTGGACATTAACTTACAAGATATATGCTTTGCAAATATTGCTCTTCATTCAAAAGAGTGCCTTTTAGTTTTGTTAATAGTCTTTTAGAGGTTTTTGTTTTGCTTTGTTTTGCTTTTTGGTGTGCAGAAGCTTTTTAGTGTGATATACTTTTGTTTCTTTTGGGCTTTGGTGTCAGATTCAAAAAGCATTGTTAAAACCTGTGTCAGGTAGCTCACCACCTTTGTTTTCTGCTAGGAGTTTCATGGTTTCAGGTTGTACAGCCAAGTTTTCAATCTATTTTGAGTTCGTTTTTGTGTATGGTGTAAAATAGTGCCATCATTTTGCATGTGGCCGTCCAGTTTTTCCAACACTGTTTATTAAGGAAACTGTTCTTTCCCCATTGTATATTCTTGGCCCCTTTGTTGTAAATTACTTGACCATATATACATGGATTTATTTCAGGACTCTCTATTCTGCTCCATAATCCATGTGTCTGTTTTTATACCAGTACCATACTATGTTAGTTACTATTGCTTCATAATATAGTTTCAAATCAGGGAGGATGATACCTCCACCTTTGTTCTTTCTCAAGATTTCAAGATTGCTTTGGTTACTTGGGGTTTTTGGTAGCCCCATACAAATTTTAGGATTATTTGTTCTGTTTCTTTGAAAAATGCTATTGAAATTTTGGTGGGGATTGCATTGAATCTGTAAAGTCCTTTGGCTAATATGGACATTTTAACTGTAGACTCTTTTAACCCATGAGCACAGTATATCTTTCCATATATTTGTGTCTTCTTCAATTTCTGTCTTTAACTTCTTGTAGTTTTCAATATATAGGTCTTTCAACTCCTTGGTTAAATGTATCCATAGGTTTTTTTTGGTGCGATTGTAAATGGGGTTGTTTTCTTTATTTATCTTTCTGATAGTCTTAGTCTTTAGAAATGCAACAAAGATTTACATTTGATCTTGTATTTTGCAAGTACTTACAACTTTTTTGTTTATTAGTTCTGACAGTTTTTTGATGTAATATTTAGGGTTTCCATATATAAATAGAAAGAAGGAAGTTTTGCTTCTTTCTTTCCGATTTGGATGTCCTGTTTCTTTTTTTTTTTTTTTTTTTTTTTTTTTTGTCTCGTTGCTCTGGTTAGGTCTTCCAATACTAGGTTGAATAAAATTGCCAGAGTGAGCATCTTTGTCTTGATCTTAGAGGAAAGACATCATGCATAAACCATGGTTATAAATGCTTTCCTCTATGTAAGACTATTTTATCCTGTAAGAATCTAGTAGAAGCTTTTGAAAGAACTGTTAAAGACCAGATTCCATGTAGAGGATCAGAAGAAAATGGCATTCATGTGTCATTGTAGTTCAGATTAGAGGATTTGCCCTCAAGGATTACAACTGTTACATAAGTTGACCATGGAACAGTGGAAAGCCTGTTTGCCAACCAAATGCCAAATTATTGTCAGACTCTTGTGATGAACCACATTATTACATGATTCCCAGTTACACATCTAGACAACTGGCATTTTGTGCATTTATAATGGCTCCAATTCTATACCACTAGCTTCGAGCTTAGTCCGACTTCAGAACACACACCATTTGGTACAACATGCCTCTTCAGTACACATCCCAGCCAACTACATAAGCAACTTTTATAAACATTAGCCAGTAGTCAGAACAATGCTATGATTTTGTTTGTGAACTTCACAAAATGTATTTATAAGATTTTAAGGACATTTTAAATTAATTTTTTACTTGAATTTCCCCTTTCTCCCAGCTTTATACCCTTAGTCATTTCCTCTTAAGTAACTTGAAGTTTTTTTTTTCTACTTTGGTATCTATTCTGTTGGTTATTTGACTTTGTAAATTCTTGGTAATTTCATATATAATGCACAGAGTTTCATTCTTTTAAATTCTACATGTCATTTCCTAACGGTTAAAAATTGCCTGAATTTCTAATGCATGAATAAAAGTTTTAGATAATTCATTTCAATAAACTAGATAATGTGTTCAAAGCATCAAACACATTTCTATAATCTATGCCATTTGTGTGTTAATGAATGTGTGTGTGTGTGTGTAAGGAGAGAATACAGAATACAGACCTACACATGCAAAGTTTGGTTTCCCAAAATGTTTAAGGTATCAAATTCCCTTTGTACCAATTGCTCAGGGCATTTTATGTTCCCTTGGTTGCCTCCTAAGTGTTGCATAGGTGTAACCTACCCTGTAAATTTCAAATTCACATAAAAATGCTCTCTCCTTCAAGGAAAGATTTGAGTACCAAATGAATACCTTAGTGTCTTCTCAGGTATTTCTGAATAAAATTCTTCTTTAAAGTCTTCTTTGACTTTCTGTATTCTAGTGCGCAAATTTAGAAATTGAACCTATTTGAGGAGACAAAGAGAAAAAGACTCTCGGGACAATCTTTTCAGTTGGGTGACAATCTAAGCTGGCTAAGACAGGGTAGAGATTCAGATAGATGAAAGAAGAGGTAGGGTCTTGCATGTTCAACTAATGCTGAAATTTCTGAATTCCAATAAAACTTGATGGGAAAGAAAGTGAAATCCATGAAAACATCTATAAAGTGTGTGTTCTCAATCCTAGCATTCTGTGACTTAGGATAGCATCCTGAATAAATTCATGCATACTGGTGGGGAAAGAAGGCATTTCTTATATGAGTTGTGACTGAGAGGAGTGACAGGAAATAGGGCTGATCCTTCATAACAAGTCTGGTGATTTAAGAAAGATTTGTAGAGGGACTCTGAGTAATTCTAAGTTGCTTTTGCTGGTAGGTGGAAAGTTATGTTGCATGTAATGATATTTAATCTGTAATATCTAAAAGAAATTATTCCTTTTTTCTCAGTTATCTAAGAAACCCTTTAACCATTGTACATAAAGAAATAAAAATAGCTTAGCAAGTTGGATGTAACATATTAAGCTTCTTGTACCAGGAGTCGGGTAAATGGTCATGTTCTGTATGTCTTTGTAGATATATTGTTTTTCTTCTATGGAATAGCTAATAGCTGGTTGTAAACCTTGATATCATTTTGATGTTGGACCTTATCCATTTGACTGCATTCTAGGTATTTCTATTTTGTTTTTAGGCCCTAGGGAACCATCATAGAGGGGAGCTATTGAAATTCAGGAGCAGTTTGAAATTGCCAACAACATGTACAGCAGACATGATGTGGGTCCTGAAGTCAGGTTGAGTTCAAAACTAGACTACTCTACTTACAGGCTGAGTGATCTTGGGCAAGGAGGGAAACAGCCCATGGGGTTCCTTTGAAGGCTAAATAACAGGAAACATGGAAAGTGCTTTCTCGACACCATGCCTGGTATATAGTAAATTAAATACGTATTAGCCAGATTATTATTATTAGGAGCCAAAAATGCCTATTAACATTGTCTTGTGTATGTTTTTGGGTCAGTGTTGATACAGATCACTCTGATACAAGTGACTATTTGAGGATGGAAGAATTTTTGCAATTTACTATTTTTGCAATGGTATATGATATGATACATACATGACTTTCACTTAGATCTTTCACGTGTGAAATCATAATGGAAACTTTACTGAGAATATGTCATGACAGCTCTAGGCAATATTTTACTGTTTGAGGATGAATACCTATAATCCTGGCTTAACCTAAACTTAGTATTCTATGAAATAAATTTACATGAATATGGAAGAAATCAATTTCACTTCCAGCTAAAGCTAAACGAGAAAGTTCCTTGACATAGCCTTCTTAAAAATATTTCTTTTCTAAATATTATAGTATTTAGAAATGTTACTTTACATTCAATTCTTAAATATGCATAAATTATTTTTATTTTAATAATACCTTACAATGAAACCACAAGAGGATATAAATAGATATACTTTTTTAAAGAAAATAGTTCAACATGATTTTTGTTTAGGATACTTTTCTACAGTTTTATATTTATACAGTTTTACATAGGTTTCTATATATTTCTTTAAGGACAAATATATTTTGTCTCTTATATTCAAGGCACTGGAGTTACAATGGTGCCTCCCCCATCATGGAGCTTACTTAACAAAACTAATGAAATGAATAAAGTGATTTCCCATCTGATGAATGCAGAGAAGAGGATACAGAAAGGACAGAGTTCACGTGTGTGTGTGGCTGGGGGTGTCCTGGAAAAGGACTTTAATTAGGGTAGCCAGGAAAGCTGAGAACTAAAGGAACCAGTTGAGCAAGAAGACTGAGATTACAGCAGATACGATGGACTTGAATACCTAGCAGACATGAAGAACAGAAAAAAGATCATCTTTTTTAGCCATTTATTTAAAAAAAAGAAAATAAATGAAAGAATGCTTTCTAAAGATCTTGCATTTATATGACCCTCTCATTCAGATTTCCAGGGAAAAATTAGAAATCCTGAAATAGTGGATTCCCCATTATCTATCCCCAGTGTTGGTCTTTGGTTGAGTTGTTTTCAATGTCTGACACCAACTTCTGGTTCTAGAATGTATTCCTGGGAAACCTGGTGAGCCAAAGTTTGAGACAAGGAACTTCACCCAAGTTTAGAAGGAAGGATTTCTGGAGTAAAAGTGCCCTCAGGATGCTATGCTGCTGCAAATCTATTTTCTTTATGCAAAGTATAAGACCTTGATAACATTTGGCTTGCTAGATTTGAAGGGCACTTTTTTAGGCTAAAAGTATTTCTGCTTTTCAATGCCTCTCCCAGCTAAGGAAAAGACAGAATCTTCAGAAATCTCTAAGAATTATTTGGCCCTGTGATCACTCTTAAAAGACAACCAGAGCATCTCAGCTTTCTCATGAAAAGTTTACCCCGACTTTAGGTAGCAGGGTGCCCACCAGGACATGCACACTGAATTCTCCTCTGCTATGGGTACATAGATTTCAGTGCTCTAGGCCTCTGTGGGCTAAATCTAGTTAAGCTTTCAGTTCAGAGCATAATCGGTTAGTAGATATAGGTGGGTAAAAAAATGGTTATACCAACTGGCTCTAGTAATCTTCTCAAAGATTGTACTGTCAGCCTTCAGCTGACAGTAGGGTATGTCCACTGTGAGGAATGGAGGGTCTCAAAGATAGAAGTTCTGATAGGCAAGACTGTTCAGGAAATAAGTAGTGTTCTTTCTTCTGACCACCCTTAAGTGGTTCATGAATCTTTGAATAGCAAAGATTCATGTCATCTTTGAACAGCAAATGCACTTTTGGCCTATATTCACCAAACCCTGTCACCAGTCATCTACACAGTCATTATCCTGTGGTCATGCTCTAAGTTCTGAAGTAGTTGGTGGATCATAAAAAAACAAATAATGTCAGAAACAATGATATTGACCAAAAATAAGTGAATTAAAATGCTAGTATATATTGCATTCTAATTCTTTGGGAACTAACATTCATAAAATGTTATATATATGAGGTCTATCCAGAAAGTATCCACCATACAATGTGAAAAATAGAGTCATTTATTGCAGGAGATTCAAGAAACATTGTACATAGGGCAATGATGCCTCAGTCCCCTTCAAAGTAGGTACCTTGGGCCCTCACACAGTTTTCCCAGTCGCCATCAGCTGCCCTGTTGTATTATCCTGAATGTCATCAATGGTCTGAAATTTCTGCCCTTTCAAAGGGAATTTTAGTTTGGGGAAGAGCCAGAAGTCACAGGGTGTGAAATCTGGGTTGTAGGGGGACTGAGTCACCTGTGTGATTTGATGTTTCACCAAAAAACTGCACAAGATGTGATGCAAGAGTGGGCATGTTGTGATGAGGCTGCCACTCAATCACCAGTTGCCCATAGCTGTGGCCTTCTGAATTATCCACATGGTTTCCATGGAGGAATGTTCAAGCTTAATGCAAAATGTGATGCAGATTCATTGCTGCACTTGCTCAGCCATTTTTAATGCAATGGCCACACATGCTAGCTCAACAGTATCTACGCCTCCAATAAGTGATACAGCAAAGTCATCACTGTTCACTCCCGCACATTCCAGTTCTCTCTCCTTAGCTGCCAGGTTACATCAATGTTGCACAAACCATTCTTGTTATATTAACAGCAGTGGACTTTTTCCAGATAGATTTTGTATGTCTATAAAATTTCGTTGACCACAATGTCTTGTTAGTTAGTCTCTACCATTCCTTCACCATAGTGAATAACAGAGTTCTCTCTGTTAGATATAATACTTTAGCTAAATAGAACCATGCAAAAAAAGGGGAAAAAAACTCCAGAAAAAGTAGAAGGAAGAAAAAGAAAGAATGCATACCAACCTGACCCTGTGTTCCATGAACACTTGGTAATATCTCTTTGCACCATCAAAACTTCACACAGTTAAATTTTAGCATGTTTATTGCTGTCCCTGATGCTTTGCATTTCTTTTGATGACGTTTTTGCCTTCTTGGAATTCAGATAATCTAATTGGGTCTTAGCAGTTGATGTTTATCTTCATTGAAACAAATTCTCTTCATCCTTTTGCTCTGAGACTCCTACTTTGAGGCTGAAAGGTCACTTTAAATGTGCTCAGTATTTGGGAAACCACATAATGAATTCAAATAAATTCATGCCTATTAAAAGGAGGCTTCTCTTTCTGGAGTTCCAGAGATTACGTAGAACAAACCACGTGGCTTTTGTCTGAATTTCTTTTAAAAGGAGGTTATTGTGCTTCATCTTTAATGCTCTCATGACAGAAAATGGGAAAATCCTAAATTTTCACTTAATTTTTTCAGAGACATGGAGTTTGCTCAGTAATTAAAATTAAACTCTATTGGAATTGAACAGCTGCTACAGTCATCAACAAATTTAAGAGTTATTCTTCTGTTGTATTACTTTGAGATTATATTATATTGTCTATCTTTAATGTAGCAACTCCAGTTTTTAAAGTGTACCCCCCCCATATGCTTGTGTACGGGTGCAAAAATATATGTACAGGAATATTCTGTAGCAGTTTTTGTAATTGGATGACTAGAAACAGCCTACATGTCAGTCAGTATAGGGTTGATTTAACAATTTATTTACATACAATGATGGTGGACTATTGTGTACCTGTGAGGCAGATCTCTTCTGTGCTGGTACGGAGCTATTTCCAGGTGCCATTTACTACTCTGTTTGTTGTTATAATTTGAAAAGATAGTGCTCGTAATGACAGGTATGCACTTTTGTTAGTTTTCTTTGTGTATTCCATAGAGTGTATGTAAATGCAAACAATAAATTCTATTAATGCACCCCTTTTAAAAAGATTTTACTTATTTATCTTTAGAGGGGAAGGGAAGGAGAGGAGAGAAATATCAATGTATGGTTGCCTCTCGTGTGTCCCCTGCTGGGAACTGGCCCACAACCCAGGCATGTGCCCTGACTGGGAATCGAAACACAATCGTGTGGTTCACTGGCCTGTGCTCAATGCACTGAGCTATACCAGCCAGGGCGTAATGCCCCCATTTTTACACAAGAAGCATACTCTATACTTCCACTGTTTTGCAGCTTGTATTTTTTCACTTGACAACATGTCAATAAATAAAGATTCTTTTTGCTCCTCTTTGGAGAATCTTCAGTGAGATTCACATATCATACAATTAACTCACTGGAATGTGTGTCTGTGTGTGTGTGTGTGTGTGTGTACACACAGGGTCTGGCTGCTTGAGTGTGGTTGGTAGGGTGATAATATGGGTGTAATAATTTATAGTTTTAATTTGAACATTTCACCTAAAATGTCACATGGTGTGCTTGAGTGTGATAGTGTTGTTATAGAATTACATATTTATGATTTTGTAATAAAAGATTTTCTAATAAAAGGGGGCGTTATTTGTGCCAGACCCTGTATATGTCCCATAGATTAGATAGATAGATAGATAGATAGATCTATCTATATCTATCTATATAATCTATATAGATAGATAGATAGATAGATAGATAGATAGATATAGATAGATAGATATACATATTTAGTATATTCATGCAGTTATGCAACCACCATCACAATTAATTTAGAACATTTTGTCACCCTGGAGAAAACTTAGTCCTGTGTAGTTAATCACCCTCCAGTTCTCTCATTGCCTACCCCATTCTCCACCTAGGCGACTCTCAGCCTCTTTTGTCTCTATAGATATGCCTGTTCTGAATATTTCACTTAAGTAGAATCATAAAACCCCTGGTCTTTCATGGCTTGCTTCTTTTACTTATTATAATGATTTTAAGACTCATCTATGTTGTAGTATGTATTAGCATTTCATTCCTCTTTATGGGTAAATAGTATTCTCTTCTCGGCTAAACCAAATATTGTCCATTCATTCATTAGTTGATAGACATTTGGGCTCTTTCATCTTTTGGCTAATATGAGTTATGCTGCTATGAATATTTATGTAAAAGTTTTAGTACAAGCATATATTTATGAGTATACACTTAACAGTGGAAATGCTGGATTGAATGGTACTTCTGTGTTTAACTTTTTGGGTATTTTCCAAAGTGGCTGTATTCTCTCACTCCTTTTTATGACTAAAAAAATTTTCTTCAAATAACTGCATACTAATTAGTTTTTTCCAGGTATATTTTTAAATGAAAAAGTTTAATTTGTAAGTAATAAAAGTTTAAATGAAAATGTTAAGGCACAACATTCCCATTCAAGTAAATGTACAAGGACTCTCAACATAAATGTGTATGTTTTCCCCCGCAAGCATTTTTTCTGCATGCACACTGGAGACAATGGTGATGGTTGCTGGCTCCAGAGGTGGAGACAGGCTTGGGAATCTGAGGTGAACGATGGCTGAATTTGGAAGATTTTTACTAAGTGTATTAATTAATTTTTCAGTCGAAATAATGACTCAGTGTAAAAAAAAGCAGGCATGAATTTTTTTGTTGCTCTTTTGGCAAATGGTGGGCGGGCCAGGACTTCTTGACCTTTGCTTCACATGGGCACCCCACACCGTGCGGTGGTCAGCACCTCATCCCATCTTCCTGCCGTCTGCCCAGTTTGACATCATTTTTAGTTGTTAGGGCAAAATTTAATGTCTGCCCTCCCATCTTTAAGAGCCAAGGTATCAGTTTAGAAGCAGACATTGTTTAGTTCTTATTCTAAAATAGAATACAAACTTTTATACAAACCAATCCACATAAAGATAAAAAAAGGAAAAGAAAGGGACTAGGATGGACATCTGGGTGAACTGGGGGACTGACCAACAAGAGGAGTGAACTAAACAGGAGCAGGAGAGTGCTGGCCAGTCTGGAGTCCCTCACAGCATCCTGTACAGTCTGCCCGAGTATTATGTGTTGGCATCTGGAAGAGGGACTCAGTGCTTCCTGCACAGGGTCCATTATGCAGCTCTGAAACAGCTCTGTGTTTGCTTTCCTCTATGCTTGAAAATCCGCTGTTTTCGTGTAAGTTTTTCTATTTATTTCCAACAAAATCTGTAGTGGTTCTATGTTAAACATACCAGTAGATTCTGATTTCTGCCTTTGGTTGAATTAGGTTGCTTGAGTAATGACCAAAAAGTGCCCACATTCACCTGCTTGTTGATTTATTCATTCTTACATTCGCTTCTGTATTCATTAAGCGTTTATTCATTCAACACTGCAGCCACAGCACTCCTCCGTGAAGGATGGCTCCTTCCATGGTGCCTTGGGAGGCACGGTTTCCAGATGGTGGAAAAATACTTTATGATCCTTCCCATGGCCAAAATCCTTAAAGTTTGTTTTTTTTTTAAAGAACCTATATTAACCAAACCTGGTTTTGAAAATTACATTATCTTAGCTCTTGGTTCACTTAGTTATTCCTTAAAATGAAAAATGTAATGTTAGTAATCAATATGAATGAGCTTAAAAATACATCAAGAAAGATGTAGAAACAATGTGGAAATTTTTAAATCTATAAAAATTAAATATTGAGGAATGATGTAAAATAATTTGGTTTTATCAGAAATTTATAAAACCACATATCTTAGAGCTAAAACATCTTTTTCAGAGGAATAAAACCATAAATGGAGAAGAAATGAATACATTTTTCTTCCATCATCGTCTACACCCTGCTGTGGGGATGAGGAATATACTGTGTATCACAACTATATTTGGGGACGGAGAAATGACAGGATGAACAAAGATGCTACCAGGACAAGTTCTAGCGTCCAGCTACCTTGTCTATTAACAATTTATCCCTGGACAACACATTTATGAGGATGATTGTAACTAAAGAGAAATCTTATTTTCTAAAGTTTATTTAAGCATGGAGATCTCTTACAACATAAACTTTATTCCTTTTAAAGCCTAGTACATTTTCCCTTTGGCAGAACTGTTTATTTTTAGAGGAAAAGACACTGGCCAATCACAGCATCTTTTTCCAGATGTAGAGATTTTTGTGAGGCAACTAGTAATTCATTTGCCAAATGTCAACCGAGCTAACAAAGAATTTTGTGTTGTAAAACTTCCCAGTTGCCTGCTTTTCTCCCTCATCCAAAGGGAAAAAAGGCAAGATTCTTTGACATTTTTATGTATATCGTGACTAGTGAATGTGACTGTTGACCATGGTCTGATTGCAATTGCTAAGGGCCATGGCTGAGCTGGGACAATGTTTTGCATATTATTATGCTGAGAGCACAGGCACCCAGTGCAGAAAGCAGAAAGCCTTACCAGGAAGGGAGGGGGGGAGGGAGGAAGACAAAGAAAGAAACAATAAATACTACCGGGGCATTAGTTTATTTCTGAATCTCATGTTATCCAGTCCATCCTATCACTTCTCGATTTATAATTTAGATGACATGAATAATCCCATTAAGTCATTGTTTAGTCACTAGAAGTGGGGTTGATAGGGCATCCGTGCAGGGGAAACTGGTGGGGCTGAGGCTCGCAGAGGTGATGTCACCTTAGGCGCTGTTGCAGTGCTTTACCCCGTGGAATGAGAGTGTCAGCCCAGGATGCTGGACACAAAGGTCGATGCCCTTGGCAGCTCTGCAGTGCTGTCTCTCAGGCAACTTGCCTTATGGGTAACTGCCTTGGTACAACTTTGGAAATAAGGTATAACACAGTAGTGGCTTGCCCCCAGGCCAGCTCTGAAAGATACAGTATTTCAGAGTCTGACTACATTCTGTTGTTGAGGACTCCTTTATATTTTATTCAAGACTCCTTTAAATTTCTTGCCATAGAATCTGCAAAATATTTACAGAAGGCACATTAATCCCCATGTATTTTTATTAAAATAATTTTTATTATAGAAGCAATTCTTGTGCACTGTAGGATCTTTTAAAAATATGTAGGAAAGCAAAGACACAAATGTAAATGATTCATAACATCACAACTTCCCAAAATAACCACTGCAAATTCCTAGGTATTTTATTTCAGTCATTTTCTAAACAAATACAAGACTAATAGCAGCCATATGGATTGTATACTTATATTTCCAGCTTTAAAAAATATAACATTTTATCTTGAGCATTTTCCCATATCATTTCATAATGTTTGAAACATTATTTATATGTATGCACAATTTTCTCTCTTAAAAATTTTCATAATTTATTTAAACATTTGCCTATTGCTGGACATTTAGGCTTTTTCTAATTTTTCCCCCAAATTAAAAATATCAGCATTTTGTCTTCTGTGAATTTTCTATTTGCCTGTTAGCTGTTGTCTTTCTCTTGTGATTGTCTAGTTTTTCTTATTGATTACAGAAGTTCTTTACATATTACACATGTAAGTCTTTCTTATCCCATACTGATTGCAGTTATACATTCTAGTTCTTAGTTCTTCTTTTACTTGTGTTTTACATAGTCAAATTTATTGATTTTTTCTTTTGTAACTTTTTTCTTTGTTTTAACAATATAAGGGTTTTTTTCTATACTAAAAACAAATGAGCATTTAGTTATATTTTCTTTATTTGTAAGTTTATTTTTTGCATAATTATTTAGTCTGTTTGAAATTTGTTTTAATATAAGAGACAAGTATTTTTTATTTCCAAGTAGTTAGCATATGTTCTAGAATTTGTTAAATATCTCCTACTTTTCTTATTGCTTTATATCACATATAAAATTTTGTATGTCATCTATCATTTCTACACTTATGAAGTGTAAAATCACGTCTTACAATAAATGTCATAATGGAAACCAGTAAAAAACCAACAAAAGCCTGTGCAGCCCATTGATAGAAGTATACTTTTTAAAATTGTTTTATTGTTGTTCAAGTACAGTTGTCTGCATTTATCCCCCCACCACTCCCTCCGACCCCAGCCATCCCCACCTCCTCCCCTAATTCCAGCCCCCCTTGGTTTTGTCCATGTGTTCTTTTTTTTTTTTAAGAAAAATTTTACTTTTTTAAAAATATTTTATTTATTTATCTTTAGAGGGGAAGGGAAAGAGAGGGGAAGGAAACATCAATGTATGGTTGCTTCTCGTGCATCCCCTGCAGGGAACTGGCCCCTGCCGGAAACTGGCCTGCAACCCAAGCATGTGCGCTGACTGGGAATCGAAACGTGATGGTCTGATCCGCAGGCCCACGCTCAATCCACTGAGCTACACCAGCCAGGGTTGTCCATGTGTTCTTTATAGTTGTTCTTGAAAACCCTGCCTCCTTCCCCCCCCCATTATTCCCTCTCACCTCCCCTCTAGTTACTGTCACTTTGTTCTTTATTTCAATGTCTCTAGTTATATTTTGCTTGCTTATTTGATTTGTTGATTAGGTTCCAATTAATGGTGAGATCATATGGTATTTGTCTTTCATCACCTGGCTTATTTCACTTAGCAAAATGCTCTCCAGTTCCATCCATGCTGTCACAAAGAGCAGGAGCTCCTTCTTTCTTATTGCTGCATAGTATTCCATTGTGCATATGTACCATAGTTTTTTGATCCATTCATTTACTGATAGAAGCATACTTTATTAAACTATTAAAATTGTCTGTTTTTATATTTGTCTTTAAAACATCTTTGTTGTTTGTGTCCATTTAGTAAGCCTTGTAAAAATATTTACCCTTTCTTATCCCAGAGACTTGATTAGTTTGTTTCATGAAGATAAGGCAAAAAAAGAAAAGAAAAAAATTAGAATGTAGAATAAGGCCTTTCACTAACAAAAAGCAGAGATTGGTGGGACCTCATGGTAGGTGGGTGGAGGTGATGGATGAATGCAAGAGCGGTGGACTAAGTGGACTATCCAGTGGGCACTGGGGGGAGTTCCATCTGCCAGGCATAAGTGGCAGCATCATCTACTATCTGGTAGTTGGGGAGAACATATAACAGTGTTCTAACCAGAGACTCAGAGAAGGTGAGTGATATATATGCCCAGGGTGTGGACAACACAATCTATTAGCGTGTGAAAAATATTTAGATATTCTTTCTCATCCTCTCAAAATTTCGTTTCGTAAGGTATTTTATAAAATAAGTAATATTTTGGTAAATACTATAAGATTATAATATAGCTTATTAAAAATAATACACATTAAGGTACTTGCACTTTTTTAATAGTAGAAATATACTCTTTCATGAGATTAGGGATTGCTGCTCTAGATCATGTGGCCTCAGGAAAGTCTGTATACCAGCTTGAGGTTCATGGTGGGACAGGAACAAAGTGCCTGAAGCCCACATCTGAAGGTTGTATGAATTGGAATCTCAGGAAAGGAAGACAGGCACAAGGAATCAAGGCAGAAGAGATGGGACATACATTCAAGGTCACTATGACGCCTGGGAGGTGTGATACCATCTCCCAGGCTGATGCTGGAGGACTCTAAAATTTGTTCCAGCTTAAAATAATAATTATTTCTAGAGACCAGGGAGGAGTCAGAACAGCAGGTAAAGTGCAAGTGACAATGCTGGAAAAGAGAGCAGGTTGCAGAAAGCGTGGTCCAAGCCACCTGTTCAGCAAGTTTTCATTTTTTACGCAAGTGTCTACTGTATAATCAAGGGAATCTTTGATCGATAATACCGAAGGCCTATGGCTACACTCCATTTCTATTTTTAAAAATATCCACCAATAAAAAATTGTACAGCAAGTTGTATCAATATCAAAAGCCATATTATTTAATCCAGTCAAACCATCCCACACCCACCTTTCCTGAAGCACTTGTTGCTGAGGCTCTGGGAAGCTGAGCTTGCCCTTAGCCTTGAGCAAATGTGAGCAAGGCCTTGTTTCCTTGGCTTATTCAGTAAACATAGTCTTCTTCCACATTAAGTGATGCCCACAAACATGGAACATACTAACACATTCCATGAAAATCAGCCCTTTACTCAATTTTCACAAAAATCATGTGCAATATTTATACTGTATTTAAGAAGATGCCCATCACAAACATTACATACCCTGAGGTGTTTGTTTAGCTGTTGGTTGAGAAATTTTAAACTTTTTTCTTCATTTTGACCTTGTATCAATTAAGGATAGACTTTGAGTTATATGATTGATGTATTTCAGGAAAACTAAAGTATAAATTTACCTTTAAAATATTGAATCACAATATTCTTACTTACTTATAGTTGAACTTGTGAAAAATGTGATCTTTATTTTCAGGTTGTTAGTCAAAAATAAATTAAAACTTTAGCCTGCGTTCTAAAGTCTTCTAATTCTAAGACAGCCAGTGATCCAAGGGAGAACCACTGCAATATTCATACAGTAGATCACATACAATGTATATGAGTATACGCACAATAAGTTGTGGGAACAGCCCTTTGGGAGAACTGTAATAAAATATAGATCCCTTAATTTGTACACTTTGAAAATTGCTTTTGCTTTACACAACCTCAAAGAAGAAATTAATACTTAAAATAATGGATATGTGAACTACATTAGTTCTTTACTTTTTTCTAGTTTTAGCTACATAAATATTTTGCTATAAGAATATAAGATGTTTATACCTTCATTTTTATTCATCAGTGCTATTAATTGAACAGGTGCTATATGCTGACATGCTAGGACCCTCAAAATGTATACAAATAACAAGAATAAACACATATGAAGTGTTTTCTGTATAAAATTGAGAGGTGATCTACTCTGCCTCATTATGTACCTAAGTGACATAGTTAACTCATTACAATGTGTGCTTTAAAGGGGTTGTTTCTGTGTGTCTTTTAGTGTAACAGCATCTACTAATTTAACAAGCTTTGCATGACAAATGTCATTGATTAGCTCAGTTCTGATAAATCAACTGCTTTTACAGTCACCGAGTAACTGACTAGGTTGTATGGCAGAAGCATTTATTTCAATTAGATTGTATTTTCTATTACGATCAATTGAGGTCAAGTATATAAAATAATTTAAAAAGCCATGTTATAATGGTGCATGGGTATGTATGTATGTGGATGTGTGTGGTTTTACAAACAAAATGTATAACACAGGCCTTGTGGCTTATAACTGAAATATTTTTTCCAAAACCTAATTGTATACTCAGCCCATAACACATGCATATGTCCACATGCATGTACACACTTAACAATGCAATTGAATATTCATCTACATATTTGAGTTTTGTTAATATTGAAGTTTTAGAGTTCCGACAAAGAAATAAAGTAGTCTCACTTTATCTGGGTAAAGATAAGCATCTGGAACTATAAAAATGACTGTGATTCCAGATTGTTAACTAATTTGATTGTGTGTTTACTTTTTATTAGTATGTTGACATGCATGGAGATATGGTCTTCCTTTCAAAGAGGAACAAACATGTAGAACACTTTCCTAAATGGTTATTCCTCTCTCCATAAGAGCATCAATATAAAAATTATAGAGGTATTAGCCATCATGGTTGAAAATATCACGTAAGGTTAACATAGTCCCCATTTATTAAGGTCAAAGTGGGTTTTGACTAGATTTGTGACATCGACCTCTATTATTTCATAAGAATCGGACAATCTAATGTCTGTTTCTTTGGGGGTATTTATGTGTTTTTATTAGAATAATGAATACAGAGTTAAAATCATTGTGTGTGTTTTGTTTTTAAATATCTAGAAGGTCAAGTTTATTTTTATTTAATAACCTAATCACACACGGAGTCTACAGGGAAGCATAACAGAGGTTGAAACATGTTCATGGCCATTAGCTTTAAAGATACCTCTGTGAGGTCCTCCTTCTCACTATTGAAAAAAGGAAAGAAGATGGTAGCTTTCTGAATAGATGCCATGGTGTGGTTCAAACGAAGCTGACTCTGTAGAAGAGAACTAGTTTTGTCATTGACTAGTGAGCATTGGCAACTGAATAGAACTCACCAGGGACAATAAAGAATTTTCAAAGACTTAATTGTTGCTTAAGCATGTACTAGTTATTCTTCCAGCCTTAAAGATATCTAGAATATAGATAGCTTTATATATTTTTATATCTACATAAAAACATTCCTAGATATTTTTAAGGTTATGTGTGTATAGATATGTCTCATCACATAAACATACACACTTGTTTGACTACATTCCTTTATTTTTTGAAATGCGTTCAAAAGCCCTGAAATGATCATACTTACATGGCATCTGGGGCAGGGGGTCAAGCTGACTGGCAATTAGTATTTACCGTGTGCCTAGCATTGCACTCTCCACTCTACTCCCATTTTCTCACCCAGCCTGTGTGTCGTCAGACTGTCTACATTTACAGGTGACAAAACAAGAAGCAGAGAGGCTAAGAAATCTGCCCAAGGGCACAAAGCTATTAGGCAGAGCCAGAATTTGAGGCCAAGTCTCAAAGTTCCAAAACACACTTATATAGGCAAACACAATTGAAAATAAAGTTTTGATGAGGCTAAGTTTGACAACTACAGGGAAGTAGACGTTTTGGTTTGTCAAGATTTTTCAATAACTCAGAGGGCTTAATTGCCAATTTTATTTTTCTCTTAAAGAAATGTTTTCTCCTATTGCTGGCACCTACAGTTACAAAAATAAAGTTGAGGTAAACAGATAACAGTTTCCTGGCTGTCTCCATGTCTCTGAGCCTGACACGGATTCCAGAAGGAAAAATATGCTGCAAGGAGGCTTATGTGATATTGCTTATTTAGGGATCCTTTGCCCACTTATTTACAATATCCAGTTACAGCCACATTACTTTCCTTTTTGGGCAAAAACACACATTCACTTGACCATTATTTTGGCAGAAGCCAGCATTGCTTGCCACTTCCAATATAGCCTTCTGTACTGAAGCTCATAATTGTGGCATTTGAGTTTGCAGGTCCCCTGACAGCGTAATTGTCTCCAACATCAGTGTTGGCGGGACGCTGGTGAGGCGAGCTTCCGAGGCCTCTTCGTTGGTGAGGACCATAATGCAGGCATGCTGAGGTTTGCGCCTTGCATGTATTTCCCAAAGTACCTCCTCGATGAATTATTTCCTAATAGCATCTGTTTTTCTAAATATGAAATGAACACATGTTCACTGTGGAAAATTGGGAACTACAAGAAATACATGTTGTAAAATATAAATAACCTGTAATCACAGCATCCAAGATAGCCATGTTAAAACATGTTGGTTTATTTCCTGCATAACTTTTTAAAGTACAAGCACACACACAATACATGTATAGATACATAGAGAATGGACAAAATTGGGTCACAGAAATTGAACATTTGAAACATGTTTATCGCCATATATATCCTATGGCCATGTGCTGGATAACTGTTGATGACTGTGTACGTCATTTTTTAAAGTTCTGAATTTATCAGCACTTTGGATAAGCCTTTCCCCATATATTTTAGTATTCCAGTAAAACCTGCGTGATAATGGTGGCATAGCATCTAGTTTGCATATAACAAAATGATTTATGTAGCCATTCTTTTGATTTGGGGGGCAATTAAGTTTTCTCCTATTATAAATAATAGTTTATTGAACATCTTTGTAATAGAAATCTTAATCTATATCTGTGATTAATTACCTAGGCAAAATTCTTGGAAAAGCTATTCCCGGGTCAAAGAGTTTCAATTTATAAACCTCTCAATACATACTATATTGCTAGATACTTATTAAAACATTTTAGCCCTACTTAAAGAAAATTGCTCTTTAGAGAGATGTTATAGTTAATCTCTTTTTAAGTATATTTTACTGATTATGCTATTACAGTTGTCTCCCCTCATCCATCTCCCCATTTTTTCTCCCCTCGTCCCCCTCTATCCTGCACCTCCCTCCCACCAGCATTCCCTCCCTAGTTCATGTCCATGGGTCGTATACATGTTCTTTGGCTTCTCCATTTCCTATACTATTCTTAACCTCTCCCTGTCTATTTTGTACCTACCATTTATGTTTCTTATTCCCTGTACCTTTTCCCCCATTCTCCCCACTCCTCCTCCCCACTGATAAACCTCCATGTGATCTCCATTTCTGTGATTCTGTTCCTGTTCTAGTTGTTTGCTTAGATTGTTTTTGTTTTTTTTTTTTCAGGTTCAGTTGTTGATACTTGTGAGTTTGTTATCCTTTTACTATACATATTTTTTATCATCTTCTTTTTCTTTGATTAGTCCCTTTAACACTTCATATAAGGGCTTGGTGCTGGTGAACTCCTTTAACTTGACCTTATGTCAAAAGCACTTTATCTGCCTTTCCGTTCTAAATGATAGCTTTGCTGGATAGAGTAGTCTTGGATGTAGGTCCATTCATGGCTTTGAATGCTTCTGTGCAGCCCCTTTTTGCCTGTAAAGTTTCTTTGGAGAAATCAGCTGATAGTGTTATGGGAACTCCTTTGTAGGTAATGCTCTCCTTTTCTCTTGCTGCGTTTAAGATTCTCTCCTTATTTTTAATATTGGGTAATGTAATTATGATGTGTCTTGGTGTATTCCTCCTTGGCTCCAACTTCCCTGGGATTCTCTGAACTTCCTGGATATGCATGTCTATTTCCTTCACCAGATTAGGAAAGTTTCCCTTAATTATTTTTCTCAAATAAGTTTTCAATTTCTTGCTCTTTCTCTTCTGGCACCCCTGATTCCAATGTTGGAACATTTAAAGTTATCCCAGAGGTTCCTCATTTTTTGTGTGTTCTTGTTTCTTCATTCTGTTCTAGTTGAATGCTTATTTCTTCCTTCTGCTCCAAAGCATTGATTTGAGTCCCAGTTTCCTTCCCTTCACTGTTGGTTTCCTGTACATTTTCCTCTGTTTCACTTTGCATAGCTTTTGCTTTTTTCTCTATTTTTGTGACCGCACTCAACCATTTCTGAGAGCATCCTGATTACTGTGTTTTGAACTATGCATCTGATAGATTGGCTATCTCTTCATCACTTAGTTCTATTTTTGATGTTTTGATCTGTTCTTTCATTTGGGCCATATTTATTTGTCTTGGTATACCTGTTACATTGTAAGGAATGAAGTCTTAGGTATTGGCCTGGGTGGAGCAAACCTCTTTGCTGCATTGTGACACTGTATGTGGGGAGGTGTCCAAGAGGGAACAATGCCACTTGCTCAGCTCTCAGCCAGCTTTCAGTCACTTCCTCTGCTACCCACAGGCAAGTTGGGCCCTTCTGAGGCTAATTTCTGACTGGGTGGATTTGTGTACATTCTAGGACCCCATGGGTCTCTCCAATGAACTCTCCTGTGAGGCTGAGAGTTTCTCTCACTGCCTGGACCCCCATGAGTTTTTTCAGCCAGAGGTTTTGAGGCTTTATTTGCCCACGAAGGAACCCTGGGTTGCGTGGTCTATCTTCCTCCCCAGTTGTTCCTCCTGGCTTATCTGCACGTGAATGTGGGACCACCCTGTCTGCCAGCTGCCACTTCACCCACCTGGTCCTCCTGCCACTGCCTTGCCGAGCATACCCTCCGCCCCAGCTGCCCGTCTCTGTCCATCCTACCAGTATGGATGAATGTTTCTCCTTTAACTCCTTGCTTGTTGGACTTCTATACAGTTTTGTTTTCTTCCAGTTCTGGTTGTTTTTAGTTTTTAAATTGGTTGTTCTTCTTTTGGTCGTGCAAGGAAGCAGAACCTATCTACCTAAGCCTTCATCTTGTCCAGAAATTAATCTCTTTTTTAAAAAATCTAAAGTTTGTGATTAACACTTAATAAAATCTGAACTTTTCATACTATTTCATGCTCAGATGCTGTTGTTTTACAGGTGACAAAAAATTTAGACCCAAGGCCCATAGAAAAGACAAAGTAGCACAAAAATCTATCTTCCAAACTTGGGCAAAAGTAGTTACATTTATATTATCAATTGAGTAGAGAAACAGTTTGGGTTTTCTGTTGAAATGACTTTGTTGAGCCAATTTTTGATGGTGAAATATTTCAGTGTTTCTTTTAAATGCGGCGATGCATTTCAACTCTTGTAAGTTGGATGTCTGCAGTAAACACAATCACTTTGTAAAATCTAGTTCATGTGGCAATAGCATGCTTTGAGATTCTCATGGCACAGCGAATGGCTCTCAAACTATGGCATGCACAAAAATGCTGAGTCTGTTTTTAAAATGCAGAGTCCTAGGCTTCATCCTCACAACGGATTCAGTGGCTCTGAGTAAGACGTAGAACTATTCATTTTACAAGCACGCTGGTTGGAAATACTGGTATGATGATGAAGAATGGCCTTATTGCTTTGACACTAGCTCTCCATCTGTCTGTAACTCATTTAACTTCTCTCTGCTTTTGAGTCCTTATCTATAAAAAAGAGAGGGAAATGCCAGTACCCCACACCTGGGGTTGTTATGAGGATTAAATAAAACCCTCTAAAGAATTAGCACAATCTCTAACATATTGTAAACATTTGATAGATGCTAACTCTTGCTACCACTGTTGTCATTGGCATCATGCCTATGTCATTATTCCTGCATTGGCATTTAAATGTATAATTTTAAATGGCTGGCATTATTGGTGGATTATTGTGATTTGGCCTGTAGTCCCTTCTGACATGGCTAAATTCTGTGTACTTAGATATGTCCATCTCTCTCTTGTCCCCACCCATATTTGGAATTGAAATTAAATTGAGATCAGAAGTAGCAGGAGCTACCCAAAGAGTTTGGTAAGAACCATTGAAAAAGTGTCAGTGAATTTTGTTGAGAATGAAATAGTGATTCTGCTGTTCATCTGCTGCTCATCTGCTGCTCAGAGCCCCCATTAGGAAGTGTGGGTTTTCCAGACCACTACTAAGCTAAAATCTGTGTCTTGTATCAGTCATAGCATGTGTTTGCACAGTTAATTCCCTTTTACCTGGTTCGACTGTGTGTTAAACAGAGATTTCTTTAAGTGGATAATAATAAACAGTCATGAAGTTCCTCTACCTGGTATCAGAACTGGGCTAGGTCCTTGGGATACAGAAATGAATATATTAAAGTAATTTAACTTAGCCATTTTCTGCAGTAGTCTTTCTGAACGAAATGATGTGGTACGGAACCTTCAGGCGCTATTCAATTTGTGGCTACTTCCAACTAAAGAAATTGCTGGCTGCTAGATATTTAAATCACTTCAAAAAGTACTAATTTGGCTAAAGAATCTACTTAAGACTAAAATAGTGTACCTTAAAGCACAAGTCAATGCCTTCAGAGAAAATATTATTAAACCAACAGATTCTGTATAAACCCCAAAGAAAAACCCTCCCGAAGGCCTATTTATTTCAAGTCACATTTAGTGAAACTGTAGAGTTCTGACGTTCCCCTGAGTGTCTGTGGAATTGCTCCTAGAGCTGTGACTTTGTCAAGCCAACTTACCCTTCCTCCTGAGCCAAGGCAAGAAATAGCATTTATTGAGGCTATTGTGTGTCAGTCCTTAAACTGGGCACTTACATTTTCTCTCATTAAAACCTTCTAACAGCCCTTTCTTCACCTAAAACTTGTAAAGAATATGTCAGGGACAGAACAATAGCCTTATTAGGTTCAGGCAGCCAAGGAGCTGTTTTGCTCAGTGCAGAAAGCAGCTGTGGCTGCCAAGTCCTGGTGACTGGTACAGGCCAGTGCTCCTGAGAGAGGAGATGTGACTAGACCCGTTGTCCTGCTTGCTAGGGCCAGGTGGGGCAGCGGCCCTGGTCGTTTAATGCCCTTGCATGCATATTTACTTTACTTTAATAGGACCTTTTTGCTTTTATGATAAGTGGATTATCCTTAATTGTTTGAACTTTGTCCCTCTTTCAAAGCAGAGATTCTTAATCTGGAGTCCACAGACAGGTTTTAAGCATGTATATAATCCCCTTAAAAGTAATAACAATAAAAATCTACAAAGCACTTAGTGCCCCACACTTCACGTGCTTTATTTCATTTAAATCTTATCATGGCCCTGCTGTTTTCATTTCCATTTTTAAGATGAGGAAAATAAAATTTAAAGAGGTGAAATAACTTATGGAACATCTAATATTATACAGAAGCAGCGTAAGAGCCTTAACCTAGGCTATCTGTTGCTAAAACCCTTAGGCTTAACCACTAGACTATACTGAACTTTCTAGAATTATAACCAAATGTGTGTATGTGTTGTTTATGATTTTTCCCCTAAAGGCTTACATTTCTGAAGATTTGCAAGTCATTTGATTCCTAAAGGAATCTCTGATCTTCAAAATTTGAAACCCTCTGCTGCAGGATGACTATGTATATGTATGGGCATCACTGCATCACTGCATCGCTGCATCCTGCATCACTTTGGGAAGCCTGTCCTTGTGTTATCAGTTGGACCACTTGGTTAGTGCACCAGGAAGGTCTGCAGGTCTTGTGCCGAAAGGCCAGTGCTTCTCAGACACGTGTCATTCACCACCACTTCCTTTTGACCATATCTTTCTTTAGGGCACGGTACCAGGTGGATATTGGCTTTCCAAATAAAACTTGTGCCAGTCATCACATATTCAGAGAACTAGAAAAGCTGGAGGAAAATAAAAAGTAGGTGAGCTCAGGGGCAAAAAGATCATAAATTTGCAACATTGCATTCAGCTTTGTCATACCTTGCTAAAACTGGTGTGTTACCCTGGGCATGCATTGGAATATGCTATTCAAAATAACGAATTAGTTGATAGGAGTGAAATTACTTTTGGAGGAGAGCCAGGATCAAAGTCACATTCTCCTTTGCTCTAACAAGGGAACAACCACGTAAAAGAAGTCTTGGAGTCAGAGTTACAACAGAATTTGGTTCTGATAGAAACTATAAATATACCACCACCTTCACTAAAAATCTAGATGGACTATCTGAGCTGAGGAAGTTGTGTGTTGGCTATTAGTTTCAGTAACTAGAAGGGCTGCAATGAGCATTTCATTTGTGTTTCACTGGCCTCAAGATGCGCACAGTGAGCCCAATGAAGGCCATCTTACTAAAAAGGCGAAGAAATATGTAGGAAACTCCAGAGTATTTAAAGAGAATAAAAGGGAATTGACATTTACTGAATATATATAATATATATGATATATGATATATGATATATAATGTATAATATATAATATACATGGTCTGGCACAGATAAATACCCCTTTTTATTACAAAACCTTTCATTACAAATTCATAAGCATGTAATTCTATAACATGATATCACACTCAAGCACACCATATGACATTTTAGGCAAAATGTTCAAAATAGTTGTTACACCCATATCATTACCCTACCAACCACACTCGAGCAGGCATACACACACACACATACACATATATATATACATATACATATATATACATATATATATAATCATACCACTTTTAAAATGCTGACCTAGGTGCTTTATCATTCATTAGCCCATTTTTGGTTTTTAAAGATGAGTGCTTCATAAGCCCTTTTCAACAACTGTGGCCTCTCAGGCTCAGAGTGCCTAAGTAGCTTTGCTTAAGGTCCCAGAGCTGACAAGAATCAGATTTAATTCCAAAGCCCATGTAGTTTATGCTAGGGTTTGATACCTGGGGGAGCTAAATAGCATTTGGGGACATAGTCCTGATGAGCTGCGCTAATACTTTAATAAAGGACCACTGGATCCTACAGAAGCAATGAAGCATCATGGATAGAAACACAAACTTCAGGCAAGTTACTTCACTTCTCTAAGGTTTCTTTATCCAACATAGCAATATGGTGCTGAGAATAGTGCACTCTCTGTTGTTATTATTTATTGTCATTATTGGGTTACCCTTGGGGAAAAGCCCATAGAACAGGGACAGTAGGGTCCCCATGGACAGTGAATCACGCAACTAGGACTGTGTGGGAGGCCTCACCTTTGGAAGTTGCTAGCATATCAGCTCTGATTCTGTTGGGGAATGTGATGCGAGAGAGCAGGGCTGAGTAATCAGCGTCAGCAAAGCTATGAAAGATGTTCAAGACCACACTTTCTCTCAGGGACTTCAGCCAAAGCTTGAAGCATCAGGGGAGACGTAGGTCCATCAACACACAGCAGCCACAGCACCAATGTAGCAACAGCATGTGGAAGATTGAAGCGCTGGGCCCCCAAATTATCTGCTATTTTACTTTACCAAACAGTATTTCAACAGAGATGGGAAAACCCTCCTTTTGCAGTTCCTCTCCCTTGTTTGCCATCGCTTAAGCGATATTTATTTTGGTAACAGAAATACCTGGCCTTCCCAAAGCAATTTAATCTCTACCATTCCAGAAATAATCTCTCTGAGGTAATCCCAGCATCCATAGAAGCCACAAAACATTAACTCTATGCAATAAATAACTCGGATTTCTAGCTATTCTACCAAGGGCACTGATCTCACATTACTTACCACTTACAGTCAAAACACCTTAGCTCTAACTTCGCACCTACATGTTCTCACCTATATTTAAGACTGGAGAATAAGGGAGATTATTACATTTTGCTTGATATGCGTTTGGCATTACAGGTAGCATACAGTTTTGTTTTTACAGTTTTTTGTTATTATAGCAATTTTATTTTTTTAACATTTTTATTGTTGTTTAAATACAATTGTCTCTATTTTACCCCACCACTCCCCCCACCCCAGCCATCCCATTTCAATGTCTCTGGTTATATTTTGCTTGCTTGTTTGTTTTGTTGATTAGGTTCCACTTATAGGTGAGATCATGTGGTATTTGTTTTTCACTGCCTGGCTTATTTCACTCAGCACAATGCTGTCCAGTTCCATCCATGCTGTTGCAAAGGGTAGGAGCTCTTTCTTTCTTTCTGCTGCATAGTATTCCATCGTGTAAATTTACCACAGTGTTTTTATCCACTCATTTACTGATGGGCACTTCAGTTGCCAGTTACAACAGGCACTTGGCTGTTGTAAATTGTGCTGCTATGAACACTGGGGTGCATAGGTTCTTTTAAGTTGGTGTTTCAGGATTCTTAGGGTATAATCCCAGCAGTGGAATTGCCTGGTCAAAAGGAAGTTTCATTATATAATTTTTAAATGTGTATGAGATTTCTCAGGTAAAATAGAGCCTTTAATGTGATATTCAATAGGAATAAATGATCCAAAGGAAGTTTCTGAAGTATGGCAACCTTTTTCTCCTTTCAGTTTTTTCTGCTCACTGATGGGGCTGGGGATAGCAAGGGCCAGATTTTATTTCAGATGAAGTAAAAAAGTAGTAACCTACTATTTCAAAAGTAGTAACCTGAGCTGCTCACCAAAATGTATCTGATTTTTTTTATTCATTTATAAATACATAAGAACAAAATGCACACTCCCACATCTTTTTTATATAGGTATGTTCTCACCTATTGTCCAATTGCTCATCTAATTACTATTATCTATCAATCTAAATGAAAATGACAAGCCCTGGCTGGTGTAGCTCAGTGGATTGAGCATGGGCCTGTGAACCACACGATCTCAGTTCGATTCCCAGTCAGGGCACATGCTTGGGTTGTAGGCCAGTTCCCCTCAGGGGACTCATGGCAGGCAACCATACATTGATATTTCTCTCCTTCTCTCCTTCCCTTCCTTTCTAAAGATAAATAAATAAAATCTTTTTAAAAATCAACATTAAAAAAAAAAGAAAATGACAAGGTTGCAGTGTTACTTTGGGTTCCTGTTTTACAAGAGTTATCAACATTTGGTTGAGAAGCACAATAAGCAAATATCTTCCCCTTGTGCTCAGCACCCCTCTAATTAGCTAAGGGTATCCATGATGTGAGAAATTCCCTGTGCTTACATAGTGCTGGCCACACGCCAGACTCCATGCTAGGTACAGTTTTCTCCATTACATGGAAGAGGAAGCTGAGGCATGGAGAGCTTGAGTAACTTGGCCAAGTTCACTTGGTGAATAAGGGGGAAAGTCAGGTTTTGAACTCAGGCAGCCTAAACCATGTATTCTTAACCACTATGATAGAATGCCTCTTAATATTTTTCCTTGAAAATGAGATGTGGTAAAATTCTTAGGAATGAAGGTACCCTCCACAGGCATATGCATGGAGTGTGTGTGAGTCCTTGCACACACTGGAGAAAGTACATCATACATTTAATACTATGGAGATCACCCCCACACACACTCACTTTTATCAGGGCACTATTATTTCTTCACACAATAGTTGACGAAACAGAAGCTTAGACAAAGCTGCCCCACGTTGTCCAATTGGTGAGTGGTGGATTCAAGATGTAAATGTGGGCTGCTGTGTCACGACAGACTGTCATTTTCCCACAGCACCAGGATGCCTCCTCTCCATGCTCATTTGTTTATGTAATCATTTCATTTGCATTGATTGAGTGCCTGCTATCTGCTAATGCCTCATTAGGCAGTATAGGAAAGCATAAAATTCGAAGTCAGAGGATCTAAAATTTCATACTCTTCGAGTTGCAGTTTTATCATTCATAAAGTAAGGGGTGACAATAATATGTATTTCACAGGATTGTTGTTATTATGGACAAATAAATAACGGATGCAAAAGCATTTGGTCAATGGTAAAGCACATGTAAATGTTATTGCTACTATGCCGATTAAGGTCAATGAATGCTATGTAGCCTCCCAACCTCAAACAGCTGGGATGGGGCGATTAATAAGGGGGGCTATGATTCTAAAGCCATTTGCAAGATAATGCTTTATTGAGGACATAAATAAAGTTATTTGGAATTACAGGAGAAAGACTGGAAGCATATTAGACATTGGTCAGCACATACGGACCTTTGAAGAATAAGAAAGATTTCATGGGCTGAAGCAGGTGAGGCTCAGGTGAAACGTCATCTCCTGAAAACTCTGCACAGTGAGACTAGCTAGCATGAGCAAAGGAGCAGAGATGAAATTGGTAGGGAGTTGAGACAAGATTTTAAGGTAACTTAAATGCCATGATAAAGAATTTTAACTTGCTTCTGTAGGCAAGAGTAGTTTTTCAAGGAGGTAACATAACCACATTTTCCCACTAACCCAAACTATCTCCGCCCCACTTCTTCCCCTCATTCCTTTCCTTGCCTTCTACACATCTTCCCTTCCTTCTTTCCATTCGACTACACACAAAATCCCACCAGCTGTGTAGATATAGTGCGGTAGGCCTCAGGGACAGACAGGGGCACACCCAGGAGGCTGCGCGGTAATTCCAATGAGAACAATTTTGGCTCTGAATGCTGTGCCTCTGTAGCTCATGGGCTACAGAAACATGAGCTGAGTTCAGTGTCACGCAGCCACAATCAGGAGTGTTAAACGTGGAAGGGGTTTTAGAGATCAGCAAATCTAGTGTTCCCAATCTGACAACACATGGAAGCATCTGGACAGCCTTTTAACAACACAGATTCCTGGTTCCCACCCCAGATCTACTGACTCTGAATATCCAAAAGGGGGCCTGAGAATCTATTTTAAGGCTTTTTCAAGTAGTGTGCAGACCAGTGATTGAGAATGACTTATAGTCAATCTCTTCATTTCACTGATAAAATTACTAAGTCACAGAAAACTCAAGAGGTTTACCAAAGTCAGAACTAATTAGTAGCAGAGTTGAACGCAAACTCTAGGCTCCCAGTTCCCAACCCGGTACTCTATCTCAGGGTGAATTCTTATCTTTCAGTTATAAAAGTAGCCTTTCCTTTTTTCTCAGATACTCCTTAGAATATGATATAAGGACCCCTTTGTCTTGCAGAGCTTGTCTGTAATGTACGTAAATAAGCTTACAAAGGAGAGGTTGTTGGCTAGCTCTCCTCTCAAGTATTGTTAAACATTGACCAAACTCTCACACAGCACCACAGTGTGGTTGGACTGATTAACAAGGTTACCGAAGCAGAGGACCCTCACTACAATCCCTTTCAAGTTTTTGTCATTCTATTATGTAGAGACAAGTAAACACATCCATTCATTCCAGCAAAATGTCACGTTTTACGCAAAGATTTTGAACATGTGCTCAAGGCAGCTGGATAATATCTCTTGAGTTCTGATAGGGGATATTAAAACAAAAATGTGTCACTGGTTCAAGCTTTATTAAATTAAAACAAATCCAATTGTTCAATATCCCATTTAAATCTTTAGTTCAAAGATCAGGAAATTTGGGTTTGAGTCACTCACATCAATGAGACTCTAGGCCAACATCACCCTCCTTCATTAGCGTCAGTTTCCTCTCTGGCAAATGAGGATACGAATGCACTGCATCCCTACCCCCCACTGCCTGTGAGCTCAGGGTCACCAAGTGAATTCCTGTAAACGATAGCTAGGAATGGGGTTTAGAAACAGTGCAGGGCTCTGTGAGAGGCAGAGGAGGAAAGGCTTTGGGGAAGATTAGTTTTTGTTTCCAGAGGATAGGTCACCATAGTCCACCTCCCCATTAGAGGCCCAGATGTTGCTCACGGACACAGCCAATTGCCAAAGAACCCAAGGCGCCGAGAGATTACTTCCATGTGGCCTGAGGGGCCAAGTCCGTTAGTGGGATTAGTGGCAAACGTGGTGTTCAAACTCATAATTACATTGCAAGTTTAAAGGACAGCTGTGGACAGAGACGCCAAGAGCAGAATAAGCATAGATGTGGTTAGGATTTTTTTTCCTCTTGCCAAATTTATTTCTAGTTCTTAACTTTGCAGGAAAAGAAAGAGAAGGGTAAAGGGGTGTTTTATGATTTTTTTAAGTTCTAAAGATTAAAAAAAAGGACCCTACATTGAGTGAATGCTTATAAAAGACTCTGATTTGGATTTCATGAAGTATAGCCAATCTTGCCCTTTTCAAAATTTGGTCAAAATTAAATTTTAAAGGTCAGCAAAGTATGAAGTCATGTTAGGAGTTTTTCCTTCCAAGCTAAGCTTCAAAAACTGACATCTATTTAGATGTTTGTAGTAACATATGAAAAACAACAGAGTTTACTTTATAAGATGTGTTTTCTATGAAAATAAGTACTTTTCAAATTAAACGATCCACCGGCGGGACTCGTTTTTTCTAGGCAGCCGGATGGACATTAAGGTTCTGTTTACATGCCATAATGGTACAGGGTAGCACTAAATATTTTAGAGGCCAGAAATCAAAACAGTTGCAGTTTCTATTAGGAAATGCTGTGCCTGAGCATGCTGGTACGACTGTCCATGGCCAGTTAGGGAAGTCTTCCCTGGGCCGAGAGGCTGCCCGTTATGGATGGCCTTGCTTACAATGCCCTCGGAGCTTCACATACCAGTTTGGACTCCTCGTTAAAAAAGCATACGTCATTTTTAAGAAGAAATATAAATGGGAAATAATCCAAAGGTTGAAGCCAAGATTATACAGAATACATTCTACAAAAGGAAAAAAGAAAGACAAATACACACAGTTGAATTATCAGAATTTATCTAGAACATAGGTGAGTTGGCACAAACGGATGATTATATTTAAACATTTCAGCTATATCGTTGCATAAAAATGAAAGGAATTTTAATGGCCAAACTTTGACAACAGAGTTAATGTCTAAACAAAGGAGGTCAGCAATGACATGGCTTTGCAACTTGAGATGATAAGAAGTCAAATTTATGTAGAAAGTGATCATGCATTTTTCTCAGCTATGAGTTTGGCGAGTCACTAGGATTAATAAACAGCCTCGCCATGAATTTGGTGTCCCGAGGGGAAATAAATCCCATTTTAACCTAGAACCAGAAGCTCAATGCAATTGCTATAGTCTGCGTGTCTTTTCTATGAACTCCGTCCCCTCGTAACGGTGTTTGGCAATAGCAGGTGGCTGAGGACCATTTGTGGAATGGATACACTTGTTTCTGCGCCCTACGCCATCATCTTTGGGCTACATTGATCATTTGAGTTTTACCTCTAAGGTGATGGCCAAATGCTTCTCATACCAGAGATGCACTGAAGCTCAGTGAAGGGAAACACAAATTGAATGCCACTCCGGTACTTCAGAAGCTATAGTCAGGGTAATGCCCAGGTAACTTCCTTTGCTTCCTTGAGAGAAGCACACCTGGCACTAGAAGTGCATTAATCTCGAAGTTCAGAACAGGTAGGGCCTTCATCATTCCCAGTCTGAAGAACCAACTCATTTCCCTATTCCCATTGCAAATAACGCTGCAAGAAGAGGTGAAGAGTGGCTTTATTCTAAATTTGGGTAAGCTATGAAATATTTCTAGATTTTCCTGTAGCCTCTGGTCCCTACTCCTAGAAAGGTGCACCTTCGTGTGGTCTGGGGTCCATTTTAACTAAGGCAAGTCTAGTTTGGTCTGATACTTCTGAGAGCCCTTGTCTCAAGTGGAGCGTGGATCCGAATCCTGAGGGAAGGAGACTCCGAGTCCCACATCTCCTCTCTGATCCGGAGATAAATCGTGTGTTCACTTCATGCTTGAGCTGCCCTTCCAGCTCAAGCTGGATGAGTTGGCACAGCTGGATAATTATATCCAAATATTTGAGATATATCATTTAATAAAAATGAAAGGAATTTTAATGGCTAAAATGCATAAACACAGTTAATGTCTAAGCAAAGGAGGTCAGCAATGACATTGCTTTGCAAGTGGAGAAGCTTAGAGAAGAGGTCATGCCTGGGCTGATCCCCAGAAAGAGCATTCACTGCTTTCCTTACCATCACCAAGGTGGCACGAAGCAGGCTGGCTTTCACTCTTTGCAGGCACAATTGTGAAATGATTATAAAATTACCCTCTGACACTTCTTCAGCACTTGGGTGGTAAGAAATATTTTAATGAAAATACATGTAAGCAAAGAATGGTGCAGTTTAGGGTAGTGGAAGCTAAATTTAGTGTGAAAAGGTAGAATTGAAGAAATAATAGGTTTCACTTGAGCATCGTGGGGCACATTTTGTTTTCAGTCCAGAGATAGATTGAATGTGAAATGTTTGACAGTTTAATATACTTTCAGTACTGTCAATTTAGTTCTGTATAATGTAATGCATTAAGTGTTTATGTACTAACAAATAAACCTCCAAAATCAAGTGTCTTAAAAAATATGTTCATTTTTCATCGAGTAATTACATGAGGTGGTGCATAGGAGGGCAAGGAGGCTCTCGTCCTTATGCTCATTAAGGGACCCCGTCTTGTGTTTCCACTGTCCTTCGAGGCAGCGGCACCTTTGGCATCCGGCTGACAGAAGGAGAAGGAGCACAGAGATGAGCATGCAGGAGGAGTTATGAGCCAGTCCTGAAAGGGCATGCGATATTTCTGCTCACATGCAGTGGCATGGTCAAATCTAACTGCGAGCAAAGTGTAGAAAGATTTCTTACATGCCCAGGAAACGGTGGAGAATCAAATTTGGCAGACAGCAAACAGAACTTGCCATGTTTATGGTCCTGATTATTAAATTCTATACGTTTTCAAGATCATTTGTCTTTAGTGAGGGTAGTATACAAAACCATTTCAAGGAAACATGAAAAATTTCTTTACTCTTCAATATTATTGTTGAAAAAAATCCCACAGCCTCTTTAGCAGCCCGTCTCAATGTCGTAAAATCTCTGAAGGATAATTTGTAAGCATGTGTATTTCACCCAATGTAAGGACTCACAAGCATTGTTTGTCTTGCTGGCCTTACATCATATCTTGGAAATTAACCCCTTATCAGATGTTTCATTGACAAATATGTTCTCCCATTCAGTGGGTTCCCTTTTCATTTTGTTGATGGTTTCTTTTGCTATGCAAAAGCTTTTTAATTTGATGTAGTCCCATTTATTTTTTTACTCTGTTTTTCTTGCCCAAGAAGATAAACTGGCAAAAATATTGCTACAAGAGATGTCTGAGATATTACTTCCTATGTTTTCTTCTAGGCTTTTTATGGTTTCACAACTTAATTGGTTTATCCATTTTGAATTTATTCTTGTGTATGGTGTAAGTTGATGGTCTAGTTTCTTTTCTTTTTTTCTTTTTTCTTTTTTGGCATGTACTTGTCCAATTTTCCTGATGACATTTATTGAAGAAATTGTCTTTACTGTATGTTCTTGCATCCATTGTCAAATATTAATTGACCATAAAGGCATGGGTTTATTTCTGGGCTCTCTGTTCTGTTCCATTGATCTGTATGCCTGTTCTATATCAATACCAGGCTGTTTGTTTGTTCTTTTTTTAGATTTCTTCTTTATTTACTTTTAGAGAGAGGAGAAAGGAGGGAAAAAGAGAGGGAGAGAAACATTGATTGATTGCCTCTCACATGCTCCTGGATTGGGGACAGAACCCACAGTTCAGGCATGTGCCCTGACTGGGAACTGAACTCGTGTGGTGACCTTTAGCTTTGTGACATGACACCCAGCCAACTGAGCCACATCGGTCAGGGCCAGGCTGTTTTGATTGCAATGGCCTTGTAGTAAATTTCTCTAAAGAGGACAGAACAGATGGAGGACAATAGACATATGAAAAAATGTTCCACGTCACTGAGCATCAAAAAGATGCAAGTTGAAACTACAGTGAGATATCACCTCACACCTGTCAGAATGACTGTCTTCAGTAAATCAACAAACAAGTGCTGACGAGGACGTGGAGAAAAGGGAACCCTTGTGCACTGTTGGTGAGAATGCAGACTGGTGCAGCCACTGTGGAAAGCAGTATGGAGATACCTCAAAAAATTAAGACTGGAACTGCCTTATGACCCAGTGATCCCACTTTGTATCCTAAGAAACTTGAAACACACATTCAAAAGAGTACGAGGGGGTACCCCCCCAAACAGAATTTATTTATAAAAAATTGTGTATCCTTACATGTTTAAACTTCAGTCACCTACATAGTGCTCTCCATTTGATACAATACACCTATCTAGACTTTTTTCCCACTGCTCAAAACAGTTTTTGAACTCCTAGATTTTTATTACTTTTAGTGTTTCTGCCATTCTTTTGTTTCACCTCTTCCACTTTGGCAAAGTGTTTCCCTTTGAGGACTTTTTCCATCCAGGGAAACAGACAAACAAAGCGGCTTGGGGGTGAGATAGGTGATCGGGAAGGTGGGGTGGGGAGTCACGCTGCTCTGGGTCAAAAACTGCTGAACACTCGGCGTCGTGGGCAGGGGCACAGGTAAGCCACCCCCATGAAATGAGCAAGTGCATTGAATGAATCTTCAAAGAAATTTACTGAAGCCCAACACAGCCTCTCTCAACAACGCCAGGTGATACACCAATACAGATGGGTTCCTGAAACACTCACCTAGTGGCGGTTGTCTGTACTATAAGGGGCCTTCCCTCCAGAAGATAATTTCGGTTTTGGGGGCCCCCCTCATATATGCACCCCTATATTCATTGCAGCATTATTTACAATAGACAAAAGATTTAGAAACAGCCCAAGCCGCCATCATTAGATGAGTATTTTTTTAAAGCTGCAATGCATTTAGAGAATAATGGCTTATAGGAATACTACTCAGCTGAAAAAAAGGAAATCTTACGTTCTGCAACAGTATGGAGGAACCTGGAGATTTTTATGCTAAGTGAAATAAGCCAGTCAGAGAAAGACAAATACCATGTGATTTCACTCACATCGGGAAACTAATGAACAAAATAAACTGAAGAACAATGGAAACAGAGGCATGGATAGATGGAACAGCTGTCAGAGGGGAGGGGTTTGAGGGACTGGATGAAAGGAGTTGAAGGGATTAAGAAAATAAATTTTATATCTATATAACACAGACAACAGTGTGGCGATAGCCAGAAGGAAAGCGGGATGGGGGAGAGGTGGAAGTGGGCCGAGGGGAGGAAGGAGAATGGAAAGAGACTTTGCCTGGGGCACTGGGAGGAGGATGCGGCAAGCAGGTGTTCTACTCATCTGCACACTTCAACCCTGCACGGTGTTGCCAACCAGTGTCACCCCAAGAAATTCAATAAAAATAAATAAATTTAAAAAAATGAAATACAAAGGAAAGCTCATCTGAATGTGGCCAAACAGAACAAGGTATATGCTGTTGGGTGTGCTTGTTTACATTTCCATTTTTACTCTCCATGATATATTTTTAAAGAATTGCAGAAGAAACTGGTTGTTGTTGGCAATCATACGATAATATTCTTATTATTTGTTTGCCTTGGTAGGACTGAAGAAATGGTATCTAATTCAGGCTGCATAGCTCTCTGAAGCTCTACTCTGTTCCTTTTTACCCCCATTAAGGTGGAAAAACCCATCTGCTTGGATCATTGAGCTTAGAAACTGAGTAATATCACTTTTCCAAAACAGATATAATAGTAGGGCATCTAAGTTGTTTCCTGACCTGTTTGAGGGAGAGTCCAGACCCAGAGAAAAATGTGGTGTATGAGTTTTCATATTTATTAGTGGAAAAGCAGCAGACTTAAGTTATACATTTTTCAAGGCAATTGTAAAACTATCATTGTTTTTTTTAAGTTATAATCTTGCCTAAACTTACTTAATCTACTTAATATATATTATTTTAAATGAGAAGTATTTTCACAAGGGATTCACAATCAAATAATTCTTATTTACTCAAGCCATTTGGAAATTAATTCTTAATTCATGTAATTATTCTTACATGAATTCTTAATTCATGTAAGTCTAAATACATGAATAGCTAGGGATGAGACTGAGAACCACATTTTAAAAACCCACCCCTCAAAAAGAAAACCATAATCTTTGTGGAGATGGGTGTGGTTTGGAGCACATCCTTCTTCAGACCTTCAAGGTAAATTTAATATCCTACCTGGTGGAATCCCACTTCCCTAGGACGAGTTGATAATTGCTGTTCTGGAAGAATAAACATGTACAAATAGCAAGAAAAATTCTGAAAAATATGAATAAGCTTTGAAAACTAGAGCTATAAAACATGAGCGAGAAGGAAAGAATGAATTGGCCTCTATAAAAATTCCCCTTGAGGGCATGGTCCGAGGCTGCACTTCCGCTGTCAGCCCTGTCCGGCTCCTCCTGCCCAGCCTGGTGCAAACGCAGGTTCACTGTGAAACGATGAACGTAATGCGTGGGCCCCACACTCACCTAGACCCTTCCTGAGCTCCACGAGGGAAGGGTCGTAGCAACTTCGCATAGTTATGAATTTTGTAAAATTGGCAAAAGTAAGAATTTTTTGCATTATTTTTAAAGCAGACTTCCAAATTACATAACCTTCATGTGCCATAAAACCTAGAAGCCACCCCTAGTTCCTTGGCTGCTTGGTGGTCAGACAGGAGTGTATTCAAAATAACCCCTGTTAAAATGCCTCTTAACACGCCAGCTTTCTAAGTGCCTTTCCAGATGACTTCTTCAAACCAACTAATGAACCTCATTAGCTAATAAAATTCTTTGTTTATAGAAAGAGATTCCTAGCTAAAATGAAAAATAATAACCTTCCACCAGAGGAAAGAAGGGGAAGGGACTAGTCGAAGAACATGTATAAATGACCCATGGACGGAACAACAGGGTGGGGACTGACCGTGGGAGCAGGGCGGGTTAAAGGAGAGCAATGGGGGAAAATTGGGACAACCCTAATAGAACAACAACTAAAAGGAAATGGCCCTGGCTGGTGAGGCTCAGTGGATTGAGTGCCACCTGCAAACCCAAGGGTCGCCAGTTCGATTCCCTATCAGGGCACATGCCTAGGTTGCAGGCCAGGTCCCCAGTAGAGGGTACATGAGAGGCAACCACACAGTGATGTTTTTCTCCCTCTCTTTCTCCCTCCCTGCCCCTCTGTCTAAGATAAATAAATATAATCTTTTAATAAAAAATAAATATTTTAATAATAATAATAATAATAACCTTCATTTGAAGTAAAGCCACACAGGTAACCTTGGTAAATAATAACCAGGATATGGTAAGTAGTGCTGCATCTAATGACAGTAATGCAGTCATAATACTTATTGAGCAACTGCTAGGTGCTGGGGATATGCTACAAATGGATAAACAAAATGGATAAAAATCTCTGCATTTATAGAGTTTATGATCCAATGAGAAGGGTAAGATAAACAAAATAACAAAGTTTAGCAAGGGCTGATAAATGCTGGGGAGAAAAAAAGGAAAGGAGACTAGAAAGATGAGGAATTAGTATGGCAATTTTATTTTTTAATGGCAACTTAGTTTTTTTCAGTTTATGGACATGTAATTGACATAAAACATTATGTGTTTTGAGCATACAATGTAGTGATTTTATAAGTACATATATTTTATATACATTGCAAAATGATTACCACAATAAGGTGAGCTAACACATCTACCACCTTTTATAGTGACGACTCTTTTTTTGCAGTGAGACTTTTTGAAATTTGCTTTCTTAGCAACTCAAATATATGAAATATAGCTTTATTAACTGTAGTAGTCATCACACCATACCTTATATCCATGAACTCACTCATTGTACACCTGGAAGCTTGTATTCTTTGACCAGCTTCACCCACTTTTCCCACACCCCACCCTCCAGCCCTGACAACTACCAGTCTGTTCTCTGTATCTACAAGTTGTTCTTTTTTTAGATTCTACATGTAAGTGAGATCATACAGTATCTGTCATACTTTTTCTGATTTAGGCCACTTAGCATAATGCCCTCAAGTTTCATCTGTGTTCTTGCAAATGGCAGGATTTCTTTATTTTTATAGCTGAATAATATTACATTGTGTGTGTGTGTGTGACATTTTCTTTCTCTGCTCATCGGTCCATGGACACTCAGGTCATTTTCATGTCTTGACTATTGTAAATAATATTACAATAAACAAGGTGGGGGGAGTTGCAGGTATCTCTTCAAGACAGTGATTTCATTTCCTCTGAATATACGCACAGAACCGAGATCGCTGGATCTCAGAGTGGTGCTATTTTTAATTGCTTGAGGAACCTCCATACTGGTTTCCATAGTGGCCGTACCAGTTTACATTCCCACCAGCAGTGCACAGTAGTTTCTCCCACTGGGAAGCTAGAAAAGGCTGGGAGAGGAGGGTGACAACTTTAAATAGAGTAGCCTGGGGTGGTCTCACCATGAAGGTGACAATGGGCCAGTACCTGGGTAAAGAATATTCCAAGCAGAGGATGCATACACTTGTGTTCAAAGGCCAGCCAGGGGGCTAAGAGGCTGAGACTCAGTGAGCCAGAGGGACTAGGTACAGGGTAAGACTGGAGAGGCCTCAGGGGCTTGCACTGGTCGGTCATGGAGGGCCTGAGCCACTGTGAGGTCATAGCAATGTCAGGGAAAGAGAAGTTCTCCCATCATCCACCTTTCTTTAATTCTCACAGTGGGGCAAATAATAAAATCGACGTAAAACGAGATTAGGAGGAGAAAACCCAGTTAATATGTACACGTGTGAGGTTATAAATGATGCTCCAAGAAGATGAACCAGCCGGCTTGTTTTACTTTTTAGACAAACAGCACATTTGTGAAGATGACAAAGGACAAAGACACTAGGTGTGGTTGTTCCTTAGGGAGAAATCTAAACAAAGTTTGGGTTTGGATCATAAAGTTCATAGAGGAGTAACAACTGTTGTTTATGTTAGCTTTTCTGCCCTGGATTCCTTAACCTGAGCAGTAAGGGTGTCTCTCTTAGCACTCCCTGAAGCAAGGAGGGCACCTTCACGGGGAAGACTTATTTCCTGCATTCAAGGAGATGAGGGAAGGTCAAGGTGTCCTTCTTGTAACTTTGAATTCAGAGTAATCAATGTGCCATGGAGGGATATTTTGGGACAGCCTGCCCTGGGCCCAACAGTGTTTACTTCGAATAAAACAGGAAGCCGTCAGAGGATGGTGAGCAGGAATTCACAGGGCTCTGACTTTGGTTTTAACGGGCTCACTCTGCTGTATAAAGAGTAAGTGTGTGAGTGGGGAGAAGTAAGGGGCACACCATTAAATATCAGTGCTCCAGTTTGGGCTTATCAAGGCAACTTTAGCTGTTCTGTAACACAGAAATAATTAATTCTGATTAATTAATGCAGAAACACCCCACCCCCACCCGTTAACGAAGGCTTTCCCCTTTTTGGTTTTAGCTTGATGAGGCCAGGTTTTGAGGGAAGCAGCATTTTGGAAATAAAATAGCTTAGATGTTGTCTCAAAGAGCAGATGGTTGGCAGGAAAACACAACCCAGTGAATCCTCTGGGGCTGCACCTGACAGGCGGGTCCAGCCCAGTCAGGAGACATGCGCTTCACTGCTCTTCCCATCCGTACTCCTACTCTGAGATACACGAGTGAAAGCAGGATGTACGCGAAAGGAATACATGCTTGCTTTTTTTATTCTCAATCACAGTGGAGCCTGAATGAAATTTGCAGATTAACTTAGGGCTACCAACAACTATGAAAACAGTTTCCACTGCTGTCACCATATATTCAAGTTAAATATGTGCATATATATGACTCAGACTGTTCATTATTTCTAGAGAATCGCTGCAAATGCAGACTTAGTCTGCCGGCTGCAGACTTTGCCCTAAGTCCCTCATGAGCACCCATTTGATACCCTTTTTAAAACAGAGTTTCATTTAAGAACGATTCCTTTAAGATAATCTTTTGAAAAGCTAATGAAAAAAAGTAAACTATAAACCTCAAATAAAGAAATTCTTGGTTTGGGCTTTAAAATTTTTAGATCTAATAAACATTTTTTTCAGAAAAAAATCAACCTTTACTACCTCATTGGGCAAAAACCCACTAGGCAAGTGTAGCTTGTCCCTTCTGGTCTCTGGTCCAAATATCAAACTCACACTATCATTTTCATCTGGAATCTCTTCATTGCCTTACGTTACTTGGGAGTGTCATTGACAGATGAGAAATAAATGTTGTTTCCAGCCATCACATAGTATTTTTACCGATAAATGAGCACATACCTTTGCACCTTTGTTTCAGGCTTTTATTTATATAATCCATGCTTGAAAATAAAGGGTAAAATGTTCATTCTTAATGTTAGGCTTCTGTGCAAATATACACATTATGCAAGCGAATATGCATACCTGACGTACCTGCATGATTCACTACACTGGTTAAATATTATGTTTCTCAGTATCCTATTTAAATTTGAGACGCAGATTTTCATTGATTGGAAAAAAACTGCCATTTGTACCTGTCACCGTAAAATACTATTTTCTACAGTCTCATCTCTATATAACCTGAACACAGTAAATATTAAAATGGGGAATGTTGAGAAGCAGTTTTTCATTACTCCGAAGAAGCTATTAGACCCTCAGAAAAATCTTGAATGGAAAGTATCGCTAGTATTAATTAGGAGCAGGTTTCATAGCCTTGTGATATTGACAACAGTGAAAAAACTATTATAAAGACAAAAAACCCTTTTTCAGTAATTATTTAATTTTGGTCATTCTTCTATTAAGTTCAAGGGTAAACCATCCTGTCCCCCACACCTTGAGTGGCAAGCACCACAATGAATCTCACTGTATAACCAACAGCATGGGTTTCGATGTACATGGGAGATTCGGGCACGGAAGATAATAGCAATGTAGCTGCAAGTTGAAATCCTCACAGCATACCCAGTGGCCAGAGCCCTGAGGGCTAATGGGCAGTTTAGAACAGTAAACCTGTACAGTAAACCTGCCCAAAGCATGCAACTAGAACGATGAGCCCTTTCTGCTCATCCCAGTCACTGGACCCCGCCCTCCCTCCCCCACCCCTGGGGTTGTTGGGACCTCCATGTCCGCCTCCACGGTGCCTAGCAGGAAATTGTTCTCTCTCCTTAGTCAGGAATATCTAGAGAAAAATCAACAGTCTCCACCCTCCCCACAATGTTTTCTCACTGGAATTGTGGGGTGGGGTGGAGACGCCAAAGCAGCTGAAATTGTAAGAACAATCTGGCTCTGGCACCTGGCACCTCATTGATTGTCAGGGTCAGTGCTGGTGACTGGGCTGACCAGCTCTCAGTTCCCTGTCCCTCTCTCATCCCTCCCTCTGGTTCTTCCCAAAGCGGTGTGCTCCCCTATAGAGAATGGCCTGGATAGAGAGTCCCCCTCAAAGATAAGGAGCAATAACAATAAAATAACATTAGCTGCTAAGTATTGGGAATAGACTAACTGCCAGGCAGCGTGATAACATTTTCTCTCTTCTAATCCTTATAGTGGCCCTAGGGCTAGATATCGGGAAATGGAGGCTTAGAAAGGTACAGTAAACCTGCCCAAAGCATATGCAACGAGAATAAGGCAGGGCCAAGATTTGACCTCCAACCCATATTTTCTAACCCCCATCCTAACAGGAACATTTTTGGTCTTTCCCCACCTCCCAACATGGGTCGCATTAAAACAGAGTCCCAGAATTAACCTTGGCATGCAATACCTATAAGTTGATCAGAAGGTTACTTTTAAAGAGTTAGCATTTGAAGTTCTGTCCAGGTGAGGAAGCTGAGATGTTAAAGGTCCGTTCACAGGAGGCTGTGCAATAGAGACATGAACATAGGGGCCGTTCTCCCAGGCTCTAGAATTAAACGAGTTGAGTTTGAAACCCCCTTATGAACCACATGGCCCTGAACACATTGCGTAACACAGGGCCACTTCTCTAGGCCTCAGATTCCTCATGGGTCAAGTGGGAAACACTGTGCAACATCAAAGGGTTATTGTGAGGATTCAATGTGATAATGTATATAAAGCATAGAGCACAATGCCTGGCAAACGGAAAGTGTCCCAAAAGCTTTATTATTAGTATCATCACTATGGTTATGATTCTCTCCATCATTTTTATACTCAGCTATCACTACTCAGTGAATGAAGCGTTGCCTTGGTTTGCCCCAGTCCCAACCATTCCCAGGGGGGGCTCCTTAGTTCTGATACATAAAAGAACTGGTTAACAAGCCTCTTGATGGGGGAGGGGCAGTGCTTTGGTTTATTTATTTATTTTGATACTTGTTGATTTCTTCTTAAGTTAAAAATCAACGTGTTTATTTTAGCAAATGCAGCAAATAAAGCAATCTGAAAGTACACAACTCAGCAGGTAGCAGTCCTCCCCATCTCAGCCCCCGGGTGGCACTCCTTGCCTCACCTTCCATAAACACGAGTGGCCCTACCTACTAGGCTGGACCTTGTGAAATTGCCATCTTCGTCAGTCCCCACTGTTCTTTCATGTGAACCCTCAAATTGAGACGAACACGAAGTGCCATGTTTTATACACATGCCTTCCTTGTTCCTTCTTGGGTTTGCTTTTGTCCCTTCACTTTTACTACACACCTTCCACCCATTGTCTCGGGTTTCTCAGGCTGTCCTAACAAATTACCATTGACTGTGTAACCAAGAGAATTTATTTCTCACAGTTCCAGAGGCTGGGAAGTCCAAGAGCCAGGTGCCAGCAGATTCAGTGTCTGGTGAGGGCCTACTTCTCCTCACATGGGACAAGGGGCAAGGACCCTCTCTGGGCCTCTTTAAAAGGGCACTAATCCCATTCACGAGGGCTCCACCCTCCTAACCTCATCACTTCCTGAAGGCCCCACCTCCACATAAGATCACATTGTGAACTAAGTTTCAAATTATGAATTTTTCTGCAAAGGAAAGAATACTGATGAAGTATAATGATGAAACTGTAATAATGATTTTATTATATTTTCAAAGAGAAATTAAGACTAAGTTCATCCCTTTAGGGAAGCTTATAATCCTAATTAAAACATTCAGTTACATGGGTTTGGCCTTTCAACCAAAAATATATAAGAAATATAAAGAAAGGCAGTGATTGGCTACAATATTGTATTATTACCCAGAGCAAACAAGGATATAGTTTGGTTTTCTAACATTTCTCTTCGTTAGATTTACTGGGATAACATTGGTTAATAATAGGTTTCAAATGTACATTTCTATGATACATGATCTGTATATTATATTGTGTGCCCACCACCCAGAGTCAAATCATCTACCATATATTTGTTTCCTTTACCCTTTATTGCCCCCCAACCCCCTTTCCTCTCTGGTAACAACCATACTGTTGTCTGTGTCTATGAGTTTCAGTTTTATATCCCACGTATGGGAAATCCTATGGTTCTTAACTTTTTCTGACTGATTTGCTTTGCTTAGCATAATATTCTCAAGGTCCATCATGTTGTCATAAATGGCAATATTTCATCTTTTCTCATGGTTGAGTCGTGTCCATTGCATACATGTACCGCATCTTCTCTATCCAGTCCTCTATCAAAGGACACTTCATTTGTCTCCATGTCTTGGCCACCAGGGATGATGCTACAATAAACATAGGGGTGCACACATCTTTGAGAATAAATATTTTCAATTTGGGGGGTAGATATCCAGAATAGGGATTGCTGGGTCATAGTAACTCTGTTCTTAATTTCTTGAAGAACCACCAGACTGTTTTCCATAATGACTGTGCCAGTTATATTCCCACCAGCAGTGAATGAGCGCTCCTTTTTCTCCACAGCCTCTCCAACACTTGTTATTACCTGTCGTGTTAATAATAGACATTCCAACAGTTGAGAGGTGGTATCTCACTGTAGTTTTCATTTGCATTTCCCTAATGGCTAGTGAAGTTGAACGCCTTTTCATAAATCTGTTGGCCATCTGTATGTCTTCTTGGGAGAAGTGTCTTCAGGTCCTCTGCCCATTTTGTAATTGGATTGTTTGTTTGGTGTCATTGTATGAGTTCTTCATATAGTTGGGCATTAACCCCTCATCAGAACTGTTATTTGCAAATATCATCTCCCATTCAGTTGGTTGCCTTTATGTTTTGTTGGTTTCTTCTGCTGCTCACAAGCTCTTCAATTTAATATAGTCCTATGCATTTATTTTTGCCTTTACTTCCCTTGTCTTTGGATTCAAAGCCAGAAAATGTTCTGTACAATCAAGGTCTGTGAGATCGTACCTGTGTTTTCTTCTACATAAGTTATTGTTTCAAATCTTACATTTAGGTCTTTGATCCATTTTGAATTCATTTCTGTACATGGAGACAACTAGAATATAGTTTCATTCTTTTGCATGTGGCTTTCTGATTTTTCCAGCATTGTTTATTGAAGAGGCTTTCTTTTCTCCATTGTGTATGTTTTTGGCTCTTTTGTCAGCAATTATTCACCCATATATATATGGTTTTATTCCTGGGCTCTCAGTTCTGTTTCATTGGTCATAGTTCTGTGGTATAGTTTGAAGTCAGGTAGTTATGATACCTTCAGCTTTATTCTTTTTTCTCAGGGTTGCTTTGGCTATTCAGTCATTTGTGGTTCCATGCAAATCTGATAATTTTTTGTTCTATTTCTTTAAAAAGTGATACTGGCATTTTGATGGAGATTGCATTAAATCTGTGTATTGCTTTAGGTACCATGGCCATTTTAACTCTGCTGATTCATTCAATCTATGAACATAGAATATCTTTCCATTTCATTATGTATTTTTCAATCTCTTTTAGTAATACATTGTAGTTTTCAGTATATAGGTCCTTCACATCTTTTGTTAAGTTTATTCCTAGGCATTTTATTCTTTTAGTTGCAATTGCAAAAGGAATTTTTCATTTCTTTTTCTGAAGTTTCATTGTTAGTATATGGGAAAGCCGTGGATTTTTTGTACACTGATTTTGTGTCCTGCAACTTTATTCATTTATTGTTTCTAATAATTTTTTGGTGGAGTCTTTAGAGTTTTCTATATACAGTATGATGTCATCTGCAAAAGGTGACACTTTTACTTCTTCATTGCCAGCTTGGATGCCTTTTATTTCTTTCTCTTGCCTGAATGCTCTGGCTAGGACTTCCAGAACTATGTTGAATGAGAGGTGGGAGTGGACATCCTTGTTTTGTTCCTGATTTTAGAAGAGAAGCTTTCAGTTTTTCACCATTGAGTATGACGTTAGCTGAAGGTCTGTCATATATGACCTTTATTATGTTAAAGTACTTTCTTTCCATACCCATTTCATTGAATGTTTTCATCATAAATAGATGTTGTATCATATTGAATACTGTTCTGCACATATTGCTAAGATCATATGGTTTTTACCTTTGTTTTGTTAATGTGGTATATTATATTAATCAGTTTGCATATGTTGAACCATCTTTGTGCCTGGAATGAACCCCACTTGATTGTGATGTGTTATTTTTTAATGTATTGCTGTATTCAGTTTGCTAGTATTCTGTTCAGGATTTTTGATCTGTACTTATCAGAGATGTTGATCTGTACTTTCCTCTTTGGTGTTACCCTGCCAGGTTTTGGTATCAGGGCTATGTTGGCCTCATAAAATATGTTAGGGAGTATTGCCTCTTCTTCAGCTTTCTGGAAGAGTTTGAGAAGGATGGGCATTAAATATTATCTGAATGTTTGCTAGAATTCACTACTGAATCTATCTGGTCCTGGACTTCTATTTTGGGGAAGGTTTTTAATGGTTGTTTCCATTTCCTCACTGTTGATCAATCTATTCAGATTTTCCAGTCCTTCATGGTTCAGTTTAGAAGGGTTATGTATGAATTCAACACAGGAGTTTTGAGAGACACAAACATTCAGTCTATAACCCCTACCCCAACTCTACCTTGTCTGGGTATTTTTTATTTTCCCTTCAAAGAAGCACAGCCTGCAGCTTCTTAAACTCCTTCTACATTCATTATCTAAATCATTCTCTAATTGCCTATATAGCACAGTTTAGTAATTTATTATTTATATAATATTTAATACAAATATGTCACATTTGTTCTTTTTCTCCATTGCTTTATACTATCTTGTCTTAACTAGATTTAAATGCCTTACACAGAAGCAGTATGTTTAAACCTCTGTATTTAATCAAGTCCTCACCTGAGGATGTAGGAGAAACTGTAATCATTTGTTCACTGAATCTTTGGTCATGCAGAGTCTGTTTTTCTCTAAAGCCATTCACCAACACTGGCGTTTGCTACTGGTTCTGCCTAGGGATTCTGTAACATTGCCGTATTACTTTTTCTTGATAATGAATTTTGATTATAGGAACATTTAATGTAATAGAAATCAACCATGCAAATGATCTCAGACCTTGGACCTTCCTCCCTTCAAAAACCTCATTCTGAGAAAACTTGCTACCAAGATTTAGAGTGAGTCATTAATAATGATACTGCTGTGACCTTACTCCAACCTGATGAGTATTCAGTTGGTTACAACAAGTCAATTAGGTTTCTCAAGGTTTTGTTGTTTTTTTTCAAGTAGAAATCTAATAAAACATCAGTGATCATTTTTAGATCTTCATTCTCAATCTCTTTATAAAACTAATATTAATATTTTTAGATTAATATAATTTCATCAATATTTAGTAATCGCTGCTTATCAATTGTGAGATTTTATATTTGGATAATATTTACGAGGTTGTTTTCATGAGTCTTTTTATTTTATTTTATTTTATTATTTTTTTTTTAATGTATGGTTGCCTCTCATATGTCCCCTGCTGGGAACTGGCCTGCAACCCAGGCATGTGCCCTGGCTGGGAATTGAACCTCGATCCTTTTGTTCGCAGGCCCACGCTCAATCTACTGGCTCAATCACCAGCCAGGGCTCATGAGTCTTTTAAAAAGTTTGTTTTTCAATTACCGTTTATGTTCAATATTATTTTGTGTTGGTTCTAGGTGGACGGTATAGTGACTAGAGAGTCATATACTTTATAAGGTGGTTCCCCCAATATTTCCAGTACCCACCTGGCACCATAAATAGTTATTACAATATTATTGATGATATTTCCTACATTGTAATTTGTATCCCTGTGACTTTTCTGTAACTACCCATCGGTACTTCTTAATCTCTTCACCTTTTCCAACCAGCTGCCTCCTCCCTTCCCTCTGGTAACCATTAGTCTGTTCTCTATATCTATGAGTCTGTTTCTATTTTGTTTCTTTGTTTATTTTGTTTTTTTAGTTTCCACATACAAGTGAAATGATATGGGGCTTTCTCTGTCTGATGTATTTCACAGGGCATAACACCCTCTCGGTTCATCCATGCTGCTTCAGCTTCTTAAACTCCTTTTACATTCATGAGTCTTTAAGAACTAGTTTAGGCCTTCAAGTTTATTTACAAATAAGATTTTCCTTATTTAGGAAAATGATCTCCATCTAGTGGACAATATGTAATATTACAACCTGCAAAGAAAAATATCAAAGCTCCTAGAATATTCCATATTAAGCTTTTTATGACCTATTAATAAATTTTTGTCTTAGTGAGTAATATTAGTTCAAAACATTGACTGTTTAAGATATTTGTCAATAATTGTTATAAACTTTGTAGTGGAGAGTCTCTGTAAGACTTGCTTAAATTAATTGGAAAAAAATATAGTTATAAAAAAACACAAATTACTGTTTTTGGTTATATCAATATTTACTCAGTTTAACTAAGAAAAGTAAACTGTAAATTGGACTCCTTTATCTCCCATATTTTTGTTAATGCATAGCACGGAGAGGGTACTTACGTTTCATTTTCTTAAACAGTGAGAACGGGTGAGACCATGCACCGTAGAGGGTGGTGTGGCTGTCGACAATGCAGTATACAGAGGATGTATTATATAATAGTACACTTGAAACCTATATACTTTTATTAACTAATTCACCTCCATAAATTCAATAAAATTTAAAATAAGTCAGTAAGATATCTAGATATTCAAGAGAAATCACTGGGTTTTTTAATGCATTCACACTATTAAGTCATCCTCACGCTGATGAGCTTTCGTGACTAAAGAAATCTCTCCTCCTCCTCTCCAGAGTTCTTGCATATCTTTCAGCTGTAGAGTGAATTCCTTCAAATGCCTTCTTTAAATAAAATACTACTCTTCTATAAAGACTTCTCAGATATCTCAGCCTGAATTAATCTTATCTCCTTCAGCTTCTGTATCTCACTGTGCTCATATCAGGTGGTTAGTAAATGCTTATTTAATTAAGCAAACCCTCGAAGAGCCTGCCAGAGAACCCTAATATGTCTCTCTAGTAAGTGGATGCCCCTTTCCCCTGTTGGCCTTCCCCAGGATTGCCAAAAGTGCCCCCCACACACCAAGTGCCTCTCTAGGTGAAACAAATGTCCCCTGTGTGGGTGTCACAGTTACAAACACAAATTTGTAGTTTACATGATTATACTCCAGAGCTGGAAGAACTTCATGAACAACAGATGATTACATTCAGTCAGCTCGTTAGCTTTGGTCAGGCAACTTGCCTAGGGGCCAGTATTCTTGTGTATAAAATGCGTCTGTTCAACTAGATGATCTTTCATTGTCCTTTAAGGACCAAATAAATGCATTTCTAAAGACATACAATTCTAAGAAAATGTTGAATTGGAAACCATGTTTGTGACTGGTAAAGCTACATTATGAGTTTCCCCTCTTTTTTGAAAAACTAGGTGGACTGAGTCAATTTAGTCATAGATTCAGAGGCACCCAGTCCCCAGCATTTTCTTCCACTTTGGCTTCTAATACTTGGCTCATAACACTATTTAATAATAATTCCAGTGGAGAAAGTAAAATAAAGGTTTGAAATTAGCTGGCTAACAGTTGGAATAAAGGTTTCAATGGGAAAAAATATTGGTAATGACTCAACTTGAATTCATTGATTTATTTATTCATTCAAGAATCTTTAACCACATTCCCGAGCTATTACCCTCCTCTCATAAGAACACATGTGAGCTGACTTTATTTTAATGCTAGTTGATGTTTGACTAGAAAAGCACTCTGTGGAAAGATTATGTAGATTACAAGAGCTGTGATGTTAAAAACTGCCCATGTGATTCTTTTTTCCCTCAACTCTAAAATCTGCATTGCTGAGCACAATGCCTTTCATTCACTCACTCGTTCATTCAAACCACTTAGCAAAGGTTTTCGAAGTGCTAGAACAGAGCCTTTGTGCTCAGAGAGCGCACAGTCTAGAAAAGGAAACCAAGTAGTAAGAGTTTCTATTCCTGGTACTCGCTACAGATAGGGAGTGGGAAAGTGTGTTGGGAGCACAGAGAAGGGCATCTCATGCCTTTCAAGGGGAGGCTAGCTCCTTAAGGATGAACAGCAATTAGGCGGGAGCAGGAGGTTAGATAGTGGTAGCCTGAGATGGTGGTTCAGTATGAGTGGAGCTGAAATGCCCAGTGGAGCATGGTAACCGAGTTGCATGCTGAGGCTGGGAAAATGTAGTTGAGAATGGATTATTAAGACTCTGTCAATCTAGTCAAGAAATGTGATCTTTATCCTGAGGACAACACTGAGCTACTGAAAGGTTTTAAACCGATAAATGACACAGTCAGATTTATAGTTTAAGAAGACTCACCCTTAGTACGGGGTGAAAAATGGATTCGTTTTTAAGGCTGTTATAATGGTAGGTGAGAGTGGATGGAACCATGGACTTGATATGTCGGCATGGGGCTGGAGGAAAGTGGATACAGTAGAAGTGGGTGATTGTGCAAGTGTGGACAAAAGGGAGAGAAGCCGGGTATGGAGAAGCGATGATATTAGGCATACAATGAGCAGTTGTTGAATTAAACCCAAATATTTAGTGAATTAGTTTGTATTTATTCTTTTCCTAAAAGAAATTCTGAACTTTAGAGAACTCTTCTTTTCAGAATGATTTCTTTTTAATGGATGTTGAGAGACCTGTCTTGTATCTGGTTGGTTAGCAAAAGTATCAAGTCTCCCATAGCTTAGGATGACAAGAGTACAAATTCATTGTGTTTTTTTACTTTTGTGTATTTCAGTATTCTGTTTTTTAACAATAGGACCAGCTATCAACTTTCCCCACTGTTAGTTCCTAATCTGAAATCTCCCTTCGCTAAAATGTCAACATGCGAGTATTCACAGCAATGTCATTCTCCTCCTTCTTTCAGTTTTGACGTGGACAATGGCACATCTGCGGGACGGAGTCCCTTGGATCCCATGACCAGCCCAGGATCTGGGTTAATTCTCCAAGCAAACTTTGTCCACAGTCAACGTCGGGAGTCGTTTCTGTATCGATCCGACAGCGATTATGACCTCTCTCCAAAGTCTATGTCCCGCAACTCCTCCATCGCCAGCGACATGTAAGTGTGGGTTGGGAAAGACAAGAGGCACTTTCTACAGAAAATCTCGTTGGCTTATCTCTGGAGTTGACGATGTCGTAAAACCAGTACTATTTGTTCGCCTCCATTGTTCTAAAATTTAGAAGGAATGGTGAGGAAAATTATACAATTGGAAGATAAATGTTAGATTTAACTTGCTACACTGTCGCTGTTGATAAGAAGCATTTATTTTCCCACAGACACATTGCCTGGGAAAAGTGAGAATTAAATTTTTAATGGAAACATGTACACTTGAAACAGTTTATACTCATGTTGGAACTGAGTTTTAGCTACCAGCCACATAAATATTTTCTAATATGTCAAACAACTTTAAATTCAGTTTGAAAATCTCTGTGATATTAGAGTGGACAGAATTTTATTTATTTATTATTTTTTAGATTTTATTTATCATCTTTAGAAGGGAAGGGAAAGAGAGAGAGAGAGATATCAATGTATGGTTGCTTCTCATGTGTCCCCTGCTGGGAACTGGCCCCTGCTGGGGACTGGCTTGCAACCCAGGCATGTGCCCTGACTGGGAATTGAACCTCGATCCTTTGGTTCACAGGCCCATGCTCAATCCACTGAGCTACACCAGCCAGGGCGACAGCATTTTAAATATATCTCAATTGGTGGGTCATAAAGATGTTAGCATTGGTCTGCCAGATCACTTGAGAGGTCTTTGGCCGGGGCGGTTGGGGGGGTGCACAGAGTTGCCTAAATTAAACCACTCTTGGAACAACAATCACTGGTGGCAAGCACAGAAAGCATTAGACAGACTTGAATATCATTTAAGAGATAACACAAATTGGCAAATAATTAAAACTGATAAGCGGGTTCACAGATCATGCATGATTATTAGCTCATTTTCTCAGCAGCCCAGTCCTGGGTTTACTCTCATGTTCTTTAGCTTTCTAGGTTATGGAAGCTTCTAAATGGAACCACACTCTCACTGAAAACCCACACTGTCATTTGGGGTCATTCTTCCTGCTGTATATAGAGTTGGTTCCCACCTCACTCTTCTGCATCTAGCATTTGTCCAATAACGCTCACTGTTTTCTCAGGATGCCATCTCAAAAACTCGGGACAGGCTGCAGTTCATCTCACAGAGAATAACTAGTGTTGTTCTCAACACCCTAACAGATCACCAGAGTAGTCCAATCGGTCTGAATAGGGCTCCAGAAATGAAATTGTGCCTTACTCATTTTCACAGCATATTGCTCTCTGTTGCCATTTTATTGACCTTTGTAAAATGATAATGCAATTAATGCTGTAGCCTCCCTAGGAATGAGTGACTAAACCACAATCATTTAATTCAAATAGCAAATTATTACACTCTTATCGTGTAGCTTTCCCTGTCTGAAGCACTGCAAGAGATATAAGAAAGCTGTAAGACAATGTTCTTGATTTCAAATAATGAATAATCTATGGATGGAATAACAGATTTCAGAGCAAATGATTAGTGGAAAAGATGTATATAAGCTCTAATTTGTGTACTTGTGGACTAGAGGTAAAAGTATCTCACTATCTACTATAATAATGCACAGGACTACACTGTCTTCCAAAAATGTGTATTTTTTCCTGTGCTTTTTGGGCAACAAATCCTCTTCAGTAAGTTGTATCTCCCCATTCTCCTGTCCTCACCCCAGAGGTCTGTGCCTGTTCTCTACCTTTTTCTTACCATGCTGTGTTGCCTTAATATTCTGAAATCTATCTCCCATTCATATGGATGTCTGCAAATCTATTAACTAAATCCTGGAAATGAATAGATTCCACTACCATAAAGTGGAAGGCATGTTGCCAGTTATTAGAGGAACTACAGGGGTGGGCAAAAGTAGGTTTATTGTTGTTAGCATGGAAAAAAGATATGATTATTGCAATAGACTTATTAACTCAAAAGAATGCCACAATGGCACAGTGCCCTTAGGCACAATCTTCTAAGTGCTCAAATTACTGGCCCTCGTTATTTATACATTCGTGCAGTCTACTTGCCATATACAAGCACACTTTGGCACAGAGTTCTTTGTTGTCATCAGTAAACTTGCTTTGCCCACTCCTGTGTGTTCAGGGCCGAGAGGAGGAGCTGGTGAAAGAGAGGTCTGTGAGAAGGAGGGCAGAGAGAACAAAACAGTGACCAAAGCCAGGCAATAAAAACCGCCTTGTACAGAATAGGGCAAAAGTAGTAGGTTTACAGTTGTTCACATGGGAAATAATACAATAATTAATAAATAATAATACAATAATAAACTCTGTGTTTCAGGTACTCACAACAGTAAACTTACCTTTGCCCAACCCTGTATTTACCATTAATTCCTTGTATTAATGGTATGCACTCTTCTTTACCCCAGAACAACTTCCTTTTTCCAATGCCTCTGTTTCTGTCATTTTAATCCCATTTTGTCAGGTTTGAAATTTAAGACATTTATTTAATCATTCACACATAATGAAAACACTTACTGAGCAACTGTAGTGTATGCAAAGCTGTTAATATGAACATGGGGTGGTCTTGCACTTATTATTTTGTAGTAAAGTGCAGTGGCACCATCTGTGAGGCATCCCATCCAGGGAAAGCCAGGCTAAAGGAGCAGTGTTTGCATAATGTGAGGCAAGGGAAATCATGGCTCAGTTAAGAACTTAGTCTGGAAAAGAGATCCAAGATGGTAGAGGAGTAGGTAGAAGCTACACTTACCTCCTCCCAGGACCAATCTGGAATTACAACTAAATTGTAGAGAAATCATCCAGAATAACCAATGGAACAATAGCTGGAGACTTGTTTTTAACAGACAGATGGAAGAAACCATTTCACCATAACATACCCATATAGAGTGTGGAGGAGATGCCAGAGGGCTGGCTGAACTCCCACGAGTGGGAGCTGAAGTGCTGAAGGGGAATTCAGTGGCTGGGGCATTCCCCTTGAGAACTGTGGGGTCTAAACCCAAAACTGGGCTCCCCAGCCTACAGCACCAGAGCCAGGAAAGGAGCCCAGTTAACATCCAGCTGTGAAAAGTGGCAGGATTTTTGTCTGCAGAAAAGATGACTGGAGTCACAGAGAGCCTTTTAAAGGGCCAACACACATAAATTTGCTTGCAGGCACTTCCCCTGGGCTCTGGCAAAGTGGGAGCAGAGTGTACTAGAAATGCTGGAGGAGAGTGATGATGGAGGCTTTGGGGAAAGAACTAAGGCAGCAGTTGCCAGGATCCCTGTGCAGAGTCATTCCCCATACTGCAGGAGCCATCTTGCTTGGAGCACTCCTTTCTGAGTGGCATCAGCTTAAGGGGAAGTAATAGCCCCACCCACAGGAATTACTCTGTCTCACCCTGTGGTACCTAAACCTGACTGCTGATTACAGATTGACTAGATTAACAATGGAAGGAGGCAACCACAGACTGTGGATTACTGGTAGCCTCAAACAGGCTGCCTAGGGCCAGACTGGGACACCATCTGACATCACTAGGGGTGGATCCAGAAAGAGAAAAGAGTGAGATAAATTCCACCATGGTCTTCTTCATGACTTGCATTATTTTTCTCTCCTGTATAGCTTTTTAACATTCACTTCTTATCCTTCAAGTTTGCCCATATTAAGTCACTAGTTTTTATATTACAGTTTATTTCATATCTCATATTTTGCTCCTCGCTTCTCTTATTACATTTTATTTTCTTTTTCCTCTCATTATTTTTGTTTTAAATTTTATTTTCTCTCTTGCTACAACTTGTTTCCACTCCACACTTTTATTCTTCAGACTCTCAAAACCATTTTTTCTTGCCATTAGTCATCTCACATTCCTTTTCCTGTTCTTAAAATACCCTTACTCTCTCTCTACCTTTATCAGTCTTTGCTCATCAGTTGTGGATATGGTGGCGGTTGTTGCATTTCTCCAATTTTATTTCTAGATCTTCACTATTTTTGTATTTCAAATCTCAAATTTTACAATGCCCCTCTCCTATGCATTTTGTTTTCCTCCTGCCCTTTTTTTTTGTTTTAAATTTTAATTTTTCCCTGTCCTATGCTGGTTTCCAATCTTCACTCTTAGTATTCCTTTTCCTTCTATCACTTCAAAATCACTTCTCTTTCCTCTAGACGTATGTTAACCTTTTCTTTTTCTCTTTTTTCCCCCTTACTCCTCTCCCAGCTATATTAATTTTTGTTCATTGTTGTCAATAGCAGTGTCGTAGATCTTTTTCTCCAATTTGATTCCTATTTTTTCTTCTCTCTCACTACTTTTTTACTTTTTTTTTTCAAGATTTTATTTATTTTTAGAGAGGGAAGGGAAGGAGAAAGAGAAGGAAACATCAACATGTGGTTGCCTCTTAAGCACCCCCTACTGGGGACCTGGCCCACAACCCAGGCATGTTCTCTGACTTGGAATCAAACCAACAATGCTTTGGTTGGTAGTCTGGCACTCAATGCATTGAGCCACACCAGCCAGCACTATTTTTATTTATTTTTTTTAATTTCTGTTTTAGTCTAATACTATACACTTCCTTTCTCCTACTCCATTCTGCCTTCTAATCTCCCTTTTTATTCACAATGTAAATTTTTATTCCTCTCTTTGCCTTGTCCTTATTCCCTATTCATATTATTGCTCCTCCCTCTACCCTCCCCAAATTATTTTTCTTTCAATTAATCATCTCATTTTTATTTTTTCTTAATAGTCTTAATCTCTTAACACCTTAACTAATACTGGATCATTTGCTGTTGATAGTGCAGTTGTGGGTGGGGATTAATTTTAAAGGCATGAGTTTGTTTCCTGGGCTGTTTGGTTTTGTTCTCGAAGCACCTGTAAAACAGCATACAAGATGTGGTAGTCAGTCAGTCAGCTGGAGGGAAGGACCCACCAAAGAATGATCTAACAACCAAAACCCAATTACAACTAGAAGGCCTACCTAAATGGCATAAGGGGCATCCTAAGAGCATATAGTTCAGAAATCAAGGAGACTCCACCACAGAATCCCACAGGTGTCCTACCACAGAACGTCACACCACGAAGACAGGAAGTCAAAGAAGATCAACCTAAGAAGCAGAAACAAACAAGAAGAATCACCTAAAATGGGGAGACAAAGAAACAACCCCCAATAGAAAGGAAAGGAGGAATCCCCAGAAATAGTGCTAAATGAAATTGAGGCAAGCAAACTATGAGACATTGAGTATAAAATAATAGTTATAAGGATGTTCAATGAGTTCAGTGAAAATTACAAAGGACTTCAGGGAAGTTATAAGGTACTTACTGTAAACTACACTAGCATGAAAAAGGACATAGAAACTATCAATAAGAGCCAGGTGGAAATGAAGACTAGGATATCTGAAATGAAAAATACAGTAGAAGGAATTAAAAGCAGGCTAGATGAAGCAAAGGATCAAATCAGATAGCTGGAGGACAAGGTAAAAAAATTTCACAGACAGAGCAACAAAACGAAACAAGATTCAAAAAGAATAAACGGGTGTTAAGGGAACTATAGGAGACATGAAACAGAATCATATCCGTATAACAGGAGTACCAGAAGGAGAAGAAGAAGAGCAAGGGGTAGAAAAGTTGTTTGAAAACGATGATGAAAAACTTCCCTAATTTTATGAGAGAAAAAGTCACACAAGTCCAGGAAGCACAGAGAGTCCCCATCAAGATGAACCCAAAGAGGCCTACTGCAAGACACAGCATAATTAAAATGGCAAAATTCCAAGACAAAGAGAGAATCTTAAAGGCAGCAAGGGAGAAATAGGATGTAACATACAAGGGAGCCTCAATAATACTAGCAGCTGACTTCTCAATGATAATGCTCCGAGCCAGAAGGAAATGGCAAGAAATATTCCAAGTAATGAAAACCAGAGGCCTGCAACCAAGACTACCCAGCAGGGCTCTCAATTAAAATGGAAGGCCAAACAAGGAGCTTCCCAAACAGAAGCTTCCTGGAGTTTCCTGGATTCTTTGAAGGCTCAAAGAATACACCTCCTCCAAACCACCTCTGCAAGAAATACTAAAGGGACTGCTTTAAGAAGATGAAAGAGAGAGAAAGAGAGAGAGGAACATAGGTACAAAGGGAAAATGGCAATGAATAAGTACCTATGAATAATAACCATAAATGTAAATGGATTAAATGTTCCAATCAAGACATAGTGTAGCTGAATGAATGAGAAAACATGACTTGCATATATGCTGTCTACAAGAGATGCACCTCAGAACAAAAGACCTACACAGACTGAAAGTGAAGGGATGGAAAAAAATATTACAACAAACGAACACTTAAAAAAGCTGAGGTAGTAATACTTATATCAGACAAAATGCTCTTCAAAACTAAGGCCATAAAAACAGACAAAGAAGGATATTTCATAATATGTAAGGGGATAATCCATCAAGAAGATATAACCCTTATAAACACATGTGTACCCAACATAGGAGCACACAAATATATAAGGAAAATCTTGGAGGACTTTTAGAAAGATTTAGACAACAATAAACTCAGAGTAGGGGATTTTAACACCCCACTGTCAACAATGGATAGATCTTCCAAGCAAAAAATCAACAAGGATAGTGTGACATTGAACAGACTCTAGATCAAATGGACTTAATTAATATGTACAGACCCTTTTAACCCAAAGAAACAAGATATGCATTCTCTTCAAATGCACATAGAGCATTTTCAAAGATAGACCATATGGTAGGACACAAAACAAGCCTCCATAAATTCAAGAAAATTGAAATCATATCAAGCATCTTCTCGGATCACAATGGCTTGAAACTAAAAACCAACCTAAAGGAAAAAAACTCAAAAACATTCAAATTCGTGGAGATAGAATGACATGCTATTAAATAATGAATGAGTTAATAATGAGATCTAGGATGAAATCTAAAAATTTCTGAAGAAAAAGAAAATGACCCCATAATAGCTCGAATCTATGGGACACAGTGAAGGCAGTCCTGAGAGGGAAGTTCATAGCAATACTGGCCTACCAAAAAAAAGAGAAAAATTTTAAATAAACAACATAATCCAACATCTATAAGAACCAGAGGAACAACAAACAAAGCGCAGAGCAAGTAGAAAGAAGGAAATGATAAAGATCAGAGCAGAATTAAATAACATACAGACTAAAAAAACAACTCAGTGGATCAGTATTTTCAGACGCTGGTTCTTTGAAAAGATAAACAAAATTGACAAGCCTTTAACCAGACTCATCAAGAAAAGAAGAGAGAGGACCCAAATAAATAAAATCAGAAACAAAAGAGGAGAAATTACAACCAATACCACAGAAATACAAAGGATTGTAAGAAATTAGTACAAACAGCTCTATGCCAAGAAATCTGACAACCTGAGCAAAACTGACAAATTTCTAGAAACATATAATCTTCCAAAACTGAATCAGGAAGAAGCAGAAAGCCTGAATAGACTGAAAACAACTAGTGAAACTGAAGCAGTAATAAAAAAAACTCCTGGCACACAAAAGCTCTGGACTGGGTGGCTTCACAGGCAAATTTTACCATTTAATCTCTTGAAAAAGTGAGAAGGAAAATAAGCACTTCAAAATAGACCGTGTATCTTCACCTTACCCATTACGAACAGATACTGGTTACACGTCTGAGGCACAGGAAGGAAACAAGACAAGTGACCACAGATCCACTACGTGCATGAGGCACCTGTCACTTTCCCAAGTGTGTTTGCATCTGCTATCTTGTGTGATACTTCCCACTGTCCCACAGATAGGCACATTTCCATGTCATTTTACAAATGAGAAATCTGAGGTCCTGAGAGCTTGACTTTCTTAAAAAACACACCAAACCACTTTGATCATTTCTAGGAGAATGCGATGTCATGGTAAACAAAGTGCTGTATTATCACAGGAAAACTGCTGGGAGACAAAAGTACCAGTTAACCGAATTCATTTGACCAAATTAGTGACTTACACTATAAACTTTGGTTTTCGTGTACATTTTAAGAATAAAATAAAATAAAAGCACAAGTTGGTGAGAGAAGTGAGAAGAAAATATGCAAGCAACTCTTGGAAACTATAACTCTGCAGAACTAGACTAAACTCAGCATCTGAAAGCCCTATATAAGGCAGAAGAGAAGTTCCTGGCAGCTTCTGCTCAGAAGACAGTCACAGAGTTTGTTAAATGTCTCCCCAAATGAGGAGTGTATTAATTGGCTGCATTTTTTAAATGAGAGGATCATTTGGGGTTTTTGTTTTGTTTTGTTTTGGGTTTTGTTTTTTTTTTTTTTTTGCTCATTTAGCAATCTAGAACCTACTTTTTGCCAGGGTATTGTCTGAGAGACTATAGACCCATGAAAACGAGACAAAAATTCTTTTTGGATCATGCATTTCTGTCTTTATTTATCTACTTTAAATTACAGATAGAAAAGGAGACTTACCCCATCATCCTGAGATTTCGACATAAACCCTATTCACTTGCACATCAATCACTTTATTTATTTTGCTTGTCAGTGTTGGGTCCTTAGTGAATTGTCCTTAACGTCTTCTATACTGTTTTCTAAGCCATAAAAAGAAAAATAATCACACTGCTGGAACAATTATGTAATGTGTTTCTTGAGATAAGAAATACTAAGGAGTATTAGTAAATCATCCTCACTTCACGCCTGCAATATGAAACATAAAGATGTGCCTTACAAATAGAGCAAAAGAGAGCCTTCACAAAAAGCCAAGATGGGAATAGCAAACACTGGGCTTTGAGGTTCTGGACAGATTTGCTGAAGACACATCCCCAATTATTCCACCTGCTTACTGCATTTTCTCTTCTGTCAGCTGTCCTTGATTGTTTTCAGACCTCAATGTTCTTCTAAACTTAGGTTGAAAAAAAATTAGCTGTCACTGGCTACTGCAGGTATGTCTAAACGTGTACGGCATTGATTCCTACAGCCCTCTCACCAAAAGCAGGCAAGTTCAAAGCAGAAAGAGAAAGAACAGCTGCTTGCACCTCTGCAAATGTGGGAGGCTGCACTGACCGTAAGTTACTTAAGCAAGTCAGTGAATGACATTGTCTCCTAGTAAGTATTATGAATGATCCCACGAACAGTGTTTCACTTCCAGAGAAAACAAGTCTGCATGCAGATCTCATGTTTCCACGTTTCAATATCCACTCTCCCTCTGGGACTTAAGAGAACTTCCAATCAAATGTGTTATTTCCACCGTGGCTAGTTTTGTGTTTGGCTGATTATTTTTTTATTTGTCTGAGGGTTTTTTTTTTAGTTTTGGGCTTTTTTCCCAGAAAAATCACAAAACAAGCATTCTCATTTATGTGTTATCTAAAGGTCCCTTGAGTGATTTCTAAAGTGCATTAAAATAAACACTTTTTCTGTCATGAATATATTCTTACAGTAGCTGAAAAGAAGGCACTTGATAAAGAGCCTACACTAAATCATGGAGTTAATTTCATGTTTGACTGAACACTTTTTTGGTTGTTTTTTCCTTTTATGTGCATTCTTTATCTTCAATATCTTGAGTTTTTCATTTATTTATTCTATGTACTGTAGAAATTAGGTCATATTTCTAATGTTGATTCATTTGGTATGTTTGGTGTTTTGTTTTGCATTTTTTAAAATGTAGCCCGCTTGTTCTATTTATCGAGGAACCCAACGTTCCCCGCCAGACAGCTTTTCTGTGAGCCTCCTCTCCAAACACAGGAGCACTTTGAAAGTAATGAAAGTGTGTTTCAAAGGTTCATGAACAAACCCAGGAGTTATCAGTTCAAGTTCAGGATATTCAGAAGGTTCATCATGTTTCCTTTCTCGTGGCTTAGCTTCATGCATGCTCTGAAGAATGAAATGGATATCTTTAGTTTTTGTGACAAGTATTTGGTACAGACTGGGGAATATGTATACAGGAATATGTTCTTAAAATTGCCTGGTGTCTCCCTGGTCTTTTTTAGTTGATGTATTATTCTTCCTTGAAATTTTAATAATTTGTCCTCAAAACAAGCATATAAGGAAAGTAGGAAAAATATTAGCTCAGTTTTAGAAATGACAAAATTTTGCTACAAAATGTTGTGTCACACACACACACACACACACACACACACACCATGAATTAGGATCCAGGTGTCCCGGCCCTGAACATACTGGTTTTGACTAGTGGCCTTTGCTGTGAGGTACAGTGGCCTCTAGATGAGAATACAATAAGTAAGTAAACAATTAAACTAAATTTTTTTTCCTTTAAAGAAGGGAAATTTTTGAAAGGGGCATCTGGGCAAACCTTTTGGCTTACAGTCTTTGCCAAAAGATGGGGTGTTTCTGTGATACCGATGTGTCAGTGCTCTTTCACCCCTAAGCTTAGAGTAAGTGCGTTTTTCCAGTTATGTAAGATGTTGTCTTTTCTTGGAAGACATATAACTGGAGTTTGTAAAGATTGCTCAAACACTGTCATGCTGCACTGGTCAGCATGACAGCCATTAGTCACATATGACTTCCTAATGTAAATGACTGACACTAAATGAAAGTTAAAACCAGTTCCTTGGTTGCACCGGCCACTTTCCAGGAGTCCAGTAGCCATGTGTGGCCTGTGGATAACAGACAACACAGAAAATATTCCCCCCCCCACAGAATTTCTGTTGGATAGTGTCATTTTAGAGTCTAGAATATATGTGATATTTACCTGTGGTTTCAGGAGAGCTGGGTCCACTTGAGCCTGCAGAAAGCAGCATGGTGTGGTGCAAACTGAAAGTATTTTGAAGCCTGGGTTTAAATATGGCTACACTGCACATCTCTGTGTCGTAGGCTTTCATGACTCAGTGGGCCTCCTGAAACCCGCTGGGAGACTGATCACAGGCACTAACTGCTCACTTTGTCCGGTAAAGGATGTTGGAGAGAAAATTTGCATCAATACACACAATTATTTTATTTTTTTCTTCCATTTTTTATTGTTGTTCAATTACAGTTGCCCCCATTACTCTCCTCCCTCTGCCCTACTCACCCCCACCTCCCACACTCAATAACCCCCCATCATCTTTGTCTGTGGGTCCTTTATACATGTTCCTTAACGACCCTTGCCCTCTTTCCCCCATTACTTCATTCCATACTCCCCTCTGGTTGCTGGCACTTAGTTCTTTAGTCCAATGTCTCTGGTTATATTTTGCTGGCTTCTTTGTTTTGTTGATCAGGTTCCACTTATAGGTGATCTCATATGGCATTTGTCTTTCACTGCCTGGCTTATTTCACTTAGCATAATGCTCTCCAGTTCCATCCATGCTGTTGTGAAGGGCAGGAGTTCCTTTCTTTTTTTCTGCTTCTTAGTATTCCATTGTGTAAATGTACTACAGTTTTTTTATTCACTCATTTACTGATGGACACTTAGGGTGAGCACTTATAATAGCCAATACCACTTGGCTATTACAAATTGTGCTGCTATGAACATAGAAGTGCATAGGTTCTTTTGAATGGGTGTTTCAGGGTTCTTTGGGTACAATCGCAGCAGTGGAATCAATGGGTCAAAAGGCAGTTCCACTTTTAGTTTTCTGAGTAAATTACATACTGTTTTCCACAGTGGCTGCATCAGTCTGCATTCCCACCAACAGTGCAAAAGGGTTCCCTTTTCTCCACAGCCTCACTGGCACTTGTTGTTTGTTAATTTGGTTGTGATGACTATGCTTTCTGGTGTGAAGTGGTATCTCATTGTGGTTTTAATTTGCATCTCCCTGATGGCTAGTGATGCACTGGTGGGTGCTTGCTATGTTCTGAGCCCTGTCCCCTTCCTTCCTCCTCGTGGAGGTCAGCACTCAGGGCTATGTGACAAAATAAATTGTGGCATCAACATTCCTGGAAGCCTATTATATCGGCTTTTAGTAAACAAAACAACTACACATGCTTAGTGAGTGTATCTACACACATGCGTGAAGCTGTTTTTAACCAACTGAAACTGGAAGATGTTTTTATAAATACTCTTGAAAAGAAATCATCTTTCATGTCATCACGTAACTGACACGGCTAAGGGCATTTACTGGCATCATGTGCCTTCTCTAACAAACCTGGATTTTTGTTTCATGACAAGATAAAGAACAGATTACACTTCAGAATAGAGAATTTTTTGCTTATGTTGCACTAACTCCAGTTCCCTTTGCTTTATCATCAGTATATGTGACAGGGGCCACAACTGAGAGCTATTGTTTTAGGGTTGGGTTTTTTTGCCAATATCAGGCCAGTCTGATTTCTTAAAATGTTAATAAGAAGTGAGCAAATTATTTAAATTTCAGAAGACTATGTAATTTCTCAGATCACATCTATTTCTAAAGTTATCTGATTTTTTTTTATTTTTCAGTTTATTAAGACTTTACTTTTTGGAGGAGTTTTAGATTCACAACAAAATTACAAGTGAGGTTCAGGGGCTCCCCGTGTACTCCTGCCCTCCTGTCCTAGTGGTGCATTTGTTACAATCAATGACTCAGCGTTGACATGTTGCGTCATGTTTTTAAGCAAAATGCAGAGTCCAGCACAAATAACCTCCCTCTTTTATTCCATGAAAATCTTCTATTACAAAATCACAAGCATGTGCTTCTGTAACATAACACTATCACACTCAAGCACACCATATGACCTTTTAGGTGAAATGTTCAAATTACTGCCCGTCTTGCACACACACTCACGTACCCTCCCAACCACACCCAATGGCGTTACTTCTGCTGGGCCCTGTGTACCTTAGAATGTAATGCGTGTAGAGTGGATGATCTTGAAAGATTTTTTCCATTGAGTAGTATGGGCAAAATGATACAGTAAATTCTCATGATGCTAAGGATGGTAGAGGTGTTTTTCCTCACAGCAGCTTTCCTCCCTCATTTGAAATAGAAATGGCAGGAACACACATACACATGTGCACACATGATAAATTTATACATAGATATTTAAATATAAATATGCATGTACATGACTACCATCTTCAGAGGCCTTTGTTACGTATGACATGCATACAGTCTTGCTATATCCTGAGTATGGACATATGACATGTAACTATCAGCCAGACTCTGACCTGAGTGAGCAACAAAAATTATTTCATTTCATTTTATTTATTATTTTATTTTAGGGTTGTAGGACGTGAAACTTAGCAGATAGGCAGAGATTCTTTTGTAAGTCATCGGTCTTGTTTTGATGTCTTTCTTATGCATGTATATGTAACTCTCCTATTTGTTGTGTTTATCATACATATCACCTGCATGAAATGTATTAAGATTGTGCATTGTTTGGGATGTGCTTTGGGCATTGATAAGTGCGTTCTAGGTGCAGAACTACAAAGTGTTCAAGCACAGAGCCTCTGCAGTCACGTTGTCTAAATTTGAATCCTTGTCCCATCGCTCCATGAGCTTGTGACGTTTGGTCCTTCTCGGGCCCCTTCCCTCACCTACGGAAAGAATTTAATAAGAGATGATCAGTGGGCAGTGCTTTGCACAGCCTGGCAGGTAATAATCATTCAATAAATGTCAGTTGTCAATATTGTTTTATAATAATTACAATTGCTTGTAATTATTACAATTATTTGTAATTATTATCATATTATTTATAATTTTGTTGGATTATATCCTCTGATTTTTAAAAATAATTATATTGAAAGTCTGTTTTAAGAAATAAAAAACAATGGTAAGATAAGAGTTCCAGTGCTAAAGCCAAGAAGATATTCAGTTACTCTGCAGGACATCAGTGGAAGATTTTAGGATAAGTACCACTCAGTTCTATTAGGCCAAAGAAAGGTTAAAGGTATAGAAGCAAAGCCTTTTCTGCAAAAAGTTAAAAACTTGGATGGCCTCGATCATCTGTTTCTGCAGAATGGGGTATTAGCTTATTTATCTGTTAACTTTGAGGAAAGTGTTGTATGTTGGTTTCTCCTTTTTGTGCTAGTGTGATACATAAATACAAAGATTTTTATATTTATATTCAAATGGGGTAAACATTTCAACTTTATGACTAACAACTGTGATTAGCATTATCAAAAAAGCTGTCAAACTTGTATGCGTAGATGCAAACAAATGGCTTTGAGTTTCACCTGGAAACGTTTCAAATTGGAAGCTATTACCTTGCACAATAAAGAACGGCCTTAATTTTGTTGTATAGTGATTTATGTTATTTTTGAATCTCAGTAAAATGTTGCTAAATGTTCTTGCCCAAATGCAAATTTTGGCAGTTGTGACTTTTGACCGGAGGACTGAGCTTTTGAGTTAGATGGATTTCCTGAAGCCTAGGTGACAAGAGCTGCAGAGAGGAAAGCACACCCACGTGCGGCTCAGGTTGGCTTGGTTATGCAGGAGCCCCCTCCCTGGGCTCAGACATGGGGGTGCTAATTTTCTTCTCGACTTACGATGGAAGTAGTTCTAAATCAAAAGGCCAAACAGCGTGGAGGAGCCATGTCCTCAGATTAGTCTGAAACCAGTGCGGCAGTTTTTCATTTGTTGCTTGTTAGTTTGTTTTAGTCTAACAAAGTGTATGTGTTGTCTACTAGCAGTTAATCAAAATCATAATGCCTCCTTCTTAAGTCATTTTAAGGTGTTCGTTATATTCTTAAATGTAACTTTTACAATTTCTCAGAGCCACCATTGTTTTTTAGAAAAGTAAATCATCTTTTCAACATGAAATCTATGGAAAAATATAATTTGGTTTTGCAAAGTGTGCTAGGTAGCCAAGTTTTCCAGAATACTTTTATCGTCTGAAACCATAGTTTCGGGATTTTAATTAAAAATGGTAATAAGAAAATTCTCAACATCCTTATGAGTTTATGATTCAATGAACCTAATTTAGCATGTAGCATTTTATTAGACAGAATAAATGAACAACAATGAATCTGAGCAATTCATGCAATTACTTAATTTTTTTAATTTTAAAATAAAACCAGCATTTACAACTTTGTTAAGATTTTATTTATTCCTAGAGAGAGAGGAGGGAGGGAGAAAGAGAGGGAGAGAAATATCAATGTGTAGTTGCCTCTCACGCATTCCCCACTGGGGACCTGGCCCACAACCCAGGCATGTGCCCTGACTAGGAATTGAACCGGTGACCCTTTGTTTCGCAGACAGGCACTCAATCCACTGAGCCACACCAGCCAGGGCAGCACTTACATTTTAATACATTTAAAATATATTAAACGAGAGCTACTTGAAACCTTTACACTGGAATCATTTAAAATGCTTTAAAAATATAAAGGTAGGCAAAACATGTCATGACTCAATGTTTAATATAGAAAGCAAGATACACAATGGAACATACAGCATAATTTTAATTGTATAAGAAATTATACAAATCATGTATCACATGCATGCACTCACATACATCCAGAAGGAAAATGTTACCAACAGTTATCTTCAGGGGGTTCTTTAAATCTTTCTGTATTTCTCAGTTTCTACAGTTAATTCTATTTTACATTCAAAATATACCTATTGTGTTTAAAAGATCAAATGCGTGGTGTTATGCATGTGTGTATTTCACATCTGTACTTCAGAGCACATGGGAGGAGAGTGGTGAGCAGGTCTGACCCTCCTGTGGCTAATTCTTGAGTGTTGTCAAATGGCTGAGGCACCTGGAAACATGTTTATTACATATTAAAAATGAGAATATACTTGTTTCCCTATCATTCTAACAGAGGTGAGTCAAGGGGGAATTGATAAATGTGTGATCGTTTTGAGTGTAAGCAAAGAAAGACACCAGTATTTCAAAATACCAAAATACCAATTTTCTGTATGTTTATCAATTCCCCAATCTCATTGACAAACTCCAGAAGATAATTTCTTTCTAGTTTTATAGCAAGAGAGAGTGAAGCAAAGAAGATCAAACAGTTTTCACAAGATTGGATTGAGAAAGTAAGCCTCAGCCCCTGGCTCCTCTCCAAAGCGCTGGTTCATAAAACCACTCGTCATGCTAAAATATGTGATGCGTGATGTGCAGAGGCGGCAGCTACTTTGCGCCACTAAGGCTCTTAGTATTACAGGATTAGGGTTCTTTGCTCCATGAGGTATAAGCTTTCTTCTAATCACCTGCATCTCCTTTTCCTTCTGGTTTGGTAATAAATAATAAAGCATGGAAAGGTTGCTGCCTAGTGTGTTTCAACAAAATCTTCAACTAGTTCACAAAATTATATTTTCAGGTGCTGCTGTTGGTTGACCTTATTTCATTTTGTAAGATGACAAGGGCTCTTCCACATTTAAGTCCTTGAATAGTTTCTGGATTCCAGTCAGGTCTCTGTTAGAGGGTTTGCTTTGGGATTTTTGTCCTTTAGCTTTTTAAAAAAAATATTGTTCATGCAATTAAATAATAATTTAATGGCATAATTAAATTATCAATTTAATTTATTACATATTAACTATGTGATAAATTAATAATTAAAGTTGTTTCCACTTTTTGCTTCTTCTCCTCTCCCCCAGCTCCACCCAGCCCCACCCACGGCCCTCCCTAAGTCAATCCCTGTATCTTTGTCTGGGTCCATGAGTCATTCGTAAATGTTCTCTGGTTAATCCCTTCACCATCTTTTATGTTTTTGGCTTTCTATTATGGAAAGGTCGAGGGTAGAAAAGTAAAGCAGTAAATGATGTACAAGTAGGGAAGGATGGCCAAAAATCCCTCAAGAGGGATTTTTCTTGACCCTAGCTAGTGTCATTCCACTTTGGAAAAAGAAAATTCAACAATGCACTTTAAACCTCCTCTTCCCCTTCCTCCAGTAGTGCTGGCTCAGACTTACTCAGCAAAAAAAGGATCTAGTATATAACCTGCCCTTTACCGAGAACATTTGCCACTGAAACACTAGAAATAATTTTCCTATTACCAAATGAGACAATTGAGATATTTGTCACAAACAATTTCTGGGTAATTCAAGTTTTTTGCAGAGTGTAGGGGAGAAGCAGCCCCCTCCAAACCCAGGGCTGGAGGAGGTGGCTCTGGTTCAGCCTGTGGTGACTGGGGCAGGTGGCTAAGCACCTCCTTCCACACCATGAGGCTAGAGACCAGCATGGCACAGGCTCTGCTGTGACTGTTACCAGAGTACCAGTCTCATCACATTCTCACACACACACACACACACACACACCATGTCAAAAACGGACTCTTTTTATGACCCCACCCACCCAAACCCTCACTCTTTCCCCAGCATTCCCCAATAACTACTCAAATTCTTTTAAAAAAGGTGATTTTTCTCCTGAAGCATACCACAGTTGATTTTTTGTTCATTTATTGTTGTTATATTTGTTTGTTTGCATTTAAATGAAAGACAGTATGGCACAGCATTTGGCTGTGTCTAATGTGCTCCCATGTATGCTGCACACCGCAGTTTTAGCCCAAATTTTCAGAAAAAAATCCCTCATTTTAATTTTTTCATTCCATTATTTGTTTACTTATATTTAAATACTTGTTTTTTGTATTATAAAGGAATTTTAGCATTGATTTTTGAACATTATGGTACAAGAAATATTATGTAACAAATATTTACAAAACAAAAACAGATACAAGGTATTTCAGGTACTGCCCATGTAGGATGTGCATCTTCTTTTTCCCTCAAAAAAAATTTGGGGGGGAGTGCACATTTTACACAGCAAAATACAGTCATTCTCTCCAGAGCAGTCATGTCACCAGGAGGAATAATTTCAGGTCTCCAGACAGAGCAAACTGCACGAATTTGCATCGAGCTCTTGCCAGTTTACAGGGGTTCCTAGCGTCTCTTCCATGTTAGGAAGCAACAGGGTTCTTCTTGTGTGATGCTGTAATCCCTCCCAATCCTTCAATGATTTAGGTTTCCCTTTTTAAAATGTTTCTTATTGGGGAAAATTGTTTAAGTGCAGCATTTCAGAATCATTGTCTAACATAGGGTTTTTGGGTGTGCGTACAATTCATTCTTTTTAATTCAATTCATTAAAACTCACACTTGCTTTAAGCCAAATGTATGTAACAGAATGATTTTCAGTGAATTTTAGCCACCAGATCTAATTTTTTATTATTATAAGTAAACTATAGGATACAATTAAAATGCATTTATATTTCTGTTCTTCCATGCACAAAATAATACATGTATATTTATTACATACATTGTGTACTTCTAATAGTGGGTCTAAAAAGACACCTGATATTGAAGTGCAGACTGAAACCAAAATTTTAAAATTTCACATTCAGCATATATTCAAAGATAATGTAAGCATTACATAATTTTTGAAAGGAAAGAGATATGGTATATAACCTGCCATTTATTGAGAACATTTGCCACCAAAATGCTGGAAATAATTTTACTGTTACCAAAATGAGACAATCGATATTTTGCAGAAACAATTTCCAGGTAATTTAAAAGAATGAAATACCTTCTTCACTAAAAGTATAACTGTCTCTCCTTACGCTTTGACAGGGAAAGAGAGCAAGACTCACAAATTATCCTAAATATTATGTGTTCTAAATATGTCTCCTATGGTACTTGGGAATGAAATATAATCAAAGAAAGAATTAAGTGTTTTAATAAACATTCACACCCTTTTTGGCTTAGAGTGATTCAAATCCAATGTGATTCATGTAAAAAAAGAAGACTTACTTCCAGGGATTAATTTCCAGGGATGACGTGCCCTGATCAAGGTGACTTAGTTTTTAGAAAATAACCTTCACAGTCCAGCAATTACAAATAATAACATGGAAAAAACACTGTACCTTGGGGAAATATCTAGGTTTCATGTTACTTTAATTGTGGCTATCTGAATAATCTCTACAAAGAACAGGTGCCCCTCAAAAAATGTAATTCTGAAACTTAGCGGGTGCAAAATAACATAGGTTTTCTTTAAATTGTGTTCCAACATTTTTCTGCTTTTATTTTCCCACACTTTGAGTTTCAGGCTCTCTGTGTAATTTGGTGACGATCATAACAACTGGTCTAATTACTGGTGATGGTCTGTTTACTAACATCATCCATATCCTTGAGTGCTGATTCAGGCCCTTGGCAGAACTGGACGTGAGTGACTGGACGGTTCAGTTGCAGTGCTCTCAGTGAGGTTCACATCCAGCTTTCTGTGTAGAATAATCGCCCTCACTTTTGATTAAAGAGCTTCAGCTGGCCAGATCAAGAAATGTCCCATGGAGATTTGGGAAATCCTCACAAATTATTCATGCTAAGAAATAGCACAAAAGAACTCTGGGCCTCGGTTTCACACTTTCCTCTGAGCGAAATGTTTCAGAGCTTCCCTGGCCTTCCCCTGCCCCTCTGAGACCCGTCCTGCTGACACCTCGCTCCTGCATCCCCGGGCCTGGTGTGCAGCTGAGGTTGCTGCAGCAACAGCACATACGGGGTGACATTCTCCCGTAATTACAGCTGCTGGGACATGAGTCAGTTGAAGAGTCGTACTGGGTTTTTATTAGTGTATGATGCAGTCCCATGTTGTCCACAGTTCCTAGCCTGTCCAAGACTCGCACAGGATGTTGCAGAACACTCAGTGCTCATCACCTTCAAATGTTAGATGGTCCAGGGACCTCTCACCGAAACCACTGCAGTTGCTAGCTCCTTCCACAGCTCCCTTTCCTGATAACTACAGTAGGAGGCCAAGAGTAAAACTCAGGCCCCACTGCTGGAACTCCACTTCTACTCTTGCATATCCTGTGTGCTTCATAAGCAATAGTGACCTTGGCTGATGATCAAGACGCCCCTCTTTCACCCAGGGAACTGGACAATGGGTAACATCCCAGAAGACATATTTTCACTCCTTGTGGCTGGGAAGAACGTATGCTGAAGAATAAGGATGGAATTACTGTAATTCTCTATAGAAATTTATGAAAGTGGAACTTACCATTTACTAGCGATCAAAAGTGGTCATAGAGTTATCAGGAACTCCTAACACCGGATTTGGTTTCTTTTTCAGACACGGAGATGACTTGATTGTGACTCCATTTGCTCAGGTAAGCAGAGTTTGGTGAACGGACAGGTTTCTCATTTGAAAATTTAATTTGGGGAATGAGTTCTTGTTCTTAATGTAATTTGCAATCAAACACAAGTACAAATACAAATTCTCTGGTTCATTCAAGTAGTTCAAAGCCAGTTCTAGAGAATGTGAACTTGACTATGTTGATTTGTTTCCTATAAACCCATAGAGCTAAAGAGTTTCTTTACTTCAAATTACAAATTGCCTAAGTGACATGTTTCAGCAGGACCACACTTTCTTTACTGACATAGCACTAGAAGCGGAAGGCTATATAGTGGATTAAATTACATTTAGTATAATTAGGTATATGATCAGTGCTTGAAATGGAATATTCCAGTTCAACCTGGGGCTTCATTTACTCCTTCCTCTTTTTACATGCCATTCGTACAAAGATTAACCGAGTGATGTGTGAGTGTCCATTTGTTCCTTTTAGGCATACACATCATGAAAATACTTCAAACACACAGCGTAAATACTAGGAAGTGGTAAAATGACCTCAGGCGTTTTGAAATACCTATAAAATGGTTGATGACCAGACGTGTTTCGTATGGGCCAGTGCTCCTCAACCCTCGCTCTGCATCAGAATCATCTAGAAAGCTTTCATTCTAGGGTTCACCCCGACCAAGTGAATTCAAAAATTTCAGGATTGGATCCAAGTGTTTATATTTTTTAAGGGCCCCAGTATTTGTCCAGGAAGGTTGAGGGCTTCTGGTATAGACAGACTTAGGGACAGAATGGGATAAACCAGATTTAATTTGAGGCATGAAACAGGTTTAAAGCCAACATTGACTGTTAATAAGAAATGCTAAATATTGGAACGTGAGTGATCCAGAGAAGTTATAAACAAATAATCATCGTGTCTGACTAGTTCTGGTGTCTTGGACAACTCGTTTAACTCTCTGGGACTTCCTTTTCCCTTCGGTGAAGTTGGAGGGCTAGGCTGTAGAAAGAGAGGCCCCGTTCAACCCCATCTCCCTCTCTTGCTAAGTGAAGAGCCTTGGGCTTCTCGCTGGATTTCTGTAAACCTCGCTTCCTCCTAAATGACAATTCAGAGAGTATTCACCTCATAAGGTGGCCAAGAGATTGAAATAGTACCAGGCTTGCAAAGTACTCACCACAATTTCTAGTGTTATCAGTAAGGGCTCTTTCATTTCTAAAATGTCATAACAAGTATTGGTTTTAAAAATGCATAATGGCAATGTTTGGATAGTAGAATTATGCATGATCCTTTCACTCTTGCAAGTTTTCTGAAAGTTTTAATTGCTATAATTTAGATTAAATGTTTAATGAATCCATAAATAACACAACTGCATCAAGTGATTTTTTTTATTAATGAAGGCAATTAAAGTAGAATAAAACCACCATCCCTTTCAGAAGGTTCATGTCTTGATGGCTTAAGGTCTTGCCTAGACATCATAAATTATTTCTAGTAACTATATTTCTGTGTTCAAAAAAAATTTTACTGACATGTTTTAATCATATTTTGTGACAGCAAAATTATATAAAGCTAAGGACTTTTAATTGCTTACTAGTCAGAACCCATAATTTTATTTCTAAGAGCTGGGAACTGAGTGGAAAGATAAAATCGGGCAAACTAATATAAACAACCATCACCAAATATAGAAGTAACCATTCCAACTTGAGTTTATTCAGGTAGCTATCCTTGCTTGTAGCTAAAATCACCAGGTCTAGTGATAACAAAAACATATTTAAATATGTAGTAAAAATGAAAAAGATATTCTGTATATGATACATTCTCCCTTCAAGTAGTATTTATTAATTTCTAATAAATTTAACTCAGTTCTTATCATCAGTACTTTTAAACTCTAAGAAAATTTACTCATTTACATAATCAGACATTTTCTGTAGTATACCTATAATCTCTAAAAAGTATGTAGAAGTTCAATACACTGAGAAATATATATATTCATGTATGTGTAAAATATCACTTAGTCTGTGTTAGTAAACTGTGTCAATAAATATGTGTGCTTAACACCCTCAGACATTAGAACTTGAAATATGAACCACCTCTGTGTAATGTGTAGGCATATCTGATGCCTGATAATAATTCCAGAATGTATTTGGAAGAGTTTGCTTATGATTAGCTTAATGACTCATAACTCCTTGAAGACGGTGATCGCTGCCCCAGAGCTGCAGATTCTTTTTAAGTGGCTTCATCACAGTTTTCACAAATGGTATTTTTCTAAGCTATGTGGCATAGAAATCTCTAGCAGAATAATTTTTAAAAAAAACGCATGTTAAACCCTGACTGATTTCACCACTGATAGAACATCTTTGGGAAACCAGAAAAGAAGGCCCGGTTAGCCAGCTGCCTTCTCTTTAGCCCCATTGGGCACAACTCCCTTATTTTGTTGACCTAACCAATAACTCCTCAAGTTTTCGATACAAGATAAAATAGTCACCACTGAATGATAATATTATAATGCTTAAAATATAAGATGTTTGTGTCACTTGAGGTGATACCAACACTATTTAGCCTAACATACTGTACTTGCTTTTGCCAATAGACAGAAGACCAGTCACTCAGAGATGTGTTCAGATAGGCCAAAAAAGTCTCCCCTTTTCCCAGCATGCTTTGGGGTTTAGAATTTCACACTAAATTCTTCTGGTGAAAAAGCCATATTGCCTTCAAAATAATTTTTTTGCATAAAAAGTTTAGAAAAGTAAGCAAAAGGAACAAAATAAACTTTCCCATAATTCTAAGCCCCACAATAACTAGTACTGATATTTTATTTCATATCCCTTTAGGCTTCTTTCTCCTGTGTATATTTTCTTTACTAAAATTCTTAAAAATGAGCTTCCCATTGTCTATAGTAAACAAAGGCCTCCCAAATCCATCTCATCCTCTGCCTCTTCTTGAGAACTCGGTCCCATTATTCCTGAATGCATCTGCAAATCATGAAAGGACCCTTCATTTTTTCTCTGGTCTCGGTTTCCTGTGACACGAGAGAATAAACTAAATTAGAAGAGAATTTGGGCATCCTACAAGTATATATTCCACCTACATGGACAGGGCTGAGACCTAAATCATCTGGGGTAGACACAGTCTTCAGAAAGGACCCTCCACATTCTATTCTCATGGCCACAGCCCTGTCAGGGTTAGAAATCTGTGCTGGTGTGTTGAAACTAAGCTCTCTTCCACTTTCAATTTCTTATATGGAACATAAGTCCCCTACACGTTCAGAATCTTGATCTTCAGAAAAAATGACAGCTTTAAACACTTGATTTGTTTCCATTCTGAAATATGCTATGTTTATGCCAAAATCTCTTGGCGTGGGAATTTCCTTTGGCATGAAAGCTGGGTGTTGAGAGGACTCCCAGTGCCGAGCCATGTTGCACCCCTGGGCAGCTGGCCTTTTCCTCCCAAGGATGCAGTAACAGTTTGGCCAGAGTTCTCAGGGAACCGAGGAATACCAAGGAGATGCTACCTGGTGAAGTGTGGGGACCGCGGCTCTACAGTCAGCTGCCTTTGGACCCACCAGCCCCATTATTTGTTATGACTATCTTGTAAAACTCTAAGTCAACCAGAGTTCTCCTGTGGAAGTGCGGAGTGTTGAAGAAGTAGTACCTTTGATCAAGGAAAAGACAGAAGACACACAAATATGCTCTTGGATCCCTGGGTGGACTCTCACATCATTCAGACTAAGAAGATATGCCAGATTTAAAAATCCAGAGTAAGAACAAAACTCATTTTACCCTTACTCTAACCAAAATGCAGTAACTTGGATAATTTTATAAAAAGTGTTGACACTATGGAACATTATTTGCTCATTGGTAACAGAACATTGTCAATTTTTTTAACACCCCAGAATGTCCCTTTCCTCTTTGACCAAGCAACAGCCATTTTGTGGCCTCATCACAGCCCCTCAGCCCGGGATGCAGGAAGATAATCCCCCCATTTCAGTTGCTCCTGTTACATTTTATTATTATTATTCATTTAAAAACAAAAATCGCAGCTAGCCATCTTCTAGGAATCCAGAAATCAGTATTTGTTGACATACAAAAACCGCATTTCATTTTATATGGTTTAAGCAAAACATAATTTAGGAAAATATTTTATTTTCTATCAAAGTGACCTTTCTCTCTTGTAAATAATCGTAATCTGACTCCAGTTTTTTCCTGGAGGTAAAACAAAGGCACGAAATTATTTCCCTCCCACTTCACCACAAGGCTATTGGCAATACATGGTCGGTGTTTTAGCGCCATCTAGTGACCCAAAAAGTATTTAGAACGAAAAACAACAACCCTCAAAATAATTTCTTTGTAATTTTTTAGGCAGGGAATTCATTAAACAACATTATTACCACGTTGTTTTTTAAAAGATAGAACTCTCTTTAAATACTTTCAAGAAATTATTATTATACAAGTACATATTTCTTTTAGGCTATTATGTTTCCTTGTTTAACTTTTTCATGAAACCCACATTTTCCTGCTGTTTTCAGTGAATCTCATTGGTTAGTAAAAGTTCAAAAGTATCCCAGAACACCAGAGGTTAGTGTGCATAGGTGACATTTAAACTCTTTCATGGGCTAGTACATGACCCATCTTTATGTAAAAGTTTCTCATTAACAATATTAAATTTTTTTCCCAAAGTGTGTATATTTCTCATTATTCTCCATATATTTTTTACCTTGACCGATTACACTTTTGGTTAAAGGAACAGAAGAGAAAGAAATGACTTTAATTTTTTTTAAACCAGTAAACCATGTGAGAGAAAACTTCAGGAACATTTTTGGTTAGCAAGCATTAAGGAATGAAGAAAACTCCAGGAGCCTTAAAGTCCTGACAGCAACTCGTTGAATTCAAGGGGGATGAGACTGGCCCAGGGCAGACAGAGAATCATTGAGCCCTAACCCAGTGGCTTCAGTGAAACTGCTTCCGGTTCACCCCCACGGCCTGCGGTAGCAGATGCCTCACTCTTCCATCCTCAACGCCAACAAGAGAGCAGAAGACCAGCAGTGTGTTTGCAGTGGGAACATGTGGGCCAGTCCACGGGGCCTAGGGCAGTGGCCCCTCCTAAGGAGTGTCCCAGCTTTTATTCACACTTCTGCCCACATCCTGTCTGTCACAGTGCAGAAGAGAAGAGTTAATACTTAATATAAAAATTATCAACATTATTTATCCCACCACACAGACAGTGACTGGATACTTGCACACACAGGGAGTGAGGAGTCTACGGGGCTATATTTGCTGCAGCCATGTTTGGAAAGGCACAGTTTAGGGGACAACCTGAAAGTCAATTAGTCTAGGGGACAGGCAGCTGAATATCAGAAGGAGGGCTGAGAGGAAAACTTCTTTTTTCACTTTTTATGTTGAAATATCTCATATGTATCAGAGAATATATCTAGTGATTATCTAAAATATAAAGAATAATTCCAAAAATCAACAGTTTATGAAGTAAAACAGTAGCAACATTTAAATGCCCTGGTATATTTCTCCCCAATTTCATCTTCCTGCCTCCTCTCAGAGATAGCAATAATTTTTAATTTTGCCTTTGTTATTGAGGGGAGATAATTTGCATTTTACCCTTTTTTTTGTTTAGATCTGCATCATGTGAAGATGTATTATGCAAAAATAAAAACATTAAATTTCAATTTAAAACTGAAACAAAGTAATATAATTTTATCTTTCTTATAACAGTCACAAACCTTTTTACAGAAAACCAATTGTAGAATATCTTTTATGAACTAATGTTTACTTTCAAATGAGCATAGAACATGCATTGCCTGCAGTACAACTTCTGTTTACCCAGCTGTCAAATGTAGTGTGCACTTACTATAATTTATTAGAATAAAATCCTAAAAATTCTGAGCTTAAAATTTTTGTCTGGGAAAAGGACTGATTACCAAGTACAACAATCTTATTTTAAATGCTTTATTATTATACTTGAAACTTAATTCTTAAGTTAAGCCTGCATGATTTAATGACAATGAATTATTTATTAGATTTATTTCTGCATCATTCAAGATTTCATGCCTGAGGAAAGACCCCATGATCTGAGGTCAGCCGTTGGCTATTTGCATACACTGTCACGGGCAGCATGACCTTTCAGCACCGTGAGTTGTTTGTATGTGACGGTGAGCCAGGTTTTTCTGTGACCGAGTTAACCACAGCTGGCCCCTGAGGAAACACCAGTCACTCCTCAGGGGAGAGTGACCTACAAGAATTAATGCCAATTTCAAAAAATACCTCATTTTTTAAAAAAGTTCTTAGAAAATGTTAAGACTAACTTTAGTTTAAGTCGGGTGCCAGGTGAAAAAAAAAGTCTAAAAACAGTTCTGGAAACCTTGCAGCAATTATAAACCTGGTGCCCTTCACGTTATCCATGGTGGGCATGGGTGACAACCCTGTGCCCACACCAAACCAGCAATCAAAGGGAACGTCACCACAATGCACGCTTTCCATTTGTCAGACGTTGTTCTCAGAACCTGAATTGTCTCCGCATGTCATCTTCCCCACAGTCCTTTGAGGTAGATGTTCCTGTCCCCATTTACAGATGAGGACGCTGGTCTACAGGGAAATTAGGTAACTTGTCCAAGTTCACGCACTGGGAACGCAGCAGGCAGGCAGTCTAAGCTGTTATGTCGCAACCCAATGGGGCATTCGACATCTGTGCTTTAGGTCCCTGAACATTCTGGTCCTCACCCAGATGACCTATAACCTCACCTAATACAGGCTTCACCCGGGGCAAAATGTCAGGGGGGTAGAGCTCTTGTAACTTTTCTCCTCTAGTCTCACACCAAATCCTTTACCACTTTCCTGTGTCACTGAATTGGAGAAAGGAAGGGCTGTCAGAGACAGTGGGGCCTATTGGTCCTCCCTCGTGTGTGTGGCTGTCGTGTCATTCATTAAACGCATTCGTATTGAGTATTTTCAGTGGGCCAGGCGCTGTGCACATACAAGGCGGTCTGATTCCATGTGAGAAATGGCTCCCGGGGAACCTTATGATTCATGATGAACAGGCTTAACAAAGAGAATAATTTCTGCTCACTTGCTGGACTAGCCATGTAGCAGAGGTGAAAAAACAATTCAAAATTTACTTGGTGACTTTGAAATGATGACATTCTCGGTAAATTTTTTAAGAGAATTTGAGAGTCATTTGTCTTAAATTTTACCTCTAAAGTGAGAGTGGAGTAATATTTTATACTGCACTGTTTCAGATTTGCCTAAAAATGCAACAAAGCTGTATGTGTATCACTTGGGATATTGTTTTGGCGGCTGAGGAATCTAGGAATGCTATGGGAACTGCTGCTGCTGTCACCAAGTTCACAGACCATGAGGGGAAATACCTGGAAAATCCCTGCAGTCTGACCTCCCCAGATGTCAAACAGACACATGTAAACTTCACTAAGCACTAGGGGGTTCTCTAGTCATAAAAGAAACTTAATTGCAAGTGTTATCAACTTTTCACTTAAACCACTTTTAAAAATCACCAAATCATGTTAAATTGCATTCAAGGTGGCCCTGCTTCAAGAAGTTTAAAATCTTTTTTTGTCCTAGGTCTTGGCCAGCCTGAGAACTGTACGAAACAACTTTGCTGCGTTGACTAATTTGCAAGACCGAGCACCTAGCAAGTAAGTTACCCTTTGTTTCCCTCCTCCGTGCTGCCCTTTTACACAGTGTGCTCTCAGTTTGATCGCCTTTTCTCAGGGCAATATATTAGATGTCTCTGAGTCCTGCCCTTGATGTCTGACCATTTACACTAAGTCATGTGCTGTCCTGTTAATTTTCTATAAATACTTTGTAGTGATGGTTCTAATGTCAGACCTGAAGCAGGATGACAAATAAATATGGTGATTCCATCTGTCAGAAATCACCTGGCATAATCACCCCTCTGCCCAGTTATGTTCACTCAGGGTAACTTTATAGTTTGGGCTTACTCCGTAAATTGACCGGGGACAAATAATGTCATCAAGCCTAATGTCAATCCAAAGTCACCCTCTTACTTCTGAGTCAGTAATCACTCAGGGAGCACCTCGTCACAGCAAACAACTTTGGTTTTTCTGCTGTTACTAACCCTCAGATCAGCAGCATCAGGGAATAACGAATAAAACTGGAATGTGTGTGATAACAGAGCAAGCATTTGCAAGAAGAAAAGCTGAAGGAGGAAATGACTTTATCTGGGGGGCTCTGATAACTGTGAAGTATCTAAAAAGAGAACATTCATTTCCACCAGATCAGGTAGAAAACTGATTAGTTATTCAAATGCTCATTATTTTGACAACTTATTATTAATTATAAAGCATTAATATTAAAATACCAACTCTAATCAATTTTCAGAAGAAAAAACATTTCTTTAAATCAATATTAGGGTATTTTATAATGAGCAGAAATTTATTTGGAATTACAACTTAGCTCTTAGCTAAGTGTATAAAACTTCTCAGTCATTACCACTCCTTTTTAAAAAGATTTAATGTTATTTATTTTTAGAGAAAAGGGAAAGGAGGAAGAAGCAGAGGGAGAGAAACATGAATGTGTGGTTGCCTCTCACATGCCCCTACTGGGGACCTGGCCCACAACCCAGACATGTGCCCTGACTGGGAATTGAACCAGCGACCCTTTGGTTCACAGGCCAGCACTCAGTCCACTGAGGAACACAAGCCAGGGCAGTAGTTACTACTTCTTAAAGAACAAAATAAAACTAACCTTTTCATCTCATAGTAACACAATTGACCTCCCAAATTCATGTTTGCCATGGTTTATAAAAAACCTTTGGCTATTTTGTACCTGCTTCCTGTGGTGTGAAAAGTTTTCTTAGAAATCAGTATAAATGCCTCAATCCAAATAATTGCATGGAACCCAGAAGCTCCAGTTGCTTATGTTTTCTAGGTAATGACTTTTTGCAGTCCTGTGTCCTCAGCCTGAACATTTTTTTTTTCTTAGTTTCTTTTCCCCCTCCTCATCTACTGGTCCAGCTATAATCCACAGCTTAATTACAGTTTCTTTGTGGGCATCGCTCCTAACACTCAGCATACACACACACCCCACAGGCCCCAACCTGGGTGGCAGCCACTGGGTGGCCGATCGTGTCCCGTGCCTAACTCCTATTTTAGCACATACGTCTCTATGCTCAAGTTACCTATTTGCTTGTCTACACTAAGTGTTCTTAAGCATGTCAGTCCCCAGTGAGCAGGGCTTGGTTTTCTCCGGCTCACATTTGTATTCCCCGTGACTGGTGTGATGCTCAACACAGAGCAATCACTCTGCCTGTACTTGTCTGGAAGGGTGACGCTGTGATGAGTACCTGGGACTGGAAGTTGTGCTCATGGTGTTTGCTCATTACCACGTGTCTCCTGTGCTCCAAGGCCACACAGTGTCATGCTGACTCCCAGGGACCCTGGGGGCTGCAGGCATTTGGTGGCTCAGTCACTTCCTCTCTGGGAAGTCTGAGCCCTGCAGGAGGAATGGCGTTACTGGTATCACCCCCCAATTTTTTTAGTTTTAAATTTAAATCAGGAAATAGAAGTATTTCTTTAAATGGCAAGCAAGACACTTTTTAAACTCCTCTTCCACTTCCTTCAGACGTGGTCACTTGGGAACTAGCATCCAAATCCGTGGGAGGCAAACCGTTGATCAGACTGGTATGAAGACATCAGTCTGGTCTTCTTTTCCATTCTCTGCGAGACTGGAGTTTCCATCTGCTTTACAGTGACAGAAGAGATTACAGTGGAAAAGAAAAGGCAGCTAGAGGAGGATAGAAAATCCCAGTGTATGCCTGATCTGGGCTTACACTATAATGCCCAGGACGACATCTAACCAAACAGTAGTATCTAATAGATACTTTGAGTCTACTTTGAGTAGACTCAAAGTAAAGGCCTTTGCTGTCTCTCTTTTGGTCAGTGCAGATGTGTATCCCCTTTACTGATTCAAACCAAGTCAGCCTCCTCAAGTATCAGAATAATAGGATTGACTACATACCGCTAAGCTCTGTTCTGTTCAGTGATAGCAAAGTGAGTATAACTCTGGCTCACCCCATGATGACCTAAGGAAATCAGAATTTCCCCTCGGGGCACTCACAGAGCCACTGGAATTCTTCCAAGCTCACCCTTGAATTCTGGGGAAGGCATGTGCTACCTCGCACAATCCACCTTTTTATTTGCTACAAGAAAGGCATGTGGGAAGAATGAAGCCCTGAGCCCTGGGGACACTCGAGTGCACATTGTTGGCTTTTATGAACCCGTACTGGTTCTTATCACCTTGCTCCTTCTTGCCCTTGAGATTTTTTATTCCAGAAGTAAGTTCCCACTCATTGTTCATTAATTGACTTATCACTGTAACCATGGATCAAACAATGAACATTTTCTGGTTGCTGTTGCTAGTCGCCGTATCAGGTTCCCGAGGGCCATTTACAGGATTGATATTAGGAGAAGATAACACATAACGAGTCAATGATTTAGTTTTCCAAAACTATAGAAAAGTTTTAAAATATTCATTTGATACTTTTACCAGATGAAATAAATGCTTTCTAAATTTTCACAGAACAAGAACTAAAAAGGAGCAACCGATATATAAATTATTTGAATAATAAACTTTCAGTGAGGAAATAGCAGTATGTACACCAGAGCTACTTCAGAGTAGCAGTTTAAAACATTAATTTTGTGTGTTTCACTAGGCATTAGTCAAGTTTTAAACCACCTCCTTTTATTTCATAATAAAAACTAAGTTAATTCAGAAGTAAATGTTGGTGCATCTTCCATCAGACACAAAATTTCAGCCCCAATCTGACATCAGTAAACACCAGAGCAGAGCAGACGCTATGCGAAGCCAAGGCAGTGAGAATGTGAAAAGCACCAGACAGCTTTTCCCTCGGATCTCCCAGCCCCTCCCGGCTGGGAGGTTGGTTATCACCAGAAGGCGGAGTCCAGCAGGGCTCTGCGAGGACCCCCCATCTGCGCAGATGTGTGCTGATGTTCACCCAGCTTCCACATGAGCATCCTAAAAGTAGGGCAGCAGGGCAGAGTGCAGTCTCCAGAGTCACATTACTTTAGTTCACACCTCAGCTCTTAACTTCGAACAATGCATTCAACTTCTCAAAGCTTTGTTTTCCTCGTTGGTAAAATGGGAACAATGAGACTATTTGCCTTAAGGTTTGTTGTCCTCACAACAACAAGATAATTCATTCAAAACTCTCATTTAATACAGTGTCTGGCACACACTAAGTGTCTAAGTCTTAGCCACTAACAGAAATTTAAAAAAATTTTTTTAGATATTCTTACATATAGCTATTTTAATATTTTTAAGATTTTTATTTATTAATTTTTAGAGAAAGGGAAAAAGAGGGAGAAAAAGAGGGAAAGAACCATCAATATAGGACAGAAAACTGTACTTGAACAAGAATTAAATAAAAATTAAAATTAAAAAAACAAAAATCATAAATAAAATGTCAAATTAAAAAAAGCATTCCCTTTAGCATCTCAAAAAAAAAATAAAGAAACATCAATGTGAGAGAGAAACATCAACGGTTGGCCTCTCACGTTCGCCCCAGATGGGACTGCACTGGCCAGTAACCCAGGTATGTGCCCAACTGGGAACCACCCAACAGGTCACAAAGTGACCTGTCACTTTCTGAAAGGTTTCTATAGCACCTGTTTATACAAGTCATTAATACTGATCTCCAACAAACATTATTTAAGGATGTTTCTCAATGTAAGAAAACAGAAAGGAAAAAGGCTTAGATAGCTTCACTAATTGTAACAGAGTTTACAAGGAGCCATTTATGTCTGATAATGTACAGGCAATCATAAAAATGTAGGCCAAAAATGAAAGCTTTTTAACACTATACAAGGGAAACTAATTGCACATTGACTTTTTCAAATTCAGAAAGTCTGTGTTTATCCCGAAAGCCCCGACTTCACTGAGTGTAGTCACTCGCTCAGAACCTCCTCTTCCCTCAGGTCCCTCCGGTAGTTGTGTTCACCCCAGAGTCTGTAGCCACGAGACATGACTGTTTTCTTGTTGACACGTGTGATCTGAGCTCCGGTACGAAGGCACCCGGGCACTTGGATGGTTGGTCTGAAAAGAAATCTTTACGTGCGTGTCCTAACTTAAAAAATAATGTTGAATTAAAATGGTCTATCTGAAATGACTCAGAGAGTCCTAAAATCAATAAGCACCCCATATTTACTGCTTTGTATTTTCCTCTCTCTCTTAGAAGATCACCCATGTGCAATCAGCCTTCCATCAACAAAGCCACCATCACAGGTAAGAAAGACCGGGGCGCCTGTTCTTCTCATGTGTGGACAGAAACCGTGTCTTCCAAGATTTACCACAATACTCACACCAACTTTATACTGCCATTGTACAATTTTAAAGAAATTAATCTTTGCTTCTTTATATTATCATTTCTCTCATTGATCTCACAAGTTGTCCGTTTAAACTATTGGAAAATCTTTACTGGTACATTATTTTCTTAACTGTCTAAATGCACTTGTCTTAAATTTAGCCTTGCTCGGGGCATTTGTATTTTGAGAGATAGCATTACCTTCAAAACGCTGACCAGGTTGCTTCCAGTTTTATGTTATTAGTATGATGTTACTATATGGTAGTAACTGTATGTTACTATATGGTTTAATGGAAGTAAACCCATAAATAAAAAGCACTTTCTTGGGTAATCATTATCCCAGGCATGTGTAGGAAAGAATACCCTTCCGGTAATCTGGATTTGGACCTGGAGAGTTGGAAATGAATTCTGTTTGGAAGGAAAGCAATTATACAATACAGAAGAGTTCGAGGGGAGCAAAGGACAGACACTGGGGAAGAACACTGGAAGGAAGGCTGAGCAACGAGGAGGGCAAAGAAAATAAAATCACCCCAGTTCCTACTAGCCTGTTTAGACAAGGGACCTAACCTCAACTGAACCAAAAACAGAACAAATGATCTCACTTTACTGAACCTGAAATCAAATTGAATTCATTTCATCATTTCTGGAAACCTTAATTGACTCATTAAAAGAATTGTCTGGAAAAGAAAACCCATGTTTTCTGAATCTATTACCAGAAGAAAATTAACATATTATCCAAAACAGACCTGTATTTAGTTTGGTCCAAGTGGCTCCCTTGGGCTCCAACTCCTACCCTGTTGAGGAGCATATTGGGCAGCGCTTCCCACCCGGCTAGTTAGTGACCATCACATCGGAGTCGATTCTGGTGCAGTTGTTAAAGTTGTTTTGGTCCTGAATGTCTTTTCATGGGAGACTCGTGTTCAATGATTAAATTCTTTGTTCTTTTTCCCATGTTTATCTTTCAAGATTTTGTTGGTGATGATTTTCATCTGTCATTTCATAGTCATGCCTGGTCCCTCGGTGTTCTTGACATTGATCGAGAGATGAATGATAGCTGAAATTCCTGTACATTAAACTTCTTTGAGTAGCAAATCTCTTTTTCAAGAACCCAAATGAAATGTCAATTAGCCTAAACTAAGACGGGGGTGAAGAATGAAGCTCTTTGTTTCCATCCCTTATCTGACTGTTAAGGGGTGAGGACGCCGACTTGTGTTGAACATGTGCCAGGGGCCTCCAGTGAGAGACACCACATGGAACCTTGTCCCCAGGCACTAGTTCTGACCCCTGTGAAGAAGGGCGAACCCTCCCCACAACCCTTGCTATTTTGGGAATGAGCAAGACTCCAACATTGTGGTATAAGCAGAATGCAGTGCTATTTTGGTCCCTGAAACCTTTTGTAGCTTGAGGTCACACATGAGCCAGCTCCGCTGAAGCATCCTCCCTGAGGAGCAGCTGCAGGTACCACTCGCTGGAGACAGGTGTTCAGCAAGAGGTGGTGGGCGCTCGGTGGCCAGCTCAGCTGTCCCCCACCTGGCACGGCCTGGCACTGATTAAAGGGAGGGGAGCTGTACTCACAGGGCACAGACTCCGTCTCGGACACGTGTGAGACACCCTGCACAGGCTCCAGAAATGCATACACAGTATTGAGGCACAGGAGCAACACCAGAGGGAATTGTGCATCACTAAAATCTGGGAATTAAGGCTAATATGGCCCAATGTGTGCCCACAAGCTCCTGGGGGGTGAGGAGTGCGGCTAGGGACAATGGGACTACAGAAATATCTTATCTAGGAAAGGAAACTAATTAACTGTCATTAAGTGCTTAGTGCAGCTGTGCGCATCCCAAAGCACAACAGGAAATCAACTGACTAGAGAATGGAAGTCGTCTTCCTTGCCCAGGCATAGCAAACGTGGCAGGAAGGAAGGTGGAATGGGGTTGGGGGAATGGGGGCAGCAGCAGGGAAGGCTCTCCTCTCTGAGCCATTCTGAAAAAGTGGGCTCTCAAAAATATCAATAATGATAATAACAGTAGTTGAGACTTTGATGGAAGACTTGAGACACACAGAAAAGGTGGCGCTGGTAAATTTCCTCCCTCACTTCCAGCTGACCACCCAGGTCCTTCCTCCCGTGTACGCCTCCCATTGTGGACCCCAGTGGGCGGGCCTGTGCTGTAGTCCCCAAGAGGGCAGAGAAGAATGTGAAAAGAACCAATGAAACAGTCTTTAAGATGAACTTGGCCTCCTTAGAGACTTTGTTTAGGGTCTAGAGGAACAGTGTAGCATATGGTTAAGACGTGGTACTCAGACTCCCCCTCAGGGCAACGTCACGGACCATCAGGGATGCCCCGGGAATGGTGCAGTCCCAGGACTCTGCCCGTGGAACCACGTCCAGGATCCGAACTGCACTCTGTTGTGTTAGCTGCCTGGCCCTGCGCAGGTTACACACCCACCTTCTGTCTCCTCACTTGTAAAATGGTGATCACACGTCTTACTCTGTGAAGCTGTGCTTCACAGAGTAAGTACTCAATATGTCATTTTTTTCTATTTGGTTTTGTTTCTAGAGCCCACTCTGTATACAGAACTGGGGGTGATGGAAGGATGAGACAGGGCAATGAAAAATAAAGGGAGGAAGGAGAGAAAAACAAGATTGCAGGGTTATAACATTAAAAGTTACGGAGCCCCCCCCAAAATGGCCAAAGTGGGAACACTTCCTTGTGCCTGTCACTAAGGGACCTCCTGTTGATCCCAGGGCTGTGCCCCTTCCTCTCCCAGCAGCCACAGACACTGGTACCTTTGAGACATGGATGACAAACTGTTGTTCAAGATCATTTTCAAAATCTAAGGATTTACTTTTGAGTCATAGCTCTTCGGAGGGAAAAAATAACTCCCTAACTTATCCCGAGAGCAACTCTGATTTTTTTAGAAGGAGAGGGAAGACGCTGGGCTACTTGCACAGGTCACTGTTTCCTCAAGCGTTCTCCCCTGCAACTCCTTTGAGGTTTCCATTTGGCACATGTTCAAGCCAGGAAAGTTTCATTTTGTCATGGTTATGGTTAAAGCATTTTAGTCACGTACCAGTTTTTATTTCCATACACAATAAGTAAATGCATAGCTGTAAAATGATTTAGCAATCTTCTAAAAATAAAGCTTCCAGAATATAAGGACATTTATAAAAGAGCCTTACGATTAAATAGCTATTTTGTTCTTTGGTGTGATTTAACGAAAAGATGGTGTGTGCCATTTGGAGCTTGAGTATACACTCCATCTTTTCCCTTTGCTTTATCTCCTCATTGAAGGGTGGAGCTGTGAGTAGCTGGCCCTCTGTGGTGTTGCAGGGATTCGAGGTGAGAGCTTAGATGAAGAGCAGAGTTCAGCAAGTTACCAGGAGCTCACCAAGTGTTTCTTCCTACAACCCTATTCTGGGCCTGAGTTTTTCTTTGTTCCTGAAGTTAACCTAAAAACCAGTAGAGTAGAGAAGGAGGACATTGATGTACCAGCTTTTTGGGGTACATTTAATACATGATTTTGTTCTCAAACAGGAGTGGCAGGACGTTTAGGAAACCTGTAGGAGAGGCAGGCTCACCTGCACAGGTCCTTAGTGGGTGGTGGAGAGCGGGACGGTGTGTTAAAACACGGGAGGAGAGCGCGGGGTGAGGGGTGCAAAGCCGCGCCTGTACTGTGCTGTTTCGCACAGTTTGGGGGACAGCCATGTCTCTTTGGATGCAGTTGGTCATTTTGTACATTTTGTTTGTAAAAAATGTTAACTCAAGAAAAGCTATCTCATGAAACTTTGTCATGTCTTCACAGTTCCAATTTGCAATGTTTCCAATTTCTGTGTTTTCAATTCCCCTCATATTTTGAAATTGAGAATTTTCATGTAAAAATGTAAGTCAGAAAACATTTATTTGAACTTCTCTGTATTGCAGATGAGAATAGTGAGACCTGGTGAGAGAAAATATTACTTAGCAACAGAACTAGGAATAAACACAGGATTCCTTTTTCTAAGTCCAGAGACCTTCCTACACCTCTGTAAAAATCATCCCCATGGGACCCACCATAGAAGTATATCTCTTGGAGACACTAAAGGAGTTAGTAAAGGTTATTAATTTCTGAGCACTGGGGTTTTGTACATAGACTTCCAAGTTAGAAAATAGTCTGTCCCTTCTCACTAGAGAGATCTTATATTTACAGCTGTTTTGCTACTCTTCATTCATTATGTCCTAGAGGACCTCAGGTACAGAAAGATTTGCAGCCTACGGCAAAGGACTTTTTTGGCTTCTGACTTGAGAAAATAAAAGCTCTCTCCACCCAATAAAATGCAAACAGCTGCCTACTTTTCACCTGTAGAGGGAGACAAGTGATGGAGGACACACACAGAACACAAAAGTCGTGTTAGCCCCCCAAAGAAATTCGGTGTGAGCCTCCACAATACCTCATCTGTTTTTACCCTAAATTTATGTAACTCCTTAAAAAATGAATTCTAAATAGAATTCAGTCACTGGGTAAGTAGAGGATTTAAAAAGTAAGCTACCAAATAATGCTAGTCAGTCAAAACACAACGAGAAGAAACTTAACCTTGTATATTACTCTTCTTCTAAAACACAACGCAGTTTCTAAAATCTAACAAAGGGAAAAAACAACAGATATTTAACTGGAACAATTCTTTTGTCATTATCTAGACTAACCATTTAACACACCGAGCTTGGGAGAGAAAGGAAACTCAGCAACTATTCTATGGGACAATAGTGATACTAGTATAACCTTATGAAGGTCTGCTTTTTAAGTCTGTGTGTGAATGTGTAATAAAAACAAGTAGTGTATGTAATATAAAAGATATGTATACATGTACATATATACACACATGCACATACACAAGGTATATATATATACACATACATATATGAGTGTACTTATGCATATACATATGCATCAATATATACATACCTATATATACATATGCATGCATATACACATACATGCATATAAACAGATACAAGCTGAAAGCAGGAGCCACAGAAAAAAGGCTGAAGGGCTCTCGATGGGAACCATACGGAGGGTGAGAGGACGCACTGAGCCGAAATGTGCGCGGGGAGGAGAATAAAGACCAAGCCTTTGCCACCCCGGTCTCACTCTCCTTTCAACCACTAGCAGGCACTCACTTCGTTGTCTGGTCCTTTTTCCTCTTTTAATAAGAGCAAAGATTGTGATGATGCTTTAATAATTGCAGACAATGAGCGCCTGTAACCTCTTTAGGAATGTAATTGCAGAATGTGGAGTATACATTATGTTTAATAGCTTTAATTAAAAATTAATAAAGACTGCTTATACATTGACTTTTGGGGGGAAGTTTTGCCTGATTTACTTTTATACTTAGTACATTAAGTGACTGTCAAGTGTTCTAAATTTTTTAAGCCAAAATAGGTTTCTTTTTCAAAAATACCCTCCTTCAAAAGACTTTTGCTGGAAAAACATTGACCTAAAAGATTTGCTTAAGTGCATGGAGTGTGACTATCGATTAAACTTGTAACCTTTTAGAGTGGTAAAAGTTTGCTGCGTTCCTTATAAAAAAACTCGTTTGACTTTCCTATATTGTTTTTGAGATAAGCAGAATTACACCCATCAATGTGTAAAAAGACCAGATTTGACACCATAATCTGGTGAAAACTAATTTCGTTGTGCCTCTATTGCCGGAAAATCTGCTTTGAGCATTTTATTACAACTTTTAGCGACTTTACTGAATGAGACGACGTGTTCATTCAGTCAGCACAGTAAAAAGTTTATGCGTCACACCACATAGGCTGGAACCCAGTTTTCTCTGACTAGTTGTGTAATCTTGGTCAATGTATCTAAATTCCCTAGGCTTTCGTTTTATCATCAATAAGTTCTAAGTCAGTGATCGATGCTAAGAATGTGTTCGACGAGGCTAGGTATCGTTATTGCTGCAGTTTTATTATTAATGCCCATTTGGTAAGCAGATGTGTTCTATGCACCTGATCGATGGCACGCAAGGAGGCAGGTTTTAGAGATAAAGAGATGAGCACATTGTTTCTACTGAACTTCAAAAAATTTACAGTCTAAGGGAGAAGGAATCATGAATAATTAAGTACAAGCTAAGAGCCATGATTGCCCCCAATTAAATTGCATGGATTAGAAGGAGAGGCAAGTGGCTCTACCTGGATAGAGCTCCCTGCTAAGCTTTGAAGAATGTGGAGTTCGCCTTATGGCTGAGGGAAAGAAGATCCCATGACACCAAGGGACGAGCAAGAGCAAGGTGTGGAAGCTTGAAGTGCCCACCCAGATGAGGGCCCTAGGAACAGTGAGGGACAAAGGGAGTGGAAAGTGTATGGGAGCAAGTGACCAAGAGTGTCCAACAGTAGAGGGAGGCAATAATATGAGGAGCATTAGAAGGCAATGTATTTAACGGTGGACTTTATTTTATGGACAATGGAAAACCACCAGTCATCTCTAAGCAGGGGAGCAAGTATGTATTTTAGAATGACAACGCTGGGAGCAGTGTAGAGAACAGATTGAAAAGAAAAAAGACATGAGGCAGGCCCATACTCACTAGGAGGTTGTTACAGCCAAGCACACACTGAAGATGATTGATGTGGCTCTGCACTGGGGCCGTAGTGCTAGGGGTGTGAGGGGTGGAGATGGGGGAGTGGATTCGTTTTCAGGGGTAGAATTGAGAAGACTCAGGAGTTTATTAAATTAAGGAGTGATAATGAAAAGTGAAGTCATATACACAGATGTTTATCTATGCACCAGGTATATGCATCAAAGATTGAAAAAAACCCAAATGCTACATAATTTGTAAATTCTATTTCGATATAAAAAATTCCATAGTAAAAAGTTTTTATGTGATTTAGGAGAAATTTCTAATAATGTAAAATAATGTTTCTGTTTTCAAGTATACATGATAAAGTGCTAAGGGGCAATAGGGCACATTGAATGCATTTTCATTAAGTGTATTAGATTTATGACATTTTTATTTTTTAATTTAATTTTTACATTCAATATCATTTCATATTAGTTTTATGGGTACAGCATAGACAATCATATACTGTTACAAGTGTTCCCCCCTGATATTTCCTGTACCCACCTGGCACCACACATAGTGATTACAACATTATTAGCTGTATTCCCTACACTATACTTTATATCCCTGTGACTATTTCATAACTACCAATTTGTAATCTTAATCCCTTCACCTTTTTCATCCAACCACCCAACCCTGCTTCCGTCCATCATCTGTCAGTCTATTCCCTCTCTATATGAGTCAGTTTCAACTGTGTCGTTTTGCTCTTTCCATTGCACATATAAGTGAAATCGTGTGGTACTTGTCTTTCTCTGACTGGCTTATTTCACTTAGCATAATGCACTCTAGGTACATCCATGTTGTCACAAGCAGTTAGATTTTGTTCTTTTCTATGGCTGAGTAGTATTCCATTATATATATATAAAATACTACATTTTTATCCACTGATCTATTGATAGGCACTTGGGTGCTCCCATGTCTTGAATAAGATGACTATAAATAACACTGCAATGAACATAGGTGTGCATATATTCTTTCAGCATAGTGTTTGGGGTTTCTTTGGATAAATACCCAGAAGTGGAACCACCAAGTCATCAGCAGTTCCATTTTTAGTTTTTTGAGTAACTTCCATACTGTTTTCCATACTGGTGGCACCGGTCTGCTTTCCCACCAGCAGTGCACAGTGAGATGTCCCTCTTCTCCATATCCTTGCCCGCACTTGTTTGTTGACTTATTTATGATGACCATTCTGACAGGAGTGAGGTAGTATCTCATTGTGTTTTTAACTTGCATTTCTCTGATGATTAGTGACACTGAGCGTCTTTTTATGTGTCTATTTGCCATCTGTATGTCCTCTGTGAGGATGTCTATTCAGGTCATCTGCCCATTTTTTAATTGGATTTTTTGGTGTTATGTGATTTCTTTATAAATGTTGGGTATTAATTCCTTATTGGACGTATCATTGGTGAATATGTTCTCTCATTCAGTAGGCTGTCTCTTTTGTTGATGGTTTACTTTGCTGTGCAAAAAATTTTTAATTTGATGTAGTCCCATTTGTTTATTTTTCCTTTGTTTCCCTTGCCGGAGGAGATATATCGGAAAAAATATTGCTAACAGAAATGTCAGAGATTAATTTAAGACACTATTACCCTGGCTGGTGTGGCTCAGTATATCAAGTGCTGGCCTGTGAACCAAGGGGTCACCAGTTCGATTCCCAGTCAGGGCACATGCCTGGGTTGAGGACCAGGTCCCCAATAGGGGACGCACAAGGGGCAACCATACATTAATGTTTCTCTCCCTCTTTTTCTCCCTCCCTTCCCCTCTCTCTAAAAATAAATTCTAAAAAAAAAACTTTTTAAAAAATAAATAAATAATTCTTAGTTAAAAAGTCATTTAAGACATTTTTAGATGTTAACTAGTAACTAACAAAGGCTGATAGCTTTACTGTTTGACATAGAATGTAAGTAGTGACAAACATGTAGGTATTTCTCAGTTCTCAGAAATCAGTTTGCTCTCTTCACCTAGAAAAAGCTACTATGAGACACTGCCTAGTAAGATTCAACATTTCAGCATTAGGGTACCACCGCGGAAAACCAACTGTATTTTCCAATAATAAGATCCTTTGGATAGGGCATCACTCTATCTACTGATTAGTGAGCTTATGACATGACTATTGTCTTCTAACTGATTAGAAAAAAAAAAAAACTACCGTGATAATGGAGTGTCTAAACCTCACTAAAGTTCGTGTCAGCCAAGTGTTTCCTCCGCATCACCCTGACTTAGAAAAGAGCATGACTTCCCAAACCAGCCCGATCAGGAGACGCTCCAGAAAAAACAGACATAGAAAGACAGATTCCCGAGCAGCCCAGAAGTTCTTTGGGCAAGACTCAGAATCCATGTTGTTAACAACCGGTGCTCCCAGGCGAACCGTTGATGGGCCAAATTTGGGAGTGTAGCAGAATACTGAGTAAATAGGTGAGCGTGCTGCCGTGCGCAGTGTTGTCATTGAGTTGCTGGTAACGTGTTGGAAAATCACTGTCTGTCTTAAAAACGTATATAGTGGCACCCCTGCCCCCACCTAGCAAACAATGTAGTCTAGATAAAGTAGGTCGTGTGTGAAGTGTTCGGCGATTACTGGCAGAGAATACAAGGTGATATTACTATCTGTGCAGTCCTCGTCATCACGGCCGTCATCCTCTGCGCCGGCGTTGCTGTTATCTCTCCAAGTGTATACAAGGTTTTAACAAGACCGGCTTGCTCTCCTAGAAGGAAAGGAAGTGTCACGTCCATGTTTGCGTGGCAGTGCGAGTGAGTTTCGGGAATGTCACGTTTAGTAACTGTATTCTTTTTGCCTTCTCAGACACAGTACCGAGTCTCTTTTAAAAAAATGAAAGAAAGAACAGAACAGCAAAAGCTGCATTCTTAAGTTATTCACCTTATCTACAAAGTGCTTCCCACCTATGTATGCCTTATAAAATATTCTAGGCATACTCAGAAATACAAGGCTACAAGGGGCAAAACAATGAAAATTCCATTGGGTGTCAATTCCCAAAATTTATTGGTTAAAGGTTGCACTGAATTTGTTCAACTCTGTGACTAAATGGGAAGTTTGCTAAATAGCATCCTTTTTTCCACTGTCTCAGAAAATGCTGTTAAAAGGTGGTTGGATATGATATTAGGAGAAGTTAATATTTTCTGACATTTGGTATGTACTGAAGACTCTACCTGCATAATCTCTTTTAGACCTTATGAAATTCAATATACAGCTATAAATGACAAAGTATAGATTAAATCTGACTCAAGCAGAATGTTAGGCCCCCCTTGTTAAAATTTATTGATATGTACACCAAAAAATACAGTTTGCTGTCACCTGCCTGTACCCAAAGTTATTCCCTAGAGATTTTTTCCTTTTTTGATTTTAAAGAAGAGAGAACAGAAAATGAATCTGCGTCATCTGTTACTGAATGTCTTTGAACGGAGGCCGGGATAAGAGTAAGGATAGGATCGATGCACACAGAGCAACCTTTTGGGACAACCAAAGAAGGCGGTTACATGAGCTAAGGAGAGGATGCCTGCCTGGGATGTAGAACTCCTCCAGCATTCCACAATCCCCACAGTTCTCTTCCTGCCCTCTCCAAAGTGCCTGTTGTCACCAGAGTGCCTAGGGCAGGAACATCAACAAGAAAGAGCCCCCGGTCAGAGTGAAAAGTGAGGCAGCCCTGGTATGTCAGGAGGTTGGGGGTAAAGCAGCCCTTGAGCCAGGAATTCACCTGATTCCAGGAGCACTCACTATCAAACCCTGAAATGACAGTGTCTACCAAGCAGTGATGTTCATCATCTGTGCTTGCACTCGCCATGGGCCCTCCACATCTGTTCTCACTTTCTTGGATACCACTGCTAGTGCTGAAATGCCTAGCTCTCTATTCCCCACATGCTTCCTGTAGGCATTTCTGATGTGTATATATCTAGTGCTTTGGAGTGTGCCTGCCATCTTCTCTCTCATTCTTGTGGTTCTTTTTTGGCACTGTTGGCGCTCTGAATGTATTTCTAATTAACTGTATTCTGTTTGCCTAGAAACACAAATGGGTGCCTATGACCTTTTTTCTGCTATGTTACTGATGTTTGCATACTGCCTGCTGAATTGTGCACGTGGAGACCTTCATCCTCGGTGATCTTCTGGGTTCGCTTTCTCACTCATTTAGTCTGTAGAGCTCAGACTCTGCTCAGACTCTGAGGACCTGGTGAGGCATAAACCACCTCCATTGAGCTTCAGAACCATTATCCCAGAGGTTCACAGAGTTTTAAAAGATAAAATGTGTTCCAGATGTCAGAGCATTAAGTAGCTTTTGAGCATAAAATACAAAATAGAGGGTTTGTAAAACAAACAGATAAATGAGCAGATACAATAAAGAAAGCAGGAAGAAATGGGACAGGGTAAGGTCTTTTTTTCCAGAGGATCAAGAAGATATGTACACTGGGATTCAGCTGAGAGAGTGGACAGGGTTTGGGGAACCAGTTCAGGAACTTAGGGAAAGCTTACCAGCGTGAGAAAGCTGAGGACTGAGGAGTAAAGGAAGTGACGTTGTCCAAGTCACCAAGGAGGAGCATAGCAAAGGCGGGGGTCATGCAGCTGAGATCTCAGTTGAGACATAGGTGAGGTGCCTCTAAGGCATTGTGCACTGACCATGCTGATTAGCTAGAACTGCTTACAGGGCAGGAGGTCTGGGGGTTCTCTTCCTGCAGGGTTTTGTTTCTTTTTAAAAAATCCGAACTGGTGCACATTTTGTTTGGCGTGTTTGTTGTATAAGTCAGAACCAACGTAGGGCAGGGAGAGTGAAGCCCAGCAGTCAGGAGATCTGAATTGTAGTGTTGGCTCTTCCGCTCACCCTTGTGACCTTAAACAAGTCACTCTATGCCTTGAATTTTTCTGTTAAAATGAGGTGAATAATAATAATAATAATATCTTCCCAGTTCTGAGGGATTATGTTATACGATCCATGAAAAAAACTTGGTACAATGTCTCATAATAATAAATTCTGGCTCTTATTGAAAGGCAGGTGAAAATTGCTTTATATATTAACAAGCATTGTAAAACTTTCAATAGACATTATTGTGTTATGTAATTATTTTCATCCTCAAAATAGTTGTCTTTGGAAAGTATTTTTTTAGCTCAGCTGCGATTGCTGAGAGCACTTTGGAAGTGGCTTTACAGATAGTTCATGGGCCACACGAGAAAAAAACATCACATTGGTTTACTATCACGCTTCACTTTTAACCAGAAATAATATTTTCAGTATGCTTCACATCCTTAGTCACCAGACAGGATGTCAGATGAGCCTAGATGTGGCTAATTCTAGGAACAAATTGCTCCGAGGGATAAGACTTTTGAAAGAAATGTGACAGGGACTCTGAAGGCAATTCCAAGACAGAGTTTTCTAGAATTTTTACAGTGATGGCAACATATGGGATAAGCATATACATAGGTTTTCCCAGGTGACACTTTGACGGAGACAGCTTCATCTAAAGTTTCATGCTTGCTCTGAATTCTAGTCATTCAGTGATGGGGGGAAATGTTCTCTAGGATTTTTTTTTCAGCCTTTAGCCACGCCTCATACAGTCCATTTTTGTACAGATACCACCCCCCCACCAGGTTCTGTTCCCTGGGGAGTCCAAAGGTGCTGGAGATATGGACAAAGGCCAGTGCATCCCAGCCCCCTGGCTCATCATCTCAACAGAAAGGGCAGCACAGGAAGTTAGCCTGGGATTTTGTCACGCCGCTATCTCTCACTGACTCTGTTCAACTGTGACTGGGTGCTTACAGTGGCTCAGCATCCTGTTCTTTGATGATTTCATACAACTCTCTCCAACGCTTGCTTGTAACTTCCCCCTTAGATAATGGTCTCTCAGCAATGATCCTCTGGTTGCAGGATAAAAACCAACTCTGCTAGCTTAAGCAAGATGGAATTTAGTGGAAGAATATTGGGAGAATTTCCAGTTCTCTGAGAATTAGTGGGGGGCGGGGCTGAAGGATCAGAGTCAATGCATCTTCAGAGCTCTGGAAAGGTGCACCCAAGGGAAAAGTCTCCTGAGGGTCACTCTAGTGATCCCTGCAGGTGTTTTTAGTTTCTTTGCTATTCTGTTTACAAGTCAAATTCCAGCAGAGGGGTCTAACTGGTCCAGTTTGGGTCTTGGGTCTTGGCTGAGGGAGAACAGGGTGCCTGCCTGTCCTGCCAGACTCTGTGACATAATGTAGTAGTAAGGACCTAAATTGTGGGGCCCGATTCCACAGATCCATTCTGTAGCTCTGCCGCTTACAGATGTTTCTCCTTAATTCACTTAAACTTTCAGAATCCTCAAGCCCCTGGTGTTTGAAGTGGGCATAATAATAGTAATTATCTCATAGGAGTTCATGAAAATTATCCGTGATGACATATGAAAAACCAAGTACAATATGTGCCACAGGGTAAGCACTTGATCATTGGGGGCTATTCGTAGGATTATTCAGCGGAGATGCCATCTAATCTGAAAGAAATTATGGTACCGTTAAAAGAGGAAATAAATGCTGATGAGCCAAAAATTAGCAATTATGGTGAGATAATTGCTAAAAAATTAGCAGTTATGGTGAGATAAGAGGGTTGGCCTCAGTACACTAGTTACCATGCTAATATATTTCTCAGTAAACTTGCTTTCTGACATTAAAGTTCCTAGGAATGCAGAGTGGCACCTGTTCACTGGTATGTTCCCAGCAACCCCATTGCTCTGACCACACAAAAATGATTGGACTGCCTGATTATGTGATCCACACACATTTATTGATACCCTCTTTATGCTTAATGCTAGACAAGGTGATATGATCTGTGGCTCCTGGTTTACTTACAAATGTAGTAATCAAAGCAAGGAATAATTTGCATTCCTATGGTCTTTATTTAATAGTAGTCTAAATAGACTGTGGTCTAATAAGCCACTGCCTAATTAGGTTTACTGTAAAGAATACAGAATAATAGAAAGAGAGGATTATTTTTAAGCCTGTCAACTCTGGGCGAACAACATGTAAGTAGGCCCCAGTATATGAATGAGTTGGATTTTTAAATTCACGTGATGGCTCATTGTTTGGATTGTAGTACCGAATACCCACACTGGCATTCATCGAGGGCCTAGGACTCTCATGTACCCCCATCCCAGGAGTGTGCAGGTTTCCCAAGGAGAAAGAATCTAAAGGGGAGTTTTAGGTCCCCTAGAAAAGACGTTACTAGATTTACCAGCAGGATGAGATGGATTTAAATCTCTGAAGTTCAGTGGGAGTTCACTGCAGAACACCACACAGCCTGCTCACGTGGAGGGTCAGAGTGACTGTCATTGTGAGTAGGAAGCCCACCCCCTGGATCCCAGGGCAGCAAGACTGAGTGGCCCACAGTCAAGTAGAACCTCGTTGCCCCAACAGCTGCTGCCTACAGAGCCACCAGGGCACTGACCTCTCACTAGGTGCTTCCCCCTGGCCACCAGACTCCCCACCTCGTGCTCTAAAGAAACTTCCTAAACCATGGCTGTAGCAGGCCCCATCCTCTGTCTCTGTATCTGTCATCTCAGCCCAGACCTAACCAGCCCTGGCCTGTGCCCCATCTTCACAATGCCCTGTCACCCAACACAAGGAAGGCATAATTGACGTGAAATTGAAAGTAGAGCCAACCTTAGTGCTGGTTTTGTAAAAAGGTGCACATCTTTTCTCAAGGAAGGGGCTCGGCACTGTAAGAGGGTAAGCTTTGGATTCATTAAATCCATGCAAAGAACCTTGGCTGTGTTACTTTGTTAGCCATTTGAGTGTGAACAGGCTATTCTTTGAGCCTCAATTTTCTCATCTATAAACTGTAGAGGATAACAAAACTATCTCAGAGGGCTATTATAAGGGTTAAGCAAGATGAGTAAGCACCAAGACTAGTATCTGGCACACAGTAGGAATTGAAAAAAGAAATTCTAATTCTTGAATAAACCTTTTGTTTAGTGTACTGTGTCACTTTGGTCAATGAGTCGTAGAGGCAATTGTATTATCTTTAGAATTGGAAGCTTGACCTAAGGAAGAATGAAGTCAACAGCTAACCTTCTCTTAGAACTGTTTTTCTTTACTAACTTGTCTTCTATTGTTTGTGCTCATAAAAAAAAATAGAAAAAAAACTAGCTATGCCTGCAAAAAATGTCTGCCTGGTTCCACAGCCAGTTCTTTTCTACATGTTTAAATTCCTAATTGTGCACACAATCTTAGTCACTATATTTTCATGTGCAAGCAATTAAGACTCATTTAACAGCCCTCCCTCTGGAAGGGTTTGTTCTCCATCTGCCACAAATCAGATTCCTTAGGAACGTGTTTGACTCTGAAACAATGTGGAAGTACTGTTCATTTTGTTGGAATTTCATTTCTGTACCATTTTTTAAAGTGATGTGAATGGACAGCCACGAAAAGCTCAGCAGCTGCTTAGAACAAGACATCAAAGAAACCATTGACATGGGGCAAAAAATAAAAAAATATTAATATGCTGGGGCAAAGCCAAATAAAAACCATAGTCTGATCAACATTCCTCAGACACATTGTGCTCATAATAAATATTTACTTTACAACAGATTTAAAATATAGGAAAAGGGGAACGCACCCTGGCTCCTGCTCTGAATCCTAGCAGTCTGGAGCTCACAGAAACACGAGTGAGGACAAGGAGAGAGAGGCCAGGAGGAAAACAGAAAAAAACCTTAGATTTGTACATTTTTATTTTTGGAGAGACATAGTACAAAGTGTGTGAATAATAATAACCAGGAGAATCAAACAGATTCGTATGATACACTTTGTTCATTTAAAAATCAGTTAGATCAGTATAATGCTCCCTCAGGTTAAGTCCATTTGAATTTGTTCAGTGAGCTTCCTTGCTTTAGAACATCAAATAGATGCTAATACTTGGTCAGATTAAGGGGGATTGAGGAGAATTATTAGTTTTTGAATATAAATGAAGTGTCTGGGAACTGTTAAATGAAACACAGCAAACATTTAAAAAGAAAAGGATTAGCCTTCCTTGAAGATTTTCATTTTTAAATATCACAATTTGGAGACCTAGCTTGCAGAAAGTAGTTTTCTCTGCTGTTTTTTTCCATTGTTTGAGAATTTCAAACACACCACCAACATGGTTAATGCAGTGAATCCCCATTTGTGTATCAGTTGGCTATGTTGTCCACTAGCTTTCTGAGCCTTTATAAGCTGAATTGTTTTGATATCACTCAATGAAAGGGTCTGCAAAAGTAGAAAATATTGTTATTTTGGGCAGCCACACCTGCACATTTAAAATGCCTTTGTAGTTGGTCGAAAGGTTATGGTATATTGTTACGCTGATTAAAAGGCCTTTGTGCAAAATGTAGCCCAGCCTGCTTTCAAATCAGACCTTCAGGGAGGGGTAGGTTCCTAAGTGTGACAGATCCCCTGGGGTGTTTCTCTGCAAAGAAAAAGTAAAGCTAAGAAAGCCCCTCTTGCCCACAGCATTGTCTTTTTGTGCCTAAGCATCAAAGGGTGCCTCTAGAAAGAAGAGGAGAGCAAACATTAGTGCCTGCTGGAGATTCATGCAAGATACAGAAGGTCTTCTAGAAGAAATGGCACCTAAGAATTCACCTAAATAGTTGTTAAGTAAATGGAGAGAGAAAATGGAAAAAGAAGGGCCATACTTTTCACTAATGGCAAATATTTAAAAATATGCAACTATTTTTTAGAGTAGCTAAAATCAGAAATCATAGACATATGATGGCTGCCATTAAAGGAGTTAGTTCCATTGTAGGGTGTAATTAAGAAACTTTGCAGGTGAGAAGGGACTGGCAGGAAGTATTCCAAGTGATGAAAAGCCAGAACCTACAACCTAGATTTACTCTATCAAACAAAGCTATCATTTAGAATAGAAGGGCAGATAAAGTGCTTCCCAGACAAGGGAAAGGTAAAGGAGTTCATCATCACCAAGCCATTATTATGTGAAATGCTAAAGGGAATTATATAAGAAAAAGAAGGCCAAAATAATGAACATTAAAATGGCAATAAATTCACAACCATCAGCAATTGAATCTAAAAACAAACTAAGCAAACAAGAAAAACAGGAATAGAATCATAGATGAGGGGATCATTTGTAAGGTTATCAGTTGGGAGGGAGAGGGGGAGAATTGGGGAAAAGGTGCAGGGATTAAGAAGCACAAATTGGCAGGTACAGAATAGACAGGGGATATTAAGAACAGTATAGGAAATGAAGAAGCCAAAGAACTTATATGCATGACCCATGGACATGAACTAAGAGGGGCGGGGATTGCCGAAGGGAATGAGGGTACCAGCTTGGAGGGGTGCAAAGGAGGAAAAATTTGGACAAATGTAACAGCGTAATTAATAAAATATATTTTAAATTTTTAAATAATGTTTAAAGATTTCTGAAAGAAGTATAAGAAAAAAAAGTAGCACATCAAATGATGTGCTAAGCATTTAGGGTAGTGATTCACAAACATTTTTGTTCATTAGAATCACCCAGGAATCTTTATAACAATTTCAAAAAAGTGAAGGAAGAAAACATTAAGGGTTTAGAGACCAGTTAGAGGACAATAGCAATGTCCAAGAATGAGGTCTAGTAAAGGCCCTACACTAGCAAAATAGCTAGATAGCAGGTATACAAAGGAAGAGATAGTTGGAAAAGATAAAAGGACAGATGGGTAGGATTTAGTAACTGCTAACTGTATGATTTTATTGAATGCATGTAGGATGCTTCTGACAATGTCTGAAGCCTTATAATCCTTGGTATTATACATAGGACATATGGGATAATATATAGGATAAATATATGTCAATACCTGGACTCCAGTATAAAATTTAAGGCTGAATTATCTCCGTGCCTAGATTACCTATATATTATTTAAGGAGAAAATGTTCCCTATGTCAAATATTCTAGAAAACCAAAGTTCACCATCTTATTTTGACAATCTGGAATGAAAATCTTTGAAAGATATACCCTTGCTTAACCTCTAAAGTTGTGAGGCGGATGTCATTTCTGAGGTCATCATTATGCACTTGCACTTTTATGCCTGTCATTCGCTGATGCCCTCAGGAGGCAATGGTGTGTGGACTTTCCCCCCACAGGACAGAGCCCCAAATCTTACTGCACTTTAATTTCTCATCTGCTCCTCCCAGTCACCGCCTCTTGTCGTTGTGACTGGGTCTGGCCTGAGTGGGATCTTCTCTGATCTGCTACTTTTTTCTCCCCGGCAAACCAGATTTCCAGGCCCTTTCATTGAGCCTAAGAAAAGAAAAAGTTAACTCAAAATAAAAGTGTGTTTGGGGGCAATCTATATCTGAGGCAGGGCATTAGGATATTTAATGCACAGTACAACGTGAAAAATGTTTTTCAGCTACAATTGGCAGGTTGGTTTAAGATGTACAACACAGTGATTAGACATTCATATTCCTTACAAAGCGGTCAGCTCAGTAAGTCCAGTGCCTACCTGGCACCACACACAGTTATTACAGTATCATTCACTATGTTCCCTATGCTGCCCTTCACATCCCGAGACAGTTTTTATAAATTGCAATTTAAATGCATTTACTTAACTATTCTGAGGCTCTTTTCACCTATTTATTGGTGTTGAATAGTATGAGTTCCTAGATAATTAATCTCTGGATAAGTAAGTTGTTACTATACTATCAGAGCTAATAAAATTAATATTGATTTGTCATCACTAATCAACAAAAACACATGTAAATAACTCTGTGCTTTGGTTTTGAGGAAAAAGGAGTAAGTATGACATAGTCCCACCCCTAAGAGCTTGGCAAGATATATGAAAAAGATACCAAGACTCTTAGGTAGTCCCAGGATTGTGCCCACAGAGTGGCCTAAGAATTCAGAAAAGGCAAAGGTAAAATTCAGATAATGGGCAATGACAGATCTAGAACACTTTCAAAACCTTTAGAGTTGGTTCCATATCCCACCTGGCCTGACTTTTGCAGTGGGTGTGCTAATGAGTGATCACTACAAGCCACAGCAGTGTAAGATTGCTTCCAGAATCCCAGCAAAGCAGCGATTTTCATCCAGCACCACTGGTTATTACAAAAGAGAGGTGATTTCTTGTGATTTATTAGCATTCCTTCATTTTGCATCTGGTGCTGGGCTTGTGAAATTTATAGGAAGAACAATGCCCTCAAGGTTCGGGACCAGATCTGTAATCCCTGCTCTCTCACCAGCTTCCTCATTATCCTTTGGTCAGTAATCTAACCTGGTTCTTCTATAAAGTGACAATATTGGGTTAGATAATATCTAAGGATCCAACAAGCTCTTTCATAATGGTTTACTATTTTTTTAAAATGCGTGTTTTGGATTATTTGCTTTTATTTTATTTAGTTACAGTTCCATAAGAAGTGAATGACAGGATACACTAAGTCAGTTTATGAATTCCACTTTTCCCAGTATGGATCTTTAGAAGATATCTTTGACACTTTTGCTATTTTGAGCTTTCAAGAAAGAGTTAAAAGAAAACTTCTGGCTCCTCTGGCTAGTCATCCTCTCCAGTTGGCAGGAGTCTTCATGTGGACTTGATGGTTGCCTAGAGCAACAAAATATTAGGGACAGAAACATGTTCAGGGACTCAATTGTATAAGTGACTCAGAGCTGGGAGACCTTTTCCAGATTGACTGGAGCCCATACGTAGCTAGAGAGGGTATTTGTCTCTGCCTGTCTGCACTACCCTGCTGACTTGGAGGCACCTATTAAATACTTCACTTGGGGAAGCCAGCCTTGAAACCTGCAGAGAGGAGAGAAATGGTCAGAGAACAATATTTATTCAGCATGTCTCCCACGTGAAAGACCACTGGGACTAGGAACATAAGCGAGATGAGGAGGCTGATCATGGGCTTCAAAGAACATATAGAAACAACACTAGCAGAACTCAGTAAGTTCAAAGCCAATTATCTCTTTTGATTTAGGAGGAACGAGTGGCAAAGCTGCTCACAAAATCACTACCCTTTTCCTTCTCTCTCTTGGGGCCAGATACTCTCTAACTATGCTCTGTGTTAAAATGTGAATAGAAAAAGGAGAAAAGCAGTTTTTCTGGTCTAAACTCTTTAAATTCTGAGGTCACCCACCAGTCCACCTGCCTGGCTCCATTGTACCGATTACTCCAGCTTGTTAAGGAAGTTACTAGCATCTGAGAGTTACGTCAGTGTTGCCTGGAGCAAGAATCGGAGGGAGAAGTATTAGGGGAGTCTCATTACTTGAAGTCGTCTCCCTTTAGCTGTTTAACTAGGTTCCATCTTAAGTACCTGTTTGGTTGGTGTTGTTTTTATACCCAGTACACATTCTTCCCACTTACGTATGAACAAGGTCAGTGTGATCATTACAATTATATGCTATTACTTTTTATCCTGATTGAATACTTATTGAAAGTCATTATGATCAGAAATGGTCTCCTTGGTGTGAACATCATGATTTGTAATGGGTTCTTTTGAGTGAGTGGAAACATAGTAACTCTTATCTTCATTCATAACTGTAGCAGCTGTTTGGAANACCTGTTTGGTTGGTGTTGTTTTTATACCCAGTACACATTCTTTCCACTCACGTATGAACAAGGTCAGTGTGATCATTACAATTATATGCTATTACTTTTTATCCTGATTGAATACTTATTGAAAGTCATTATGATCAGAAATGGTCTCCTTGGTGTGAACATCATGATTTGTAATGGGTTCTTTTGAGTGAGTGGAAACATAGTAACTCTTATCTTCATTCATAACTGTAGCAGCTGTTTGGAAACATGGCATCAGATCACTTGTTTGCAAATGTCTTTTTCCATGCAGTCCCGGCTGCAGTGGAACCCATATACATTACTTGACATGTGAAACACATGTGACCCCGGCAAATGATTCAGCTGCCCTTGAACACCACAGCTGTTTAGTCACTTTAAAACAACGCAGTGTAAGCAATTCACTAGGCCTGGGCTGAAACCACTTTATGGTGACTGATGAGAATGCTGGCCCTTCAGGGTGGAAAAACAAAAGCATACAATGGAAACGTGCAATCCTGGGTGTAAATGTTCTCATTAATTTTAATGCATTTCTTTGTAAGAAGCGCAAAGAAGACTGACTGCTTGGTATAACAGGAAAACACAATAACATCCATGTGGCTTCGATTCTTCTTTTCTCTCATCCAAATCAAAAGCAGTCTATAGTCTCCTAAAAAATTCAATGCTTCTTTGGTCACTATAAAATATTTTCCCTGCATAGGCATGACATGATGGAGGGTTAAGATTCTCCTCCAAGGCAGCCCTCAAGTGCTCCAGCTGCTATGTATACACCCCATTTTAGCTAGAATTTGGCTCTACTAGAGTAAAAGAGACTTGGAAAATTATGCTTTAATCAAGACAGAAATTTGTTTTTCTTTCCTATAAGATAGACTCAAGTGGGGAGCCCAGACCTCGTATGGCTACTATAAGATCGTTAGGATCCCAGGGTTACTGGGTGGAGAGAATCTCTTCACCATCTAGGTTATGGGCTTTGACTCCATGTTCAAGAGGACTACAAGAGCTCCAGCCATCACGTCTAAATTGCCGGTAGCAAGATGAAGAGGGGAAGAATAGCACACCCTCTTTTTTTGGAAGGGACTTCCCAGAAATCCCACATAATGCTTCTATTAACATCTCTTTGGCACAAATTTAGCCACATGCTATATCTAGCTGCAAAGGAGATAAAGAAATAAAGACTTTTTCCTAGCAATCCTTTAGGTCAGTATTCTTTAGGCAAATGAGCCCTCTCCTAACCTCTCCTTCTTGTGCACCCAACACTCTGTCAAGTCTTGCAGTCTGCCTTCTCCAGTTCTTGACCTGCACTTCTAGGGTAGGTGGGGGATGGGTTTCCTCCATCACTTCAGGCTGAAATTCCAACAAAGTCCAGATCACTCACCTCAGCTAGACCCTCAGTGCCACTTGACACTTGGCCATTGCTCTGCATTTTCTCCTGATCCTCTAGGTGCATATTCCAAACCTTCTGTCCTTTCTCATGCCTCCTTACCCAGCCGCTACTCATCACCTTTTAGCAAATGACTTTACTTGTTGCTTAATGAAAAAACTCATTGTCAAGACATGAACTTTCTCAGCTCCTCCATCCCCTGTTGACTTCCACCCTCCTCTCTCTCCTTCTGGTCTCAGCAGATAATGTGTGTGTCCCTTTTCATTCCTGCTCTAAGTTACCCACTGTGTCTGTGCTCTTAATTCTGTCCCCTCGGAGCATCTCCAGGTCCTTGCTTTACCTTTTCCCCTTTCTTTTTCTCACATCTTCAATCTCTCTTTTTTTTTCTGGCTCTTCCCCTATTCATGTCTCTCTCAAACTTGAAAGCCATACAAAAATAAAGCCAAGTTCAGTAACAGACACTTTATGGATCCTTTAGCTAGTCCTTTGTCCTTCCCTTTGAAGTCACGTTGCTCCCCACCTTCAGCTCCTATGCACTCCTCAGCCCTCACTCACACCCTGCTCCAACTGCCCCCAGTGCTGTTCCCATGAGCTCCTTCTTGCCTTCTACATCCTTCTCTTAGAGACCTTCCTCTGGAACTCTCTTCTCACTCCTTTGCTCAGTAAATATGTATTCAACCCATTTTTATTGAGAGCCATTCTCTCCCAGGTGATTCTCCCCTCTTCTTGTTTTCCCAAACACTCTTTCTCACCATCTTTTAAGATCTGTCTTCCTCCCCTCTTAAACATGAGCCTCTGGGAGTTTCTTTTTGACTCACTGCTTTTCTTTCCTGTGCACCCTCCAGATGCTGTCGTGTACTTCAATAGCTTTGTCTCCCACCTTGTGAAGCAGATTCCTAAAACTCTATCTCTACTCAGACCTCTTCCCTGATTTTCAGATTCATTCATACAAAAATCCAATACCGGATAGTATTCCACCATTTAAACTCAACATAGTCAAAACTAAATCCACATATTTCTTTGAAAATCTGCTCTTTCCGTCTCAGTTAGAAGCACTTTTATCAGACCAAAACTTGGAAGTCATATACCGCTCAATCAAATAAATAACTGTATTTTTATTTTGCTTTTAAAATATATCTCAAATCTCTGCTCTTTTTTCAACTTATTAATACTTCTTTAGTTCAGACACCAGTCCTTTTTCTGGATTACGGTAGTAGGGCCTGAAATAGTGCTTTTGACACTTCAGTTGCATTTTGCATTTTATAAAAAAGATATAGAAGTGAATAGAAAATAGTAGAATGTAAAACCACATCTAGAATAGCAAGCATAAGTATTGTTTTATAAAATTACCCATATATGCACACACACAGACATTTGCCATAAATATCTATTTCTTACTATACATTTTAAATTGTGAGAACCATTTTCTTACAACAGTATATCTATGGTGTATTCTCCTTAGCCCTGAGTTCCAGAATGCAACCAAACTGATCTAGTTAAAAATTAAACTGAAAATGTCACTTCCATATTTAAAACCCTTATATGCCTCCCATTGGCCACAGGATAAAAATCTAACCTCCTTGCTCTGGCACACAAGGCCCTGCCCAACTATATGTCACACCTCCTCTCCAGCCCCGCCCTCCCACCTGACTGTTTCAGTAGAAAACTTCTTCCACCCACAACACAGCATGTTTCACAACTCTACATTTGCTTGTTCTCTTCTGCCCATCTAGAATTCACTTTCCTCTCTTAATTGCTTCGCTAATTTTACCTCTTTCTTTGGGCAAGGTGGCACCTGAAATCCAAACCCTTCTCCCTTCCCAAGGCAGGTCAGGCCTTCAACCCTTCTCCTCTGTTTTCATAGCCACCAAACTTACCCCTAACATACCCCTTAGTTATTTAGTTATTTAGTTATTGTGGTCCCTTCCTCTTCAGTTTCACACATCCTGCCCAATAATATGTCAGTCTTTTGGTTGCATCTTCCCTCTAGAGGGTGTGTTGCTTCAACCCCATCTTGCTCAACTTGCATGTGTCTAATAGACCTAGAGTCAAGAACGCCCTTACTTATCCCTTCTCAGAACTTCCTCAGATGATCATTAAGTAGAATACTGAAACAAAACTTAGGGCAGTAGAAGCCAACATTGAATATGTTTTTCTCCTGCACAAAAAGGAAATGGGGTGAAACTGTGCCTCTTAACCCCTTGGATGGAAGGTGATAACTTGAAAGAAGTGAATAATGCATGATCTTCTCCATATGGTCGTACCTATGAACCAGAATCAGGAAAATGTGAGAAGCAAGGCCATTATTGGCTTGTTTCATTGGCCAATATTTTAAATAATGCACATGGTCCTTCTAAAGGACATGTGATCGTGAAAAGGATAACAGTGCTTTTAGTATATTCTGAGTGGCGTTCAAGAGTAGTCGTACTAATGGTCTGTGAAGGTTGGCCTCTCACCTCGCTACCGCCAGTGAGTGTATGAACACAGTATTGAATCAGCTTTGGGGAAATGGCAGGGAGGCATGTCTGTGATCTGACAAGTCTGCAGTTCCATGCCAAGTATGCTTCTGTGATGAATGTAATGAGTTCTTTTCCTTCCAATTTGGGCTGTGGTTTTATTCCTTTGCCCCAATGTCAGAAAAGATCTCTTCAACATATTTCTCATACTCTAGCTACCCTACCCCTCCATCTTTCTGTCTCCTTTTCTTGAAAGGGAAAGAATGACTCTGTGTGCCTTCTTTTTGTGCTTTGGGCCAATTCTGTTAAGTTGTTTTGTGGTCTTGGACTTAGAGCTGCTTCAGCACTCAACACAACTTCTGGACCGTGAGACTAATGAGAAAAGCAAAATGACTTCAAGTCAAAGGAAGTGGTCTGTGTTGTGGAGAGAAACTTGGAAGGACACATCACCAAAAACACTAGGGGCTCTATTTTCCCTGCTGTCTATAGCTAGGTTAATACATTTCAGAATGACCAGTAATTTCAGTTAATTCCATCAGATGACTAGTCAATACCTTAAAGAGGAAAAGAAAGTAAACAATTTTTTGGATGTCTGTTTTAACTTTGTGTAGCCTTGATGTTACTCATTTCCAGGGAATAATTTTAACTTTTAAGGAAATGTAAAGTATTATATGTTCATTGACTCCATAAATACAGTTTATAAGGTATTCAGACTCAACACATACTTATTTTCCCAAGTGTCATTAAAACAGAAATAATATAGTAGGCATAGAAACTTAAATTATAATACTGGAAAAGTAAGGTTAAAATCATTAGCAAAAATTCACTTCTTTCTTTTTTATTCTGCCATTACCCAAATAGCTCTTCCCACTTCTGGCATCTTGTTCTTTCCTTTGCTCTTCTGTCTCTCTTTTGGCCTCAACACCAATAACACAAACTCTACGCTGAGCACTGCGCCAAGACTCAACGCACAGGACCATGTTTAGTTCTACCCCGTAAGGTAGATATAATGATCTGTCACACCATTTTACAGAAGCAGAAACTGAGGCTCATAGTCATTATTTTTCATAGTCATTATTCTGAAAATTTGTAGAGCTGGGATTCAGACCCTGGAAGTTACATTTCAGATTTGGCACCCTGAAATCAACACTCTATTGCTTCTCCCTCATTTCATCACAGTTCACTTTAGTTCCTTCCAGATTTTCTCCTTTTCTCATGTGCTGCACTATACTCATTCCCACTTTTCCTTTTATGCCCTCTGCCTCTTCTTTTTCCACTCTTTTCTCTCACTCCCTCCTTATTTCTCAGTGATCTCCCCTTCCTTATCTCACATCCCTGTCCTTACCCTCTTCATCCTACCACCATATTTTGCCATGTACATCACCCAAAGTTTTGAGGGAAAAACAATGATGCACATTAAACATGGGTATAATAATCCCATATATAATGTAATGTGCACAAAAATGTGGATGCACGTATACATGGCAAAATATGGTAATTCCATGATCCCTGATTCTGCATCATTCTCCACTCATGATATCTCCTCATTCCTCTCTACAGCATCTGCCAGGTCATTTTTTACCTCTGCTTTTCTAACATCTGTCCCTCTAAGTTGGGAGTGTCCCCAGTTTTCAGCACCGGACAAGGCAAGGATATGTTCAAGGAGAGCCTGTGTCGTGTCACTCTGCTCCCATACCCAAGGAGTACCGTCTGTGATTCTAAAGTGATTATAAAAGGGTGTTTCTTTCTTACCAGACATCTCACAAATTAGGTTTTTGTAGAACTCCAGATGGTCTCTAGTGACTGGAAAAAGGCAGTGCCTCTTGCTGTGATCACTAACAGGAAGTGAACTCCAGGCATCGGACAGAAACTGTTCTCCAGAACTGTGAGATACAGGACAAGCAGAATTCCTTTGTATAATTCAATTGCAGAAAACATGGAGGGGTACACTGTGATGTAGTATTTTGTACAAAATTATATTTGACTCCAGTAACTATATTTTTAACCAGCCAGTACTGGAAAGAAGAGTTTCACTTTCTTGATCCAAAGCTATTGATATTTAGTGACTTTTCCGGGAAACCAGTTCCCATACTTCCCAAGCTACTGGCAAAGAGGAAGCATCTTTTCTTCCCACGCTAATTCACAAAGGTCCCTCATCAGCATGTAGCAACATTGCCGTCAGACGAGCTTGGTTATTAGAGATAACTAAGTCAAAATGAGCGTCATTCTTACATAGATTTTAGGGTATAAAGTTTTAAAGAATCATAATTCTAGAGACTCGCAACTTCATCTTTCGCTTATAGGACATCTAGTACCTTTCTTGAGACTTTACTATTGGTTTGTTTCCATATCTGGGCTGTTTGCTTTTGCTGGACCTTTTCCTTTTTCTTGACCCACTTCTGTTTTTCACAGTTTCTGCTTTTTCATTGTCCCAGCTTGCACATGGCTGGCCATGGCTTCTCTAGCCTAAATTTTACTTCAGACCATCCAAAATATTTTTTAACTTCTCCTGACACCAGCTAACCTCATTTACCATTACAGTTCAGCAGAACCTACAAATTTACAAATACAATTAGATAATTTTTTTATTTTATGTATTATAGACCATTGGCTACTGATGAGTTTGTGAACTGCCTGCCTTTGGGTTGGATCTCTAGATCTGGTCTGTTTAACAATTTGAACAGCATTCTTGTAACACATCATTTTTTAAGATTCTCCCACATGCCAGACCTAAGCAAGGCTCTTGGGCTACAATGATGACCTAAAGGAGTGCTCGGCCCTGTGCTTAGCCCCTATAGTCTGGGTGCCAGGAGAGGGCAGATACGTAGTGATCAAATATTCATAGTACTAAACGTAAAATTCCAAACAAAGTCTGTGATATAAAGGAAAACTTCTATGAGAGTGGCAGACCTGAAAAGGCCCAGTCTGCCTGTGCTCCTAGAGTCTCCTTGGGGGGTTGCCTTACATCTAACAGACTAAATCTTCTGAGAAGATTCCAGAGGCATTTTGTCTCATCAAGAAGAATGAAGAAGTTTATGGCAAAAAGTCATCTCTTCAGTTGTGCTCTGTGAGCAGGGACTCTGTAGCAGACCTCTGGCGGCAAGCACAGTAAGCACGGGCTTCCCTCCCTCATGTCTCCCACCCAAGAAGGTCCCTGTCTTCAAAAGGCAGGCCCAAGGCTCCTCTTCCTCCAGCGACAGAACTGTAACAGCTTCCTCTAGGCTCTAGGGCTCTCATTTTGTACCTCCCAAGAGGGAGGACTCTAGACTAATCCATTAAGCCTGCTAGCTTTCCAAACCATTCATTTCCATTTGCAATGTCTGGGGACTCTTATGCAGCTGTGGCTCTGCTAATTTCTGCACTTGCATTCTAAACCCTTAGAGTCAAGATTTTACCTGAAGGTTTCCAAGTAATTGCTTAGATGGCACAATAAAGATATCCAGGGTTTCTTTTTTTAAAAATTATATGCTAATGAGCCTGTGTTCCTTTGCCAGGCAGCAGGGATGGGGGGCTTCGTTTTGGTCATCTCTGCTGAGTCATTCTGAGTCACACTTGATCCCAAATCTGTGGACTAGGAAAACAGAAAGGTGATGGGGAAAAGTGAAGTTTACGCTTGTCTTTTAAGTAACCCGAACAACTACAGAAGGCCAGCCCTAGGAACCTAACGTGAAAATCTTAGACTATTTTTTCAAAACCTGAAATTCTCTTAAATCCCCGTTGCAGTATTATTCAAGGTCTTTACACCCTCTCTTTGTCCCTAGGCTGTAACTTGTGCCTGGAATTCCTTCTCCAAGGTTCCCTTGTGGTATTTTAATAGTGTTGTTTGATACTGCAGCCAGTTTGTGTGTGTGTGTGTGGTTAGGGAGTTAAATGGGATACAGTGATGTGGTGGACTCTAATAGCCCTTGGAGGAAATGTTAGGACAAATTAAGTTCCAAGTAAGATAGCACCTGAAGGAACCCGGTCTATAGAAAGGAGTTACAATAGAAAGGAGAGCTAGGCAATTCCTGTTCATCCCTAAGTGATTAAGAGGAAATACTTACTGTCTATCAAACTGAGTTTGAAATTGGCTTTGGACTCAAGTGAGGAGCATTCACTTAGATTCCCTGGCCATTTGCCCATCTAGTTTTGTGTTTGCTTTTCTGCCTAGTTAAAAACCTAAGCATGTGTGTTAATTTAAGGGAAAATGGTACTCTTAAACTAAAGTGTACTCTTAAGGAAAAGGGGAATGGAATAATTTACATCTTTGCCCAAGGCACCAAATTCTATGAACTAACGATTGCCAAGTTTGGTCATTGATCACTACCACTACCAAACAGGTCTGGCATCTCTTACACATAATCCTGCTACCCAGGCCCACACTGAGAAAAAGCATTACAGGATCCTATAACCTAATGTTAGCCAGCTTTTCCTTTGGATAATAGTTAAACATCATCAGCGTATTTGAATCACAGATGGTTTTAGAGTAATAGAAATGTTTTTTCTGCTATTTAGAACAAAAGCAATTTTTTAAATATATATTTGTACAGAGAGACTGTATGTATTATATTTTAAAATATTAATGTATATGACTGTATGTATTTTTGTTCTGGTAAATGGTTTTATTTCCAATATATCTTTATTATAGATCCACTGAATAACCTATCATGTATAGAGTTCCTTTTAAAAAGTCTTCATTGGTGATAGATTTATTTTAGGAAAACAGGTTATACATAAAATACAATGAATACCTGTTAAAATAAAAACAAACCTCTTATACTGAGTGCTTAGCTTACTATGCCAAGTGCTCAGCTAAGCTTTCTACCTGCGTTGTTTTTACCTGCTCTGTTCCATGTGAGTTTCAGATGTGCCATTACCATCTTTATGATACAGATGGGGACAGAGAAGCTTAGAGAGGAGGAATAAATTAAAATTTTAGATACAATTTGAGGAGATGCAGCAAGAAGAAAAAATAATTCTCCTTCAGCTCTTATAAGTGTAGTTCTTTCCCACTTTGAAATATAATTTTTCTCCTCTACCCTCAACAGAAATAGTGTCACACAGCCAGTACATTGTAGAACTGGAACTCTAAAGTCACTGCCACCAAAATCCCGGCAAAGTAAAAGTCAGCAATCTTGGAAAATACAAGTTTTTTTTCTAATTAAGGATATCTTCCACTGCTGGGAATATGCCCTAAGAATCACAAAACATCAATTCAGAAGAACTTATGCACCCCTATGTTCACAGCAGCGCTATTTATAATAGCCAACACTGGGAATGGCCTACGGGCCCATCAGTAAATGAGTGGATCAAAAAACTGTGGCACAGTTTACACAGTGGAAGACTACACAGCAGAAAGAAAGAAGGAACTCCTGCCTTTTGCAACAGCGTGGTTGGAACTGGAGACTATTACACTAAGCAAAGTAAGTCAGTCAGTGAAAGACAAATACCATATGATCTCACTTATAAGAGGAATCTAGTGATCAAAATAAACTAATGAGCAAAATAGAACCAGAGGCATGGAATTAGGGAACAGACTGTCAGCTTATAAGAGGGGAGGGAGGAGGTGGGGGCTGATTGGAAAAAGGTGAAGGGATAGCCAAAGAACAGACATGAAGGACCCATGGACATGGACAATGGTGTGGGGACTGACTGTGGAAGAGGACGGCAGACTGGGTGGAGCGGGGCAAAAGGAGAAAAAGTGGGACATCTGTAATACCATAAACAATAAGACATGAAAAATGGGGGAGAAAAGGATACCTCCATTAGTGACATGATTTAAAAAAAACACCAAGAGAAGATTATTGCTTTGCATACCACATCATTCCTCTACCAAGAAAAATGGGGAATAACTCAGATATAAATAATGCAAGTGGCTGCTGAGTTAGGATGACATTCAAAAAGTCCCCATAAATTACATCTTGGTGACCTGATATGATTTAGTGTGGGTGATAGTCGTAAGTATTTCTTTTACTTGAAAACTAAGGAGACTAGAGAATACAAAGGTCAAGTGAAAGCTATTCAAATAATAGAATTTTGTTGGAAAAATAACTTCACCAGATACCATATTTCACTTGACACTGTTGTAATGTTGGCAAAAGAACGAATGACAGGAAATATAGTTACTAGGTTAAAGCTCTTGAATTACTTGATCAATATTTCTAAATCCAACTGAGAATTGTGGAGACAAAAGCAGGATCTTAAGAAGTCCTAGCTGTCGTTTATTTAGAGAAGTGTGAAAGGACTAGAGATTTAAACAGCGCCCACGCTTGTGATCTCCGCAGGTCAAACTTCAGATGAGATTGTCGGTCACTTGTGCTGTGTTCCAATTTAGCCCATTCAGTTGTGCCAGTGCCGACTCATTGATAAAGGTCGGCAGTTTTGACTTGGACTGAATTTTATTCATTTATCAAAAACTGACTCCATCTTAAGAGTAACAAGGGTTTAGACAGTATTCAATTTTAAAAAGTCTCTCCAGGTCAACTTACTAAGAAATTCTTAGTAAGAATTTCTACTTTTCTACTTTTTAAATGTAATGTTTGCCCCCTGTTCTCAACTGTACCATAAGAACTTACTGTTTGTTGTATTTTAAGAAACATTTCAAACAAAAGTTGCAAAAATACATAATTTTTTTACTTTTTTAATGTTGTTCAAGTACAGTTGTCTCCATGTCCCCCCACCAATGCCCCCCACCCCACCCATCCCCACCTGCCCCCCTTGACCCGGCCCCCCTGACCCTACCCCTCTTGGGCTTTGTCCATGTGTCCTTTACATGAAACTGTCATGCATTCTTGACTGTTGACCTCATGGCCAGAGATAAGAGTTATTCCGGGGAGAATAGTTCTACTTGAATATACTTTGCGGGGGGGGGGGGGCGCATTTCTATTTATTTTATTCAGGTGAACTTTTCTGCTCAGGAAATACAGCAGTAGGTAATTGTTTTCTGCAGAGTTTCTGTAGAGAGCCTTACCCGATTACATTATCAATTTAAGTCCTTCTGTCCTGCGCACTGTGTAATCTGAGTCAGAAGAAACTCTCCAAATCCAATTTGGAAATGAAGTATCAAAACTCTTTGAACAATTTGCACCGGACTGCATTATCTGATTTGGAAGAAATTGAGTCAGACCATTTTTATTTCTTGATGAAACAACTAACTCATTTAACTTACTTTAAAGAAATGACTCTCTTTGGTGGCTTTAAAAGTGTTACATGTCTATCCTATACCACCTGTTGTAATTACCCCTCATGCCTAGAACTTTTTTTATACTTGAAAATATTTTTAATAAATTCTCATGGTTCAAAATTCAAAGTATGCTCTAAAAAAGATCAAATATTAAGTTTCTTGTGTATTATGTAAATACATCTTATGCATATGCAAGCAAAATACATACTCTCTAGGAACCTTTAAAAAACATAACAGGAAAGTGCTTATCCTTATTAAATTAATATTTTAAAAGGTCTTGATACAGAAATAAAGGTTCCTGAAGTTTTTATCAGAATTTAAAAAAACAAGAATATGATTTTGTTTTATTTAAACAAAACAAGCCTTTAAAGTTGTCTTTAAAGGCATATTTTAAAAATTGTAATTATTTATAAACATGTTTACCTCCTTATAAACACTGCATAATTTACCTGGGCATGGAATTATATAAACAAAATCATCAATTTTTCAATTAGGTCTGTAACAAATTAAGTATGATATCCTTTAACCTTTACATCAATGGCGTAATTTTTCTTTATTAATTCAGATTTCATATCTCTACAAAGGACTTTCACCATTTTTTGTAGGAGAATGTAAAACTGCCTTTAAAATTCATTGATTAGGAATCTTATTCTCTAAAAATATGGGGAAGATGGGTGTACATTTTTAGTAATCCAGGCTGGACAATAAAAGCAGCTGCCCCTGCTCCCTACCTCTCTGTAAGCAGAAATCCAGAGAACCACTGAGAATGAGAAGCATGAAAGAACAGGAAGAGAATTTGGGGCCTGCCAAATCTGGGTTTAATTCCACTTCCTCCATTTAGTTACTGGGTGAATTCAGAAAAATTGCTATATAACCAGTAGCATCATTTCCATCATCTGTCCGACAGAATGGTGGTAATACCGAGCCTCATAGACGAGATTAAGCAAGGCTATATGGAGAACGCCCAGCATACCGCAGTGCTTTGCACTTGAAAATGGTCCTCCCGTTAGATTTGCCCTTTGTTTTCTTTAAGGTTAAGACAAGTCTTTTTTCTGCATTTTCAAACTTAGTATCTTTCATGGGTATAGATTCTCTAATAAAAAAAAGAACACATTATTTTAACATCTGTTTAAAAGAGCAAGGACAAGTATAAAACAACTAGTAGCTTTAAAATTGTTTTTAAGTTGTTAAAATAGGAGGGTCTCTGAAGGGAAATCTGAAGACATGTGTAAAATATGTAAACCTTTTAAGTCATAACCCAAGGTTAGTTACCTAACCAAGCTGATATATTATTTTAATGTGATATATATCACCTTTTAAGCAATATATGTTAAACATGCATTTTCTTACTTGTCTACCTGATTTCAAGGTGCCACAGGATAGACGTTGTTGAAGTTGAACTTTGTTACACTTCATGGCACCTAGATATAAATTTCATATGCTGCCAATGCTCAAAAATATTTGCTTAATACACAAAAAGCACTGTTATATGCAGTCAATTAACTATGAAGCTAATTTTTAAAATAATTTTTTGTTTGTTCAATTGTCTCCAATTTCTCCCCACTATCCACCCTGCCCCACTCATCCCTGCCTCCCACCCGCAAAGCTACCCTCTTCGACTTTGTCGATGTGTCCTTTATACATGTTCCTTGATGGCTCTTCCCCTATTTTCCCCCATTATTCCTCTCCCCACCCTTCCCACCAGTTACTGTCAGTTTGTTCTTTATTTCAATGTCTCTGCATTTTGCTTGCTTGTTTGTTTTGTTGATTAGGTTCCACTTATAGGTGAGATCATATGGTATTTGTCTTTCACTGCCTGGCTTATTTCACTTAGCATAATGCTCTCCAGTTCCATCCATGCTGTTGCGAAGGGTAGGAGCTCCTTTCTTTTCTGCTGCATAGTATTCCATTGTGTAAGTGTACCATAGTTTTATTATCCATTCATTTACTGATGGGCACCTAGGCTGCTTCTAACACTTGGCTATTGTAAATTGTGCTGCTATGAACATTGGGGTGCATAGGCTCTCTTGAATTGGTGTTTCGGGGTTCTTAGGGTATAATCCTAGCAGTGAAATTGCCTATGAAGCTAATTTTAACAGCTGAAATATCATGGAGATTAGTATTTGAAACACCACTTATCTTTTTTCTCATTGAACAATCTAATGAATACTGTTCAATGACTTTTCTCCTTTGCTTTCTGGGGACACATTTATACCTGTTTTTAACTTTGGCTCATTATGTTTCCTCTGAACATACAGCCTTCTAGTTCATCTGGAAAAATTGATTGGTGTGAAATAATATGCTGCTGTGATTGGCACTGATCTCACGGATCATCAATACAAGGTCCCTTTTAGAGACAAGGCAAGTGACTTGTCTCAGTCACTTGACTCCAGGGTCACAGCTCAGAGTACTAGTGTTGGTGGCCAGAACTCACGTTTTCTAACCCATAGCATACTTGGCTCTCTACAAAACTGGCTGCCTTGATTAAAGATGAAGAAAAGAAATTTTTTATCAATAAAAAATTGGACAAAGTTATAAAAGGTGTTTCCCTCTTATAAGTCATAGGAAAATTCCTGATGGTTCATTTATTTGGATTTTTGATCTTTAAAATAGTGGCTAACATCTATGACTGGGGTAAAGCAGTGATTTTCAACCATTTTCACCTCACAGCACTCATAAACTAATTACTAAAAATCTGCAGCACACCAAAAGTGTATTTTTTGACTATCTGCCCCCCAAAATAGGTTAATTTTGATTCATTCACACCAGATGGCTCTTGTTGTATTGGTTGTTATCATTTTTTTATTTGACGATCTTAAGGGAAAAGAGGTCAGTGCCCCTGACTAAATAGGTATTGTTTGTTTTATAAATCCTCGTGGCACACTAGTTGAAAATCGCAGGATTAAAGTGAAGGTATGTGAACACAAAGAAATTGATGTACCTTTGCCTGATTCCACTTTGCCAGTCAGCATCAGGAACGAAGGGTACACATTGTGACAAGCTGTGAACCAACATCAATCCTGTGGAATTTTTGACTATTGGGCATTCCTAAGTTCAAGGCCTGGCAATTCATCACTGGTTCTCAGATCTAAGCAGCTGGAACATCAAACGCTTTTTACAAAATGTCATTTGAATGAAATCATTGTAAACAACACTAGAAGCACATGAACTAAATTATTGTTGAACTACTCATTTGCTTAATTAGGTGGAAGATTGGAATGTCTTTTGCTTTACTGCTCTGCAATGATATGAGAGGTGTATGTTTTGTAACATGATGTTAAAGGACATTTATTGAGTACTCACCATGTTCCAGGTACATCGAAGCTTTCCACGTACCTATTATCACTTACTCTTTACAACCCCACTTGGAGATAACTCAGTATTATCCCCATTTTTCATAGGAGAATGTGTTGTTTCCTTTAACTCGCTGCACAGTGAGTGGTGGAGCTGGAATCCAGTCTGGGTCTGGCTGACTCAATAACCTCCTAATCCCTATGTTAAATCGGTTTCTCTGCCCATGCCATAAATCTTCTTGATCCTTCAGTTGATTTATTGATGTTGACATTTAATTTTAGTTTCTTTCAAAATGGAACTCTTACAGTAAAAGCCAATCAAACTGACTGGAGTTTGCATTTGAATAAACGTTTCAAGGTAACTGAACACTTTAGGGTTCTAGGAAGAAAGTGGGAGGGGGGAGAGGAAAGGGAAAGGCAGGATGGGGGAAAGAGAGGAAAGCAGAAGGAATTTAGTGTCCCTCTAAATCCTCTATTACTGTGTTGCTTTTTATGAGCATAAATGTTAGAGCACAGTTCCCAATCCTACTTTCTATTCCTCTGTAACCCCCCAAACCCGTTACTTGCAGGTCATTTTTTATAACCATTATGAAATCCCATTTTAATGGGGAGAAAAATTTCTTCTGGATTCCCCTAGCAAATATCTCCAGGGAAGTCTTCTGAAGAGCTCTGATTGAGAAATTGACTTTAAATGTCTTATTTTTTGAAAGATCTTTTATTATGATCTCTGCAAAAGACATTTTTGTCTTTATAATTGGGGAAGTGTACTTTTTAAAGGTAATCATTGATGGAAAATTTTTAGATGTTTTCCAGACCCCGACCCAGCTTCCTGGCCACTGCTTTGTGAGGTTTCCACCCTCTGGTTCCAGGAGGGGCCCGCAGGCAAAATTTAGCAAGAAGTAGAGTCACTGAGTCACTAATTGCCTGAGGTCAGGTTTTCCAGAGTAAATTGTGAAAGGGACTTTAAATTTGAAGATTACAACCTGAAGTTTGTTTTTGAGGCGGAAATAATACATACTGTAAGAGACAGTTGTAAGCCCAAGTGACCTAATTTGCAAATAGCATTAAAAAAAACAGAAAAAGTGAAGTTGGAGAGCCTGGGGGTTGGAGCACCTCCTAATAGGTAGCAGAGGATGAGATGCAACTCAGGAAACAAATAGCAAGCAAAAGAGGAGAGAAGGCAGTCATAAACATTTCTAAGAAGAGGACCAGTGGAAAACTAGATTGAACTCATTTATCTTCCTTACACATCAGGGACTCTACTACCTTGTAATTCATCATTGTTATTTTTGTTACCTCCTATTGCTTTCCCTGCAGTTATTGACCTAGTATTCATTCATATGAGTTTCACATGTGCAGAGGAAACAGGATGGGTGCAGTTAGGAGATGGTGTTTCCAACTTGACAGTAGGTATGTCAGGGGAAAGTCGAGGTCGGCCTTAAGAGACACAAGCTCACCACACCCTGTGGGCAAGTGGAAGAAAACAGGAAGATAATTACAAACTCTCTGAAGTCAGAAGGGAGCCCCTGGAGGTATGTCTACGGGAACCTCCAGATCCTGTCACCTTTAGGCCCCACGACACACCCAGTTAGAGTCTGAGGAAAATTCCAAGATGAGTGGGACAGAGTCCTGCCGTCATGGAACAAGTAGAGTGCCCCTCACAGTCGGAACATCTTCTCTTCCATGCCCACTATGGTCCAGCATGTACTCGTTTAAAAATGTCACTTAGCAGAAGAGGTCTTTCTCTCAATAAATGTGATTTCAGAAAGAAGCCAGAGTCTATATGTCTTTTTAAAGCCCAGACCTGCTTTAGATGAAGTGGAAGGGGGAGAGGCTAGGAGTCCCACCTGGTTGCTCTTCATCATATTCACTTTCCAGGGCAAGCCCCTCAAAAACATCCTCAGAAACAACAAAACACCAAGAAATAAGACCCTGAAATTGTCCACAGTCTTGGCTTTATTAAAAACAGACTAGGAATATATGGCCTTGAAAATATTATCGGACCTCTCTGGGCCTAATCAATGAAATAAAAGTGTCACCTAAACTTTTTAAAGATGGTTCTAGTTGTGAACACCCTGAAAACTGCTGTCACAACTTATTTGGACAGGCAGGTCACCGACAGGAAAGAAATTGAAAGGTTATTTAGACTGTGGTGTCATCAACTATTTAGAATATTTTCATTTTGTAAGTACAAAGAAATATCAAATTGTGAATTTTCAAGTAACAGCATTAGCAGAAAATGCATTTTGTTAGGGGTTTTAAAAGATCACCTAATTTTTTGATTTAGTCTACCAGTTATATTGCATTTTCTTCCCACTTGTGATCCTGAAACTTCTGGAACTTTCCTTCTGCCATATAAGTAAAACATCCATTTACACTGTGCATAAGTGATTTGTATTTTATAGATGGAGGGTTCCATAACACAACCAGAACGTGTGTACGTAGGTGTAATGTTTATCTTCAAGGAACTCTGATGATTGCTGAATCTAGCCAGACTGTTGCGCCCTTCAAAGAATGGCTGTGTCCTTGACCCTGACCTAGTAGGAGTAGCAGATCTAGTAGGAGTTTTAATCTCTCGTCAGAGAATCGCGTCTGGGAACATTACTACTCCTCTAGTTCCTACAACCATCTCTGTACAATAAGAATGTCTGCTGGAGGTCTCAAAATCCTGATCCTCCGGAGCGAACACTTTTACCCGCTATTCTAGAATACAGATGTCTTGGTATTAATTCTAAATAAGATGAAGCAGCAACATTTTCATTGAAAAACTTTCGCTAAATTCTTTTGAAAACAGTCTAGCTGTTTTTAAATTAGAGCTTGTGAGAAAATAGTCCTTAGTCTAAGAACTTTAACACTTCCTGGTTTTGGGGTTTCCTCCTTCATTTGTGCAAAGTGAATGTATATCTAAGGGCCTATGTCTCCAACCCCCACAAAAAGAATTATAATGACCACCAGATTTCCAATCCAAGAAGTAAATGAACGCACCAAACCTGAGTATATATCCCAGGCACCACCACCCGCTACCATTCCTGAGTTCTTTAACTAGACCCAGTTAGCAGGACATGACTTGACTGAAATTTATAGCTGCACTGAGACATGTAGCTAAAGAAAGCTCTTCGGCGAGGCATCATCTCAGACTTCTAAAGCAGTAGGATCGTTTAACAGAAGTGTAACCCTCTGAAGTAATTACACAAGTGCAAGTTGCAACTGCTTCATCTGCTCCCAGCATCTCTGGCGATTGCCCGCAAGAAGAACAGGTGTCCTCTAGCCAGCCCGGCCATTCATATGGGTCTACCTCTGCATACATTTTAATTGTGCTTCTCAGTTTGGGCAATTTTGTATTATTTTGCTCTATGCCCCTCACCCTTTCCCCCTGCCCTCTAAGATGTGTTGGTTTCTGGGATCCATCATCTTCCATTTTGTAATTTGTATTTCGCACTTGCCTGTCCCTAAGCATCAATGCAAGTGTGACAACATCAAGGCCTAAGGAAACCTCTGTTTTGCAGTAGGTGTCCCTAGACAGTGACCTTTACAAAAAAAAAATGAGAAAAGTGTTTCACTGTTCTGGGAAAACCCCTTTTCTGCTATCCCTGCCCCCTGTCCCTCCTCCTGCACGTAACTGTCAGAGTCATTTTCTTCTAAAATGCAGTTCTGACGGTGTCACTCTCTTACTGCCATCCATCAGTGCCTTCAAGGTAAAGTTTAAATGTCTACTTCTCACCTAGAAACAGTGTCCTAGAGTAAAATGACCAGGGGCTTTGCTACTAGATACACTTGGCCTCAAATTGTGGGTCAGCCTAGGTATAACCTTTCTCGTCTTCTGTTTCCTCATCAGCATAATGGAGTAGCAAACATTGTTGGGAGATTATTGGAGAAATCGTAGGAGAGACCAAAGATAAAATGCCCAGTACAGAGCAAATGCTCAGTTAGTGTAAGTGTCCTTTCTCCACCTTCCCCTCCTTGTCTGGTTGCCTTTACTGCTTCAGGCTCCTTCCTCCCACACCCATGCCTTCCCTGCCTGTGCTCTCCTGGACTCCAGCCCACATTTTGTAGTTTCCTCATCGAGCCTTGCTCTCCCACACCTCAGTAGTGTTTGCCTACTTCTTCTGCCACCCTTGGAAGTCTTCTCCACCCTATTCTCTTAAAGAAACCAGAGGCACCTATTTTCCCCTCAGTATAGTGATTCCTGAACTCCTCCTGGATTTAAGCTTCCTCTTCTGTACTTTCATCAAATCCTTCACAGGCTTCTTTCATCTTCCAATGTCATGATAAAAGCAGGTCTTACCTATCTTCGCTAATTCACCATTACTTCCTGAGAGTGAAGTCTGTGTCTTACTCACCCATGAAACCCCAGCCCCCATTTATTTCCTAGCACATGTTGGTCTAATGATTGAGTGAACTGCCCAAAGGGCAGAATAAACATGGCTTTGTAACAGTGGCATAGCTGCTGACCTATCAGTGCAAAAAGCAACACATCTAACCCTAGAAGGGTAAAAGTGTTGAAGGCAGAGGACTAAATAGCTCGTAAATAAGACTGAGGATTTCTTTCTGTAGGGAGTCAGAAAATGCAACCTAGCTGAAATGGCTTCAGCTTTCCCTCAGTAAGCGGTTGCTGTGGGGACATATGTGAGAGGAATACCAACATCATTATGAGAAACACATGCACCAAATAGCTATGCTTCTGATGCCGTTCTCAAATCTGAAACAGTACCCGCTTTCAGGGACAGAATTGAAGTAACATGTGTCCCCAGTGTTTGGCTTCCCTCTTACCATGGACACTGTAAACAATGAGATCCCCAGGGACTTGGCCTTTAACCTTGTTAGGGTGGCTGAGGGTGTTGTGTGCACACAGCCAGCACCTGCCACGGGGGATCATTTAGGTCTTCTGCTGCTGTTTGTTAGTCAGCTCTTCCCTGGGGAGTATCCCTGGGTCGTATGGGAAGTGTCAGAAGATTTTAAATTGTTGGTTACATCCAGTAGTTCCTAAGTGTTTTTAGCAAGTTTTTCTCTAAAATGTCCCATCTTTATCTAACTTACTTTCACAGATACCTTTTCACTCTTTCTACTGAATGGTGGTTTATCCCTGCCCTTTCATACCATGGAGTTTTCCTTGCCTTGAACACCTCTTCGAATTTATTATTCCTAGCCCCACAAATAACACTTTGCCCTCATATCCAAATCCCTTCCCTCCCAGTTTTTTTCACAATAACTTTTTCCCCCTATAAAAGTGTACACAAACTCCAGGGAAAACCCCAGTTTTTATAAACCCTAATTCAAAAAGTTACATCACCAAGGCAAACATCAAAATTCTTGCACCAAAGGATGGAATTGGAACTTGAAGTTATTGGTGCTTGTGGGTCCCCTTGGGCTTGTAGGCAGTAGTCCAGGGAGGCCCAAATGTGGGCAGGAAAGAAAGTACCCGAGCCTCTCGTATGCATACAGTTAATGCCCAACATAGGCTGAGGACCTGCTGTTCCAGTCTGTCTGGGACCGAAGAGTTCCCTGGCATCGCAGACATTCGGTGCCAACAACTAGGGGAGTCCTGGGAAAATTGGGATGAGTTGATTCTCCTACCTACCTTTTGCTGCTTACTCTCTGCCCTTTTAAAGTCCTCATTTCTTTGAAACTGCATTGATCTTCATTTCCTCCTGATTCTGGCTGTAAGCAAATATTCGAAGATCTTGGACCAGCACGTGCCCCAGGGAGAGGCCTGCTTACAGTAAACATTATCATGTGAGACAGTAGCAAATAGACGTCCCATTCTTGTGCCCATTCTGATGTGCTTGTGCGTGGCTGTCCGGAGTCAAGTGTAATGGTGTCTTGCATATCTGGATGTGTTCATGTTGATAATGGTCTATACCTCATTCTTATTACCTGAGACATAGCATTTCCTACATTATGTGCAATAGTCCATTTAACTCTGTTGATAGACTTGTAGATTATTTCCAATATTTTTTTCTACTACAAAAAACATTTCTAACTTCCCTGTACCTGTACATTTCTGTGTCTTTATGTGAGCTATATTCATTGGACAAATTCTTAACAATAAAGTTACACTTAAACATGTCATAGATGTTGCTAAGCTACCTTCCAGAAAGACTATATCAAGTTACAGTCCCACCATCAACGTAAGAAGTGCTTGTGTTCCCACTCCCACTGCCCTTAGGATGTACAAAGTATACGTTGCCAACCAGGAATCTGTGGTCACATTCATCTTTTGCATATGGTGTGTGTACATGCTATATTTTTTTATCCTTGCTTTATTGTCTTTTGATACAATACCTATCACATAGTATGCCTTTGGTAAATGCTCTTTGAATGAATGGATAATGAAAGTCTTAATAAGTTAATGTTATTATCTATATTTTTGTTTTTAAAAAAGATTTTACTTAAGAAAAAGAAGATGAAAAATATGAACAGTGAAAGGACAGCAAACTCACAGTTGTTAACAACCACACCTAAAACAAAAGCAAACCAAGAGGACAGCTAGATCAGGAGCGGAACCATAGAAATGATGAACACATGGAGGGTTAGCAACAGGGGAGTGGGAGGAGGAGAAGGGAGGAGAAGGTACAGAAAATAGCATGGACAGTAGGTAGAAAATAGATGGGGGAGGGCAAGAATAGTAGGAGAAATATAGAATCTAAAGAACTTGAGACACGTGGTCATAAACTAAAGAAGGGGAGTGTGTGGGGGGGATGTGCAGGGTGGAGGGGAATGAAGGGGGGGATAGAACAACTGTAATGGTATAATCAATAAAATATTAAAAAGAGAAGATAAATAAATAAATAAATAAGATTTTATTTATTTATTTTCAGAGAAAGGGAAGGAGAAAGAGAGGGAGAAAGACATCAATATTTGGTTGTCTCTCCTGTGCCCCGAACTGGGGACCTGACCTAAAATCGAGGCATATGCCCTGACTGGGAATCAAACTGGCGACCCTTTGGTTCACAGGCTGGCGCTCAATCTACTGAGCCACACCAGCCAGGGCATACTTTTTCTTATTCCTCCTTATGATACATGAAGATTTGGAAAATGAATGTCAAAACTTGTATTTCAACAAAATTCCATGGCTTCTTATCATCTTAAGGCAAGAATCTTGCTCAACATGGTATCACTACTGCCTGGCACATAGAAGATCTTACATATTGTGAATGAATGAAGTATGAGGTAAATAGAACTTGGATGAATTATATCCTCCTGCACCAGTGACAGGCATTTCTGAAAAATGAGCTCAGACCAGAGAAGGCTGTGCTTACAGGTCCAGAATTTCAACTTTCAATAATTATCACTGGAACATCACACTTACTTCCTTGGTTCCAAGTAAATTAAACAGGCGTGGCAAGAAAAAGAAAAAGGGTTATGACTATCAACCTGGGGCTGGGGACCACATTTAATTTAATTTATAGTATCTATAATACCTCTGCTGTCTATGAAAGGTTAAAATTTTCCTAGAGAAAACAACTACCCCTGCTTGCCAAAGTACACGTAAAATGCACTGATCGCTAAGAACAAAACACAAACCAAACCAAAATAAAATGAACCAACTAGCAGCAGAAATCCATGGCCTTTGTGTAGTTGGAGGACCACCAGATCTGCTCCCCAAAGACCACCATCCCTCAGAGCATAGGTGCTCTGCAAGACAAGCACATGCCAGGAAAGGGATGCTTGGGGAGGTGCAGTCCCTTCCTTGTGTCAGTTTCCTGGGTCATTCGGGGTCTTAGGAAAAGCCTCTTGTTAGTGCACTGAATTGCACATGCATTATGTAACTCTTTGCAAACCAAAGAGCTGAACCCATGGTTTCATAGCTATTAAAATATGCCACAAACCAAACCACCTGTGAGGCGCCAACTCAGCAAATGTGCCTCTGCGAAAAGCAGTCATAAAACACAGAAAGCGGGGATGAAAGAAGCCTGGATAACAACCTAGAGTTCATATATTCAATATCGCGAGAGGCACGAGAGAAAAACGGCTCCATGAAAGTTGAAGGAAGATGGCAGGAAGGGGCTCCGGAATTCGAGGCCATTGTCACTATGTGAAAGAGTGACCACAGTGGGTCCCCGTTGGAAACACTGCAGTTACGGATAATTACGTGCCAGTACTAGGAGAAATGCCAGGCATTAGAATGTATGTTTAATGTGAAAATTGCATTTTGGATGGTTTTTTTTCCCCCAAACCTCAATATATAGCTTACTCTGTAGGGCATATTTCTGATGGAAAAAAATAATGCCAGTGTTAAATGATACAGTGTTAAAATAATCCTGTATCATTTTAGTTAAATACAAAGGAATGTGACTTTTCAGAGACAAAAATCTCTTTCTCAGTCTCTCTCTCTCTCTCCTGCAAGACAGCATTAAGTTTTTTAAAACATGATCTCTTTGGCTATAATTGAAATTAGACTCTATGGAAGAAAGGGAATGATGGGTCTCCTCAAAGGCCTCTTGTCCTACTGATTTGATTAGTTATACTTTGTTAATAAGGTGGCCTTAAGAGCTTTATTATTGATGGAATCCAAGGAATTATAGATAAGGAAAATTGGTACCAAGCATTATGAATTTTCTCTCTCTCATTTTTTCACTCCAGTTGCCTCATTTTTTCCCTACATCTCACAGTCTTAGCCCACATCCCCGTAGACATAGCTTATAGTCTAACCTTTTCTGAGGAAGAGAAGTCATGGAATACTGAGGAAGCACAAGTGGGGTGGGGTAAAAGGAGTAGCAGCAAGGAAAAAAAGAAAGTAAATAAAATAGGTAATTGATTACAGAACGTCTCACATCTTGACAAGAAACACAGGTAGTTGCTAAGTTACAGAGATATCACCCTTGCAAGAAGTATTCATGAGGTTGTGTAGAACCACTGCCTCTTTGGACATTCCTCTTGGGGGGGAAAGGGTAAGCAGTTTTTCTCCCACACGTCATTTGTCTCTCACCAGTCAGTTTGCTCTACAGAGCCTTGACCCTCCCAGAAGTCCCTGGGGAAGTCAACGCTCCAAGTATCTTATGTATCATCGAATGGCTCCTGTGGAGCCAAAGGCTGTTGCCCAGGCCAGACCCCCCAGGGTCAGGAGGCAGAAAAGATGAGGCAGTTGCAGTGATGACCAAGACTTTCTGGGCCGACTCCAGCCAGGAAGCCGGGAAAGTAGCCTGTGCCCAAGGGAATAAAATGAAGCCCAGTGCACTCACCTACATCGTAATGGCAGAATTAGAGTGGATCATACCAGAGATTTATTGAATTAAGCTTCCCTAATGTCCAGATATAGTGCACTGTACGTTTAGTTCTTCATCTCCTGTTGCTTGAGTGCCTATTTTATACAGGTGGTTTGCTAAATGCTGCAAATAAATTGTCTTGCTAGATCCTCAGAATTCTATTTTACAGATGATAAAACTGAGACTTAAAAACTTGCTGCTGTTCACCTAGCTGGGAGGTGGCGAAGCTAGAACTTGAACCTGGGTCTAACCATGTCAGAGAGTCAGCATCCATTTTACTGTCCCTACTAGAAAAGTATGAATTCTCGCTATGAGTAGCAGTGAGGAGGGAAGTCCTCCTCTTCTTCATGCTTACAACAAAACGGCTGCCTTTTTGTTCTTTGTGTTAAATGCACATGACAAGATTTTCATAGCTGTATGTGTGTGTGTGTTGGAGAGAGAGAGATTGATTTGCGGTGAATTTTTCAATTTTCAAAAGAATAAGAGAATAGAAAAACAGTGGATGCATCATGGGCAGAATGTTTGATGCCCGTGTGTCTTTAACATACACTGACCACAGTACCAGTAGCAAAAGGAATCGAGAAATCCCAGCCGCGATAGGGAGGTCTCCCTTCACCTGAACAGACTTGACTTGCTCCCGTTGTCAGATCAGGTTGAACATGTTTAACATGATTATTTCTACAGCCTGTGGGGTTCAATGACAAGGACATTTGTAATACATCATATCAGGTTAGTAATATTTTAAGGCAGAGCTGAAAACAAATACCACCTCCCACGATCAAGTGGAAGTGTTAATAATGTCAACATGCCATCAATGCCACGAAGTCCTGTGCCTGTATAGCAGGAGTAGCAATAAGAATTTATCTTTTTTAAAGATTTTATTAATTTATCTTTAGAGGGGAAGGGAAGGAGAGAGGGAGAGAAATATCAATGTATGGTTGCCTCTCATGAGTCCCCTGCTAGGAACTGGCCTGCAACCCAGGCATGTGCCCTGACTGGGAATCGAACCACGATCGTGTGGATCGCAGGCCCGGGCTCAATCCACTGAGCTACACCAGCCAGGCGGAACTTATCTTTAAGAGAGTACAAAGCTGGCGTTATTTTCATGTGCTCATTAATTGTATGCTTCCCTATGTTAACTATCTTTAAAAACCATACCTGAAATGTATTGCAATGAAATACTAAATTTGAAATGTCATTATTCCATGGAATAAGGTTCCCTGTATGGTTTTGAGATTTGGTATTCTTGATTTCAACTTACACATGTGTTGAGTTGTGTAGCGGTCATTTAGGTCAGTGGTTCCCAAGTGGCACATGTAGAAAATCATATTTCTAGTGAATCTAAAGGAAATAAAGTGTGTGGCTTGTCTTCAGTCTTCCACTCATTTGCTCCAAGGATTAAAAGAAATTGCTATCTTGGCTCAACTCTGATCCATATTGCTTGGCACACCATTAGGAAGTCTAATGTATATATGAAAAAAAAACTTCATTCTTCATTTACTTTTTATCTTTAAAACTATACCTTTAATAATTCCAGTGAAATATGTGTGAATGAATGCATAGTATAGTCATGTGGAGTATTACAGAAGGCAAAAGGTAAAAATTGGGGAAGTAAATGAAGGAAGGATTATAAATTGGATTACCACACAGTTTGAAACTAAGACATGCATCACAAAAGTTTCTAAGTCTGGCACAGGCCTGCAAACCAGAGGATCACAGTTCGATTCCCAGGCAGGGCACATACCTGGGTTGCAGGCCTGTTCCCTGCAGGCCAACTCCCAGCAGGGGACACACAAAAGGCAACCATACATTGAAGTTTCTTTCCCTCTTTCCTTCCCCTCTAAAAAAGATAAATAAATAAATAATTAAATAAATAATTTAAATTTTAAAAAAAAGTTTCTAAGTCTGTGTATCAGTGGAAAGATTCTGCTAGGTCTGTGGTTCCTAGACTTTAGAATTTCAAGCAAAAATATTGAGAGGCCCAACACAGGATTACTACCTCATCTACTCAATGAGACTATTTTCAACAGAACACCTACCATATACTAGACCCATGGTTTCAGGTTAGGACATTTATGTCTTATATCCTATATACATTTAATACCACAAAATAAAAAAAAAGACATACAGAGCAGTCATCCCCAAAAAGGGACTGCTGAAACTTTTTGTTAAGGTATGTGTGTGGAGCTATGTTACATTAGCCTTGTTGTTATTTATTTTTATTAAATTTCATTTCACCAAGGGCCAGTAAGACTTCATTTTGGAATAGCATGTGTCCAGGTGTTTTAGAATGACCATGAGAAAGTCACTCATCAGGATATAGAATTATTTCACGTGATCTCAGAAACTTCTAGTGAGAAATGTATCTGTCAACTATTGAATATGACATAGCAACCCAACTTCATGTAACACATTTTTATCAACTTGTGTACCAGGCACTATAATGGCAGCTGGGGATACGTAGATGAACTATGTGGTCACAGTTCTTCCTTTACAGTCTACAAGGGCAAGGGATACATTTAAAAAAATATATGATTGAAATACCTTAAGGACCATGAAGACAAAATACAAGTTGTTGTGAGAACATATAATCAAGTTAGCATCAAGCTGTCTCTGAAGGGCCACCCCGTGCGTGTTGTATATTGAAGGCAACTTTTGTGCATTTTAAAAAGGCACAATCTCTGGGCAGTTAGATCACACAACGGCCACCCCCTCAGCAGGATGAATTAGAAAGTGGCACCCTTCCCTCCAGCTTATACCGGCCTCCCCACAGGGAGCAGGGGGCTAGGTGAAGGGGACATTGCTGTGAAGGAGTTTAAAGAAGGGAAAGACACCATTCAATTTGCATTTTAACCTTATTTATTCATTTGGAGTGGGTAGATGTGACTAAATGCTTTCTTTCCATTTGTTGAAGTAGAGCAGAAGGAATATCAAACATCCAAAGCTGGCTGAGATGTTGATCTCATGCAAAACTTTTACTAGGTGGGTAAACCACCTGACAATTCCAAGAGAAAAGAGAGTGGCTTTCCTCCAGTGCCTGAGGCAGGATTGATTGGTTCAGGGCTAAGTCATCGACCTGGCCATCCTCTTCTGCTCCCACATTCTTCTTTTGACATCTGGGTTTCCTTGATTCCTATCCAGCCGAGAAGTGACTCAGACCCCTCTGGCTTTGCTTATGTTTGGGTGAGCCACCTCATACAGGTGTGGCTGTAATTTGTTTCTGAGTTAAATACAATTATTATTTTAGATTAAGTTACTGGTTCCTGAAAGTGGAGAAGCACTTATATTTTGATAACTTTTGTTATTAATGAAGTGAATTTAATTTTGCAGTAATGTGGAGTACAGTGAAAATGTGCTTCATGGGACACTGCGACTTGCCTCGCAGATGGAGGGAGAGCTAGGTTTCCCAGCCCCAGAGCCCTTCATGTGAGTCTGCCTTTAAGTTTAAGGAATTAATTCGGGTTCTTCTCTTAGTGGGCACAAATGTCCTTATTGCCTAGGTCAGTATTGGCAGTTTATCTCAGGAGGAGGAGAACCAGAAACTGGTTCATAATCATTTACCATTCAAGTAGCTCTCCCCAACCAGTTTCAAAATAATCCTTGAAGAATTTTTAAGAGCACAATTAGGCTGTGTAGCTACTTGACATCAATCAAACACTCACTGTAAAATGCATTCCACTTACAGTTTATAGAAATTTATTATGTAGGCCTATACTCATGTATTTGGTTCTAGTTTCTCACTAGAAAAAAAGGCTTTAAAGAAATATTGCCTCTTCAATTTTAGTAGCACTTCTCAGATCTAAGTCTGGCTACAAGGAGAAAATTACTGTCTGTCCTTTGTCCTACTTTATTAGTCCTTCCCATTGTTATGATTCTCCCCATTTTTAAAAATCACCATCAGTATCATTATTCTTTATTGGATTTCTCCTGCATGTGAGGTGTTGTTGGTTGGAGCTTAGTAAACATTATCTCTAACCCTTTCAACAATGCCTCAAGGTAGGGACCATTATTCCTATTTTACAGACAGGGAGACTGAGGCTCAGACAGGTTAAGGTATGTTTGAAAGTTATGTAGTAGCAAATGGTACAATTGGGTTTTCAATTTAGGTCTGTCTGACTCTGAAGCCAGCATCTTGGACCTCATCCCACCTCTTCTCCTCCATCCTAGACCAGAACGTGACACACATCTGTCAAAAAGGGTGTCAGAAGGTGACTTATAAATCAGTGACAGTCCTCTGAGGAGAAGTCAAAACTAATATGGGGAGCTGGGGGTGGGTAGTACAGAAGGTAAATATTATATCCAGAAGTAAGCAAACAGTAAGCCAATGGTTTGACTTAAGGAGCAAATAAATTACATTAGTATCACAACATTACAATCAGGTGGCTGGAATCTAGGTAGTAAATGAGGCAGAATGATGGCTGGGTGCAGGGGCTCACACTCTTAGAACCCGGGTAAATATTTGCCTTCTCCCCAGACTCCATCATTACTTTTTAAAAAAAAAAAACATATTTCACACATATTTTGTTCTGTTTCACTGAATAATCTTTTCACTAGCTGTGGAACTCAATGAAAACAAACAGGAAATTTATTAGATCCCTGTTCCTCTACACATCTCTGAAAATTCACTTTAATCAAGAAATTTGAAGTTATTATTTATTTGTTTGTTTGAAAAACAGAAACTTCATAGGCAAACTTTAAATGATCAGGAGCAACGTGGGGTAGAAAGCGTGCAGCATTTGGAGTGAGATCGCTCAAGCTTTTCAGTCCTGTTACTAACAGTTGTGTGACCTTGAATAAACCACAGAACCACCTCTGGGCCTCAGCTGCCTCACATGGAAGTGGAAGGGTTATACCAGAGTAACCTGATGTTCCTTTAATGTTATGATTCCAAATAGTGCAAGGTACAAGTAATGATTGTGCATTTCATAGGTTGTAGGTGTCTCGGTGACCCTACAACTATGAACTATCATTGTTCATTCATTGGTAGATACCAAAAACATTTTGATTTGTCTGTACCAAAGATTGGGCAAATGAAACCAACCTAGGTAGGTGTGTGATATCCTGTCATCGTATTCAATGACCTCCCTTCTTAAGCACCTAGCTTTAAAATGTAGATATTTCTGAAAAGCTTTTGGATAGTCTGGGGCTGTAATAAGGAGGTCTTTTCCTTTCCTTTCCTTTTCCTTTCCACTGCAAAGGAAAGTTTTATCATCATCGTAACAGCTGCCCCCAAACTGCCGTGTAGAAGGTGAATGATGGATTTTAGCATCTGGTAGCTTCCTTATAACTCCTGACTTTGAGACCAGGCCTCTTCAAAAGCCATGAAGTTCCTCTACATTTAGAGGAAAATGTTAAATTCTCAATGGTACTGTTTTTGTATTCAGCTATTTTTATTATCACTCTTATTATTCAGTTGTGATTACTTCCCTTCTCCTGTAAGACCCTCGGACACAGACAACAGTATTGGAATTACCAGAGGGAAAGGGGGTGGAGGCAAATGGTGATGGAAGGAGACTTGACTTTGGGTGGTGAACACACAATACAATATACAGGTGACGTATTATAGAATTGATACCTATATAACTTAAAACCTATGTAATTTTATTAACAAATGTCACCCAAATAAATTCAATTAAATGTTTCAAAAATTAAAAAGAGGAAAGAGTTGCTTGCTTCAATCTGAAAAAGCGAATTTGGGCTTGACTTTTGGACCTGATGCTCCTGTTCTGACCCAGAGAGTAAGCTATGAGTACTTAACTGAATGGGTTTTGCCCATTGTGTAGGGGGAAATCACCTTACCGAAGGCTCTAGTAGAATGTAAAGAATAGTCAGAAGTAGGTTGAACGGTCTTGCCTGGGTGAAGGCACACATGCACACACAGAGGTCTCTAAGCTCAGACACAGAGGAAGCTCCACTTAGTCCTCCCTTTCAGGGGGTCTTTGCAGGAGAGAGAACGACGCCTTCACTGGCAGGCTGCCACAGACGAGAAGGGTGTCTGTCTGAGTGCAGGGCTTGCTGGAAAGAGGAGTCTCGTTTCAGAAATCCAGTCCACGTTTTACTGAGAGTCCAGGCACTGTGAATAAGAGGAGCCTCAGAGGGCTGGTTTCTGATGTCGCACTAGGCACGATAAGAATGCCATTGACGTCAGCAGAGTCATCATCAGGGAGAATGGCACCCCAGCTCTTGAAACCACACCAAGCAATTGCAGTGCTTTTGAAAATTAAAAGCTGGTGCTTGGGGGGGAGGGGAAGGGCGGCAAGGGGAAGAGGGGAGGAGGAGAAAGAAGCAAAGATGGGGAAGCCATGGCTCCAGCTGAACTCTTCTTTCTTTTATGCATTTTCTGTGTTTTAAAAAGGCAGGCACCCGGGTGCTCCTGTGCACGTATACACACTCTCTCACTAGGCACCATAGCCTGCATTGGTGGGGGGAGAGGATGGGAGAGAGAAAGAATTTAATTTCATTAACATTTCTGAATTCAGATAAAAGAAACTGTGCCACCCAGGTGCTGGACAGAGGCCCTGAGCCACAGGAGAAAATAAAAACCTCTGAGAATGAAATTGTTGAGCTAAAACTGATATGCTTGAAATGTGTGCTGATGAATAGATTACAAAGGAGGAATTAAACACTTCAAAAGAGCTACTACAAAGCACAGATTCCTCCCCCCGCCCCCCACCTCTGCAGATTCCCAAGAGCTTGTGTGTCTCTGAGAAAATGACAAAGTTGTGGGTTTGGAGAGAGAGCACTGCGGGCATGTGGTGATTTCAGCTTTCAGAGGCGCCTCCAAGAACATCACCTCTGGCTGCAATTCGAAGGTTACCTAGACTGGAAAACGTCTAGGAGGTTCGGAAGTCTGTGAAAACAATTCTCCAGTGTAAATTGTCCCCACTTTCAAGTTCCACAGTTACTCTAATCCTTTCATTCTCTTCCCCAATTATTCTGCCAGCCCCACCCTCCCTCCAGCAATATTAAAATGGCATAGAGTAGACTTGATGATATCAGCCCACAACTGTGCTTTATTTCACAGCATTGATTGGCAGCTTCCCAAGTCCATCGACTCCTTTGCTGATCTGATTTTCATATCCATGTCCTTCAGCTACACCAGAAAAAAATGAATGGTTTCTGAGCCACAGAGACGTTAGAAGGGAAACAAAAGAACATATGCACACAAAGCAGAATCTGGCAAAAAAAAAATGTGGACTTACTAAACTGCATTTTTTGAAACTCGTATTTTAAATGGGCTGGTGGTAGAGGAGCCACGTGCGAGAGAAGCACAGTGGTAGTTCTTCGTTTTCAGAGACCGGTTTGTCCGTGAAAAGGAAGGAGCAAGAAACAGCACTCTTTTCAAATACACAATTAGGACTTGGGGTAGGACCCACCTTTCTCTCCCATTTGTTCTTAACAAATAGTGAAGGTTACATTGCAATGGGCTTCTTCCATTTAATGTGACCAGGTATATAAAGAGAGAGGGAGTTTAGCAAAGCACATCCACTATGTACACTTAACGTGTCTCACTTACTGTGATAATGGAAAGACGGCTCATTATCTGTGTGGGACTTTGGTTTGCACCCTCTGAAAAGATACAGGTAAATCTGTAACTTGGCTCATAGTGGCTGTTTTTGTTTTGTTTTTTGGTTTTGTTTTGGGTGAGGTTTTTATATGTGAAATCTTTGCTTGCTTCCCACCTCCTTCTCTTACTCTCTTCCTTTCTTCCTTTCTTTTAAAAACTACTTCTTTTTAATACCAGAAAAAGGGAAAGGATTCTGAACCTGCAGTCCTGGGATTTGATAGGGTTTGGGATTGTGCCCTCAGAGGACCAGAGCCCTTCTCCGACTACAGAAGCCTGAGTTCCAGATGGTGCACCGGGTGAGGAAGTGAGGGTGGCATGGGGATGGGCCTTCTCACAAGGCTATTGTCTCCAGAAAGGTTAAAAAGCACTGACTTCTGTATTAATCCTATCAACCCAGCACACACTGTTTTCATTCTTTCCAGCATTTCTGCTATGTTGCAAGTTGTTTTTGTTCCTGTTGGTATATCTGTCATCCCCCCATCCTGCCTCACCTCTCCCTTTCTGTGGTTCTCCATTATTCTCCATCCAGATTGTTTCTTCTACTGAGAAAGGAACAAAGCCTTTCTCTCCTCCTACCTACCTACAGGTTGCTTTTGCTGCTTGCTATTCCTTGCTGACACCTGCAGCACTCCCAGGCAACCATTGGTGGATCATCCCCTGGCAATGTTTCCGGGCCCTTTGCACCAGGCATCCCAGCAGGAAGCCCCCAGTCTGGGTGTGTTTTGAAGATGTCAGGCTCAGGTTCACTGAGCACTAATTTGCAACAGGAAGTGCTAGTGAGCCTGATGAAGGATGCCAGTTAGCAAATAGGGGTGGCAGTCAGTTGACAGAGGAAGATTAAAGAAGGGGATCATAATAAGGAAAAAGAATTTAGTCTTTTCCAGGTGTGTTACTTTTGTCAACGGATGGTCAATGGTCATTGGCATCAATTCAGTACCAACAGGAATCCCCAATTTGGGATGCGGTGAAGGAAACTTTAGTCAGTGCAAACAGTTCAATTGTGACACAACACCCGCTGTGAAACAGCACAGCTCTGTTTCTCAGTAGACAGCTCTGATCTGCTGCTTGTTAGCCTGTTCTGCTGGTCTGTTCCACTTTGCTCTGGCAAGACCTCTTCGGTGTTTCATCTTCAATACTCGTCCTGGAGTGTTTCAGCTACAGTCGGTCTTCCATCTTCGGTGGAAAGGGAAAGTGGGGAAAGGGAAAGCGTACTTCCAGAGCTAGAGGACAGCTGACTTATATAGACACAAATCCCTGCCCCTGGTCCCTGATTGGTTTGTTCTCATGCAAATGAGGACTCCAAATTCTCACAGTTTGATTGGTCCAAAAAGTCTGTCCTAATTGGTCAGAATGGAGCCACTCTGCCTTATTGGTAAAGAAGCCCATGGGGGACATAGCTGTGCAGGTCCACTTAGATGAGGAAAGCCTCAGTCTTACTGGGTTGAAATAGGATTCCAAGAACTCCATTAAGCTGGCTCACATGGCAGAAATAGTACAGGTAGGCTTCTCCCTGAAGTGTGGTTTGCATGAGAGCCTTCTGTGTAGAAATGGCTGCTAGGCTGGTTTTTATTGTTTTTGGTTTTTTTGAATTCAATTATTCACCAGGAGCCTTTCTAAGTAGGTATCTTCCTTGTCAGGGTCAACACTTTCCTTTCTGGGCAGCATTACCATGGACTTGGGGTATTTTTTAGTCTTTCTTTTCCCTGAGGTCTGGCCTCATTTCATAGGGAGAAAGCAAGGATAAATGCAGTGAATCTGATTATGGACACCAGCTAACCCTAGCTTAATGAGCCATGGAAACAAAATAACTCAATCTTCTCTAATTGCTGTAATCCAAAACTAGAAGCATTGAGAGCACCTTGGCTTTGGTTACACATATTTGTAGTACTGGCTTTGCCCAGCATTTGAACTGTTCAGCAAGAGATCTGAAATTTTTTAGTTCTTTGAGTAGCAAGTACAAATTTTTTAAAATAAAATATGTGTGTGTGTGTGTGTGTGTGTATTAAGGAAATTAAGAGATCTAAAAAGTATATTCACAACTTATAATAACAAATAACACTGTCCCCACCACCCCCATTTTTCCTTTTCTTTCTTCAGAACAACTACTGCCATAAATATTTTTAAAAATAGTTATCCTACCCACCTTTTTATATTTTTACTATATTTTGTTCATAAATAATGCACTGTGATTTTTAAAAACTCAATATTTTTTAGCCTAATATTTTCCAGTTAATGTTATGTTGGTTGGATTTTTCTTTTCTCTTTTTCCTGTTCTACCTTATAAGTCCCATTAATTGGTTGCAGTAGATTGCCAGTAGTAAAGTAACTGGTACGGGAACATTAATGGAATAACCACTTTAAGAAGGGATCTTAGAGAGGAAGACCAGTTAGCCAAGTTCTCAGGGCGAAATTCAGGGACGTGGAAGTGGGAGAAGCGTCGAGTCAGGCTGAGCCGAGAGACAAGAGGTGAGGGAACAGCAGCTGTGAAAACGCAGAGCATGATCTGCCTACTCAAGTGGAAATCGGACTTTCTGGGAACCAGTCTAGGATAAGCTTTTGGTGTGGCCTGGAGCAACCCACTGCCCACGATCGCCTCTCCCTCCTCCTCTTCACGGGTCCTCGTGTAAAATGAAGTCCCACAATCACAGATCCAGAATGCAAGTACCAGAAATCCCCACTCAACCTCCCTTAGTTTGTAACTAAGGAAGTGAAGACCTAGAAAGGTGTTATGATTTCTAGATACTTATCAAGGTGGAATTATAAGCTGGGCTTGAAGTAGGAAGTTGTTCCTCTCAGAGTACTTTTCCAAACCTTATACCTTTTCAGCAGTTTCCGAGGTAATGTGTTGATTGCCTTGACAGTTGTAAAATACTAAAAATGGTGTAAAAACAAGATTGTCCATTAAACAATGCTACCTTTTACACTGTTCAGTGGAGAGAAACGGATGCACAGAGAATTTAAACAACTTGTCCAGGGTCATGGGGCTTGTAGGTGGTAAAGCCAAGATTTGGACCCAAGTCTGCCTGACTTTCACAAGCGTGTTTTTAACCACTGTGCTACCCTGTGCCGCCTCAGTATTGGCTCCTTCCAAAACCGCAGGCATTTCCCAGAAGTTTTTAAACTTGCAGTGGCATATGTATTTCCTATTTGTAAGTAGTAAGGGCCAGGGTGTCTGATGAGGGTAAAACGTTTGGTTTCATGCTGATATTAAGAACTCTAATGTCAAGAGCTGGAAACTTGGCAATTAATATTTTAAGTGAACTAGAGAGGCCCCAGGTTTTGGAATCAAGTGTTTTGATGGCAAGACAACAGTGCAGGAATAAAGAATCAAAGATGTTTATCAAAATTATGAAGAGGATTTGTAAACATCAGATTATGGAAGGGAAACAAAGGTTATCTGGACTTTTTTTTTGGCAATCAACTGAATCACCTAAATTGGCATAGAAAATAAATATTTAAAGAAGAATTTTCTGATAGCAAATTAAACAAACAAGGTATCCCAGAGATACTGTTGTAATAAACTGCACTATTGCTTATCGCTGAAGATAGAAAGAAGGCTACGGTGGGATTTAAAGACAAAGTCTGGACTCATAGGGTATAAAAAATCCAGATCTGAGAATTCTTCATGTTGATTGGTTTTTAAAAATTGGGTGTGTCTTAAGATCACCAGTACAACAAAGCCTTAGCCACTCCACAAATAAAACATCTACAGGCTTTCTGAAGTAAGAATCCGGGAAACTGACGAGGCGTTAAAGAGGAAAAAACAAAATAAAATAATAAAATGAAGAATGCCACTTTTAAAATCCTAAGATGGGAGCCCAACTCTGATTTTTAAAAGTTCTTTGACTTTTTTTTCTGTTCCATTATTTAAGTTTGAGTGATTACTGGCGTAGACGAGTTTTCTCAAAATGTGTTTTTAGATAAAGGCTTCCCATACACCAGAGTTTAATTTGGTCGTGGAGGGGGGAATTGTTGAATGGGCCAAGGGTTTTGTTGGAAAGAAGGAAATATTTGGGACTAAGTGAAGGTGGTCATTGCACAAGACTGAATGTGGTACATGTCACTGAGTTGCTCACTTTAAAATTTAAAATTTCATTTAATGTGAATCTCACCTCGATAAATTAGTTTTGAAAAAGAGTGAGAGAATTTAACCCTACAAGAACATCAGAGCATAGCTTTACGAGTGTAAAAAAAGATAAGTGGCATTGGCTCCAGCAAGCCTATGATGTTCTTGAGGGCTTACGTCATGTATTATTGATGTGCGCACTCGCAGCACTCAAAGTGCCTGGTGCTTAGATGGGATTCATGTGTGTTTGACCAAGGAATGAGTGGGTGATTCTGACCAGGTCACAGTCAGTGAAGGCCACCCCAGGGGCATACCGTTTGACCCTGTGTTGTGGTATATATTAAAGGAAAGTAGGACCCTATCATGAACAAAAGTAAAGTTGCCTTTATCTTTTTTTATGTTTTTAGCAGACTGGTAGAGGCATATTTAACATTTTCAGGTTTTAGAGAGTTGTTGGCTTGATTCCATTTTGCATTTTTCCCATTGGCCTCTATGGAACTGTGGATTACTAGGAAATTTTCTTTGGTCCTGGTTTTCTCTTTTAGGCCTATTACATCCACATCTTTGAATATGAACAGTGGGAAAGGTAGTAGAATTGAAGTGAATCACAGGATGTTTCTCCCTTAAACTGTTTTGGAGCGTGATTTAACATGTAAGATTCGTACTTACAGCAGAGCTCAATGGTTGAAAAATAGTGTTAGTGAAATGAAAGTCAGCTATATTCTAAGCTTTCTATATTATTTTCTTCTGTTATTTTCTTTGCCATATTAGCACCATTGAAAATAACACAAATTGGAGGTAGAATAGAAAAAGTAATGACAATGCAGTGTTTTATGAACAGTAAAATTTTGGCGTATTTAATTAATGTATATCCTGCTGTGGTGTTAGAATTTTCTTGCCTGAATTCTCTTAAGAGTCACTTCAATTCCCCGAATAGCATACTTCTGTTTAGCCCATTCATTAATAGTCCCTATATTCTATATAAAGAGGGTAACTTTCCTTTACTGTCTTGGTATTTAATATTAACTAGGGTTCTGTTAAACATGTTTTATTTTTAACTGCTTGCCCATTATGAGAAACAATCATGGATCTATAAATGAAGAAATTAGATTTTGGCAATCTAGAAAGAAACCCACTTTCATAAGTATGCTAACATCTGCTATCTTCCTTAAAGAAGAAGTCTGGCAGGAAGTTGAATGAAGAGTTTTGGAGTATTGCTCCCTCATTTGGTTCTCACAAATGTTTATTTCATCCTCCCCAATGTATGCAGTTCTCTCATGCTTTACTTCCCTCCCACATCTTTTCTCCTTTCTGTCTTGATTCCTTCACCATCTCCACTCCCCAATTCCAATGGCCTAGTTTTTATTTGGATGGTGTTAAGCACAGAACAATGAAAGCACTGTGAAGACTTCCCAGGGATAACCAACCAGTCATGGCGCATCTGCCACTGGTGCTGATGAAGGAACAGAAGGACAGATGCGTGCACACAGGAAAGCACATCTACCTTGGAAGGGATGGAAGAATGGGGCCAGGTGCACTGGAAGGTGACTAAGAATAAAGCAATAGTTAAAAGTACTCCTAAGGTTGTGAATAATCACTTCTCTTTAAAGTGCATGCCCTGGTGGTTGATTTTTAGAAACAAATAAATAAGCAACAACAACAACAAAAAATGAAGCAGTGTAGCAAAGTCCTAAGGTCTATTGTTTAGAGTAACTAATGCTATGGACAAGAGCCAAAGCAGACCCGCCTTCTATAAATTACTTTATTCATTTATCTGAATTGCTGTATTCACTATCAACAAATATTTATTGGAGCACATTCTCCTGTGCCAAGCATCTCGAACTTGGAATACACAGGTAAAAAAATATAGGATTTAACATTTAATCAGTTTGCCATATAGTGGAGAGATAGATAAATCAATATACAATTAAAATATAATGTGTTTAAAGTGGAATGTTGTTAAAGCCACAAAAGGCACTCTGCGGAGGAAGGGCTCAATAGGTTAGGGCCAGCCAAAGTGGGGAAGTGACCGCTGGGAAGTACAAAGGTAAGAAATACCTGATACATTCGAGGAACAACCCTAAGGTTCAATAAGGCTAAAAGTTAAAGGGCAATGGGGAGCCCTTGAAAATGAAGCTGTAAAGAAAGAGGGAACTGTTTTTCATTATACCCTATGCAGGGTACCATAAAAATGCAAAATATAGATAGATAGATAGCCATTATATAGTCTATTACTTAATTTGCATACATAGATACATGCCCATGTTGGGTTAATTCCTTGGGAGGTCATGGATTACTTAGTCCCAGGAGTATTTAAATTTATACTGGCTAGCTAAAATCTTTTATCAACATATCCACATATTTAGGTCAATAAAATATTTTAATTGTGGGAAGAGTAATTAAATTAGAGGCTCTGTTGCAGTGGTGTGCTGCTAAACCAGTTCTTTTCCAATCCCCCTTTCCCACCAAAACCAATCAGACAAAACAAAGCTTGATCTGCAGTGTTTGCCTATTGCATTGGTGTAAATGCTCCCACCATTTATACCAATGCAATAGGCAAACACTGATTTCTAGCTGCCACTGGTCTAACAGTCCTTTCGCAAAATGCTTGCCTATTGAACAATTAACAACAGCCAGTCCCTTCATACCCCTGCAATAGTAATTTTGTCATTTTTAATGTCAAATAAGTAACAGAACCAATAAGCCATGTAGCCATGAAGAGGAGGAGGAAGAGACCTTTAAGAACTACATTAGTCAGGAAATACTCCATGGAGGAAGTAAGGGCTTGAGCTGGATAATGTGGATAAAAAATTTCTAAATGGAGAGGCACAGGTATCTCGAATGAGACATGCCAGTGTAGGACCAGGGGTGTGTGTGAAGGTGGACAGTCCTGTAGCGGAGGGTCCAGGTGAGTGAGGGTAGAAGGGGTTTAGCCTGTGAAAGCCTTGGTCAAACTAGAATGCCGTAGATGTTAACTTAAAGTTTGTAGACGGTCATTAATGTTTTCTGAACACAGCTGGGAATAGTAATATTTGGACAAAAGCGGTATTTTAGGAAGATTTATCTGACAATAGGGTGGATAATTGATAGCAGCGAGACTCAAGAATAGAATAAAGTGCTAATAAGACCTACCTCAGGTCAGGGAGAGCGATCCCAGCTGGCAACGTGGGATAAAGGCACGACAAAGGCAGAGCAGTGATAGCGGCTGGCTGTAGAGAAATGGAGTTCAGGTGAAGGATTTGGCACCTGGACCCACTGTGCACTGTACAGTAGTTTTATTGGTATTTAGTCTCACCATTATCGTTGCTAATGATTATATTGAATAATTACCAACTGTTGTTAATTACTTACAACCAGGTGCCTAAAGCAACCTCTCAACTTGCAGAAAGTTGTCTGTCTTTGAACTTTTAAAAAACTGAAGCATGGAAATTTGGAGTAGGAGATCTGTGCCAGCAGCACATCTGCAGTCCTCATCCCTCTTGTCTTTCCTCCCCTTTCATCTTCCACTCCCCTGCTCCCCGTCCTGCTCACGGATCCAGCTTTCCAAGCCTTTCAGTCCTTCCTCCCAGCTCGTGCCTGGCTGCAGTCCTCATTCAGACAGCTCTGGGTTGGTATCTCCTTTCACCAGAATTCCTGCAGCCGTGGAGTACGTGCAGAGCATCTTCCTTTTGACCCTCTTAGAACTCCGAGGGGTGTTTCCTACACACATTGCTCAGTCATTCAGTAATAGGGCAGTTGTGGTTTCTCTTTATTGCAGTTATGCTGATCTTTAAAAGCACTCAGAGTGAAGACAGAGAGGAAACGTAATAAAATGCATGTACATAGATGCTCATTGAGCACATTTGCACATGTTCTTGGCAAGTGGTACTTTCGAAACCCGTCTGAGCAGGTCTGAGCTGTGCAAGTTCAATAAATAAAACAGTGTCACAAGGCAAAAAATTGGTTTGTATCCTCACTGCACAATGTAAATTACATATAGCATGAACACTGAAAAGAAATCCAAGGGATGAGCTTTCAGAAAATCATTCCATCTTGCTTACTCTGGTTGTACAATACTGAAGTGTATGCCTTATGCCATGTTAATTTCTTGAACATATTTTCTCAACAGAAGTATGTTATAATACATCTTAGTATTGTACCATACATACTAAAAACAGGTTGATAATATGAGTAAATGTTCCCATATTATTTCCTGAACTTTTACACATTTTTTGGTCATCTATGTGTTAGTTAGGACTACAGCAAACATTACTTCACCAGCTTTCTGAGATAAGAAAGGTGTATTCCAATAAAATTACAAACCTACCAGAATATTGTGGGAGTTACATAGCTGGGGATTTAAACAGAACCAAAACCACTGCAAAGTTATTTAACAACTTTTGTTAATTATTTGTGTCATCATAGAGTATAGCTTGCAGAAGACTCTGATGAAATCCTTCAACAAACTATGTCAGTTTTGTGGAAAGGCAGTAACTCTTGATAAGTGAGCTCATGGTGTTCCACCAGCCCTTTCTCTATGTACATACTGATTTGCTAAACATGATATATACATATGCCTCAATTATTAGCATCAATATACAACCTGTTAAGAATTCAGCCCCAACCCCCAGTGTATCCCTTTCTCTTGTCATGTAGATCAGTACCAAGAAGGAAACAACAAGTTTCTGAGGGCCCAAAATAGACATTCATAATTTCACCCACTAAAAGTAATGCACTTCACCAGCAAGAGAAATGCATGACCATATTTTAGTGATGACTCATACAAGGCTTGGTCATGTGGTTCCAAGCCTTCTATAAAAGGATGAGAAAATTTTAAAAACTTGTTAGGAGGTTCCAGGGTAAGTCACAATTGATAGTAACCAAATGGCATCTGGTGACTGGAAAACAAAGGAAATAGAAAATCTAACAAAATCATCCAAAAAGCACAGCTGTTTGGGGCCTTTTTGAATGGGACAGCAATTTCAACCTGTCTTAGGAAACCCTAACACACAGCCCTAACTACTCAGCCAAGTGTAATGATTAACTTTCAAATTGATGACACTGAGTCATAAAAAAGGACTAACTTATATTTTACTCAATTGTTATTGATTTTTTATATATTATTATAAAAAGGTATCTTTTCTACTTAAAAATAATGGAGCAAAGTGCCCACAAACCTAACCCTGTCCCTTTCAATACCTCCCCCTGGATCTTGCTCCTCTGTCAGCCCTTCTCCCTCTTCTTTCTTTGACCTCCTCTCTGGCTTCTTCCACAAACTGGTTGAGTTCCTGCCTTCCTAGAGGAAAAAACCCCTTGTTCTTTGATCCAGGGTCTCCCTCCAGGAATCACCCATATCTCTACTGATTTTCTAAGCCAAACTTCGAGAGAGTTCACCCTCTTGCCCGCCATTTCTTTTCCTTTCATTCCCTACTCAGCCCCCTCACTGTCAGCCTACAGTCCCACTATCCTATTGCAACTCTCCTACTGTGGTTCCTCTCATCACCAAATAGATACTTTCAGCTCTTTTCTTACTAGGTTTCCCTCAGGCAATTATCAAAATAAGGCAATCAAAATAAGATTATTTTTCTCTTTCATGTGCAGCCAATTTCTTCTGAGGAAATTGGACCTTTACATAAACCCTTCCATTGGTCTTTCATCTTTGCATTTTACTTCTAGATAATACGTTAAGTTAACAACCCTCCTCCTGGAGATTCCCCATCATCTGTCCGGCATCTTCGCCAAGTCACCTTTCTTAAAATTGGTGGACTTGCACCTTCAAGTGTGATTCTTGGGCACTCGTTAGAGATGCAGAAGCTCAGGACTCAGAAACACAGACCCACTGAATCAAATCTGCATTTTTACCAGACCCCTAAGCACGCTGACGTATAAGAAGCCCAGCACTGGCGCACCTAATGCTTCATTTCCTGCTTTTTAATCTTTTAGGATTTGTGTTTTAAATTCTCCATATCATTGACAATTATCATTGGATTTCTACTTTAATATCACATAACAGCTTTAATTAAATCTTTTCTTCACTTCAGGATTTGCAAGAGGTAAAGGATGGGGGGAGTGGGGCAACCAATTGGTCTGATTATTGAATAACACTATCATTCAAGACACATGTGTAGGGTCTGTAATTCCCAACAGAATTTTATGGTACCTACACTGTCCACTCTGTTTAGTGTGTATTTTTCTCACTGTCTTTTAAAACATTTAGTGGGAAAGGCTGAAAAATCAATTATTTTAAGATAAATGCTAAAACCAAAAATTGGAAATGCAAACATTATGGTAAATTACATTGAAAAAAATTCTCTCTGAAAAATTCCAAAGGCAGAATATTGCTGTCCCCGTTTCTCATAGTGGATTTGCATAGTGAGGTACTAAGTTAAGTATATATCTTTTCTGCTCTATGATGTATGTACCAAACTATCTTTTCTCTCCAACACTTGACTTTCATCTCTAAGAGTTTAAGGAATTTATGGCTTGGTGCATTTGATGTGGCACAGTTCCACATGTGAGGGATGGTGATTTGAAGAGCATGATAGAAGTACATGCCAAGAAAAATTGGCTTCTGTATTGCAGAACAGCTCAAATACTATGTGTATCACAGCATGTAATTTGGGTGTACAAGATGACTGTAGTTCAAAGTGCTTTGCTCCTCTGCAGTGGCAAGCTGAGCTTCCTGTTGGCTGGCTCCTGTGTTTGCATTAAACAGCCTGGGGGCAGTTAGAAAGAAAGCACCTATCTAGTAAGTGCATTCTCAGAATCCTTCAAATGGGATGGACCTAAACTCCGGGATTCTTTTCCTCCTTCCTTGCCCTCCTCCCTCACTCCCTTCCTCCCTCCTTCCCTCCCTTCTTGCCTTCCTTCCTTCTTTCTACTGAGCATAATGCAAAGCAGTTCTTTCTCTGCTTGCTTGGACTCTTTGTCAGCTTTCTCAAGCAGTGTTTCCTTGCTATTGTTAAGAATTACCTAAAACTTTGATACAACATCCAGAGTCCCAGACTACTCCCCTTTGAATCTGACTCAGTAAACTTGAGAAGGAATAGGAGAACCTGTATTTTTAAGGAGCAGTCCAAGTGATTCTTATAATCAGGATAACTTGAGAAATGCTAGAGTTCTTCCATATTCAGGCTTTGGAGTAAGATGACCCTGGTTATAAATACTTGCTGTTTGATTTAAATTACCTAAACATTCTGAGCCCTGGTTTTTATGTGTAAAAGAGGGATATGCTAGCTCATAGTATTGCTGTAAGGGGACGATGTGTATCAAGCACCCAGCATAGTCCATGGTTCATAGTCTAGTTTATAGTTAGTAACATTACTTCCTTTATCTCCTGGCAGCGCTCCACTTTCAAAGGGTCAGTTTTGAATTTTTTCCCAAACATTTATCTGTGTTAGGTATCATTTCTGAAGTAAATGCAGATAACAAAACACATCTAATTTTTGATTCAATAAACATTTCTGACTCTATGGGTTGTCAGGAACAACCATTGTCTAATTTAATTATCACCATGAACCTCATGTGTGGTAGATATTACCATGATGATATCATATGATATCATATGATGATATGATACTGAGACAAACTCAGATGTATAAACTGAGGCTCAGAGATAAGTTTACATTTAGTAAGTGGCAGATTCACGTTACAGGCCCATCTAGTTCCCCTACTCTACGGCAACAACCTTTGCCCTCATCATTGTGTCTGTTTTGAAAACATCTACACCCCTGCCCACACACATTGTATATACACAAATATCTAGAAAAGTCCAAAATAAGGTTAATTTTATGAATAGTTTATTTCACTTAAATCCTCTGAATTCATCTACTTCATGAAACAATATTTATATAGATCAGTGGTTCTCAAACTCAAATGCATCAGGGGTCAGGTGGGTAATATAAAAGGACAGGCTGGCCAGCTATACGACGGTGAGGAGTCGTAGGGACCACGGCAACCAGAGAGAATAGCTTCTCTAAAGGAAGCAGTTTCTGCTTAGCTCCAGGCTCCTGTTGAAGTGCCAGGATGTGGGTTCCCTGTTGTCAAGTCTTTAGCTTTTTTAAGACAGGAAGAAATCCAAGATTTTATGTGAAATTTCTCAATTTTTAAACTATGTGTGTGGCCCAAACAAACCACATCTGTAGACCACATCTGGCCGGAAGACTGCCAGTTTGCAACCTTGACCTAATTGCCCTTAATTCACCACTTCACTTGACCTGGTAAATAGTCCATTTAAATGGCTTGGGTATGTATCGGACCCAGTAGTGTCTTCAGGATACACTCAGATTTCTAGAACTAACCTTTAGTTTTCCAGCTTCAAAAATTTGAACCCAGTGGGATTGGGTGCTGTTACTGATGCTCAGAAGTCAAGAATTCAAGAACTCAGTGCAAAAGCAAGAATGCCAATTAAGCAATTAACAATGAGAAATGTGTTTGCAAGAACCAGGATGCCATACTGGTCTGATCACTCAATTCTTTCCTTGCAATTCGGCCACCTAGAAAGCAGACTCCTAAGCAGAAACTGCCTTTGTGCATATGGAGTCAGACCCTAGGAAATGAGGGACTTGAAACAAAAGCTTTCTGCTCTGGGTCTGAGAATGTTCCTCTCTTACAGTCGCCTTGCCACTGGATTATAATATCAGAACACTGCCACTTCCCCAGACAGGCCAAGTACACGCTGACCAAGTGTTTCCTTTCATACTCTCAGAGTGGTTCGCCAATCCACACCCAGAGATTTTGTTAAAACACAGATTGCAGGACACTATACCCCAAGGATTCTGGTTCAGGACTTCTGGAGTGGGACCTGAGTATTTTTCACTTCTAGCAAGTTCTCAAGTGATGTTGATGCTGATGGACTACTAGACGGGGAACCCCCTTTGAGAACCACCTTGCTCCATTTCATCTTCACCCAGCACAATTGTCTGTGTTCGAGATGCCATTGATTATAGGACATGCTTGGATTTGGGAGGTATTATGAATGTGGGAAAATACATACATTTTTAGAGTCACTGAAATGTAGTAAATTAAGCCTCAGTCTTGGGTAATCTCTTCTGGATTATGTTGTATAAAACTCAACTGGATGCATACAATTGAGGAAAGGATTGCTATTGTATCTTCTTTAAGTAAACACAAGACTTTTAAGACTCCCTTTCCCTGTTCTTCATGGAAAAGACACTCCTGCCGCAGTGATCTATGGCTGACTTTGTCATCCAATCGAAACTTATTGTATTTGTCCTCAACTCAAATATGACCCTGCAGGGCCAGACCCTCACTTACAGAATGACTCTCTTTCTGTCTTATTGGATTGGCAGGGCCATGTACCTTTTTTTAGTAGCTGATTATCAGACTCACTGTTCCCTTGGCCACTCAGGGAAGGACAGTTAGGACAAGTGTCATTCAACTGTTCCAATCCTACCTTGTTTATATGGCCATAGATTACTGTTCTTAAGAAAAAAGAACTGGGAAAAAATGACTTTGCTCATTTTAATAAGCATCTTTATAAATATGTAAATGGATGACTGGAGAAACGAAATTTATCTATGCTCACCACTTCTGGTCTTTTATTGGAAAACCTAATAATCACTAAGTGGAGTCCCTTAAGCAATGTAAATGTAACTCCTATCCACATCTCTTTCCCTAGAGAAAGCACATGATGAGATCTCTCCCTCTTCATTTAAAAGCTGCCCCTACATTTGGTAAAGTTTGAGGAGAGAGTAGACAAAATTACCTAAGAATTTGGGGAATCTAATGGGAGAAAGGAGACTGAACCTCAACTTCCTCTATGAAATTACAAGTAAAGGAAACCCATTAGAAAGGATCCAGCCCTGGCTGGTGTAGCTCAGTGGATTGAGCATGGGCCTGCGAACCAGAGTATCGCGGTTCGATTCCCAGTCAGGGCACATGCCTGGGTTGCAGGCCAGTTCCCAGCAGGGAACTCATGAGAGGCAACCATACATTGATGTTTCTCTCCTTCTCTCCTTCCCCTCCTCTCTAAAGATAAATAAATAAAATCTTTAAAATTGTTTTTAAAAATGACATAAAAAAAAAGAGAAAGGATCCAGGTGGGGCTATGTAGTCTGTTGTCAGGAGGGATGCTGATGCAGCAGGCCCTGGAGAGGTTAACACATCAGGAGGGAAAGGGAAGCCTGCTGTTGCCTGCTCCAGTCATGGATCTTGATTGTTAATTTTTGTCATAGTGAGCCAGCAAAATGAAATCGAAGAGCTGCAATCTTGAAGTTCAAGGTCCAGCCATCCTGGAATCCCATGGAGACCTGAACCAGCAGGACATGGGATTTCATATGACCCGTATTCAACTGTGATACCATACGTGATGCCACAGATGTCACATGGCAATGGTAGAATCCTGCATGCTAATTGGCCACCTGCTCTACCTGAAGTTTAGAAGCAAGATTCTACTTTAGACTAACTAATCCCTGATATTTTGGGGCAATTTGAAGGACAGGAGTTTTCAAGGAAGGAAAGACTGGATTTTCTACTGAAAGGGCAGCTCTAGGCTCTAGAGATTACCTGGAAAAACAAAATAAATCTGACAATATTTACACCTAAGTAGTATGCTAGCATCTGTGAATATAGCATCAAATTTTACAAGATCTATTATGACTTGCAGGTAGATTTTCAAAATCATTTAACTCTTGTTAAGGAAAGTGACATTCATTCATTCAGCCAACTATTGAATATCACCACTGTGTCAGAACCTTAGATCCACAGTGAAGTGAACTAAAATAAACACAGTTCTACATTCATGGAGCTTTCAATTCAATCAAATAGATGTGATAATGGGATATAAAGATATGCTCAACTTTGTTGTCCAAGCTTCTCTGTTTTCTAGGAAAAGCTAGATGTATACAGCATAGGGTTTTACACATAGTAATTGACTTATACCTTGGAGGCCTTTGTGATCTCTCCATAATGAGCATTTCAGAAAGAAGGAATGTATGTGTAAAACCACAGATGCGTAGAAAAGGAGGTGACTATTTCTGTGTAGTTTATAGTACGTAGGGTGCAAATAGTTGGTATGTCAAGGAGTAAGACTAGGTGTGAACGCAGATTAGGATCACCTAAACACTTGTATTTGTATCTGTAGACAGTCGTACACCACGAACTATGTGTAAGTGTGGCTTGCTGTGTTCTGTGTTTTTGAGAAATCACGTAGTTGACTTAAGTGTGACAGGTGGTAAGTGGGGCTGAGAGAAGAGGATCAATGGAACCACCGGAAGCAGGGAGGGAGACCAGTTTTGGAGAGTATTAAAATGTTCTGTGCATGATATTATGAGTGAAAATTGGCACCTTTGTCACATCCTAAGTGTTATGAAAAATAAAGAAAGTATAGACCCCGGTCTCAAAAAGCTTAAGATGTAAAATAAAGCATGAGAGTAGGGGCCAAATAATGAGCCTTGCTGTCATGGACCGTGGTTAGTCGAGAACGTGGTTGAAAGAAAAGTGTGAGGAAGTGATGACCATAGTCAAAAAAGAGATAAGAGGGTAAGAGAGATGACTTAAAAGAGAGCCTCAAATGTTCAAACCTCCTTTGTACAATGGTGAACTCTATTTTTAGAACATCAGTTTCAGGAGGCACCGTAATAATGTGTGTGTGTGTACTTCAAAAGCCACCACCACAGAAGATCTAGAGTCCGCTCATGTAGCTCAAATACCAGTTTCACCCCATGAGCGTGGAACATTTCTGCTCTCCTGCAAACAGCAACTCATACTGTCACCTTGCATAGTACAGCTCTCATTTTCCTGGTAATTTAGTGCCATGTAAATATGTATATGGCTTGCGGGAAGTATGGTGAATCTCACTTTATAACCAAAGAGGGTAGATGTTCCAGCTTGTGAGCAGTTATGATCGTAAAGCCCGAAGTGTGAGTCACGGGGTCTGACCCAGGTAGAAAGACGTGTTGTTGTTCACATTGGTTAGCTGAATTTCCTGGCCTAACCTCACTGGAGTTTGCTTTGTCAGTAAGCGACTGGATCTTTACACACAGATCAAAGGTCTGAATTCTGCCCCTAGTTCTCTAGCTAACTGGTTCTTGTAGTTTTGGGAAAACCTTTTCATCTTCCTGATCTCAGTTTCTCTCACTGCTAGGGCTGAATAAATCGCCTCAACAAATTTGTTTTAATTAGTGACCAGTATAATTATGTTCACTAAATGGATCCGAATTATTCTTGGTGGCATCTGCCCAACCAAAAGACTGTATTTCTCAACCTCCCTTGAAGATATGTATAGCTAGCGGCCTGAGCATTGTCACAATACAGCAAGGTTGCAGTTTGATCTCCGTTCAGGGCACATACAGGAGGCAACCAGAGAATGCATAAATAAGAGGAACAAATCAATCTCTCTCTCTCCCCTCTTCTCTTCCTCTTTCTTTCCCTTTATCTCTAAAATCAATTTAAAATAATAAAAATAAAAAGATAGGAGTAGCTAATGAAATATAAGCAGAGGGAGCGTCTGCCTGTCAGTACTCTCTCTTACCCTGCTCCCCTTCTTGTGATACTGACTGGGGTGTTCCTGTGGTCGCTGGAGTATCAGTAGCCATCTTGCAACCCGAATGGCCTTGCCAATGGAAAGCCTGTGTACGTGATGATAGAGAAGAAAGATGGGAGCCTAGGTCTCTGGTCAAAACGGTGTCGTTACTTCATCCATGGCCTGTCTCTGGATTTTCCTCAATAGGAGACAAAAATAAATCTCTCTCTTACTGAAGCCACCACTACCTGCCTAATTCAATCCCTAACTAATATTTGGCATCAGGTTATCTTTATATAAAGTGCCATCACAAGGTCCTCCCTTTGCCATACTGGAGATGGAAGGTTAACAACAAACTTAGTCTTCTGGGTGCTCTTAGAGATTACACATAGTTCGCTAAATTTCTAAAATTAATTAATTACTGAATGTATGAAAACACAGCTACAATATATGAAGAATTACCAGTGCTCTGGTAAAAGCTCAGGCGGGGAATTGAGGGAAGCAAATTAATCAAAGACACCACATCATTTTAAAAATGTTGGAAGTTGTTGGGGTTTTGAGATCTAAAAGCACTTTTAATCGTAGTGGCAAGTTCACATTTTATAATAGGATGGAAACCTCTCTTTCTTAATACACCTGTACTTTGATCTCCTTGTCTGTCATTGCAGTGTGATTATGAGGATCACTGGGCTATTCTCTGCCTGGGTTGTTTTTGTGATTTAATTTTCAGGGAGAGGAAAGGGATCATTAAAGGATATCATTAAAAGGAGAGACACGAGGCTTGTAATTGACCTTCCTTGAAAGTATTCCCATCTGGAAGATTTTATCGGTAAACATTTATCAGTGTATTTGGCTTTCAGGCAGATTCCTCTCCTCTTGTCTTTAAAACAAACAGGCAAAGGCTAGAAAGGAACCATGTGAGTGCTCCTAGGTGCCTTTCATACAAGCTCAATGGAAAGAAAAGTTATATCTAGGAAAAAAAGATCTCTTCTATAATATTTTTTATTCTTTTTTCAGTTTTGCTTCAGTGATTCTCTTTCTCGGATTACAGTTTGCAAGCTACGGTGTTCTTCGAGGATGAAGCTTTGTTGTGATTTGTTCGCATGTGTGTTCAGAGTGGAGGTGGTAGGAGGGACAGGATATTTGTGAGATCTATAGAGCAGGGACTTGGAAAACGCGTTGCAGCTCTATCGGTGTGTTAAGCCCAGCACTAGTCTGAAATTTTATGTCCTACTTTTCTAGAGTGCAGGAACTAATTTTAGGAAGATAAATGTTGCTGTGGTTTGAGTAAAAGTACTGATACTAGTCAAGATACATAACACAAGCAGTCTTGTAAATTTGTAGTTTTGCCTGAGGAGATTTGCTTCATTTTGCACATATGCAAATGTTTTCCTATTATGATTGCTTTTGCTTGTTGACTTGCATGTGCCAATAATTACTACCCTTGTCATCTGCCAGTTCCATATCCATTTGCAAGATAAGATTTCTTTTTTAATCTATTTCTAAGTTTACCTTATAGTTACTAAAATATTTCTCCTCATTAACAGGCAACTCTGTTTCTCTCCTTCCCTTGAGAATACTCCTCAGTCAACTTAAAGGGCATTGAGAAGTTAAACAGTGGAGAGTATTACACACACTCAAGCGGTTATTACCCACTTGTTTTCACCCAGTGAAATGTCCCGCTGGATGCATTTGCCCTACATGCAGCATATGGGTGGTTTCACTGCCACCCCAACACACACACACACACACACACACACACACACTCCCCCAATGTGGTTCCATGAGGTTGTAGGTACACCATTAGTACCATTTGAATTAGAATTCTTCATGAGGATTTAATTAGTCTACATCTCACTCTCCATTTTTGCTTCATTTTTATTTTCCATGCACATGGGGACAGCACCAATGTCAGAACCTAGAGTCATATCTTTCCAGGTTTTACATGCAACAGAACAAGAGAGCAGCTCTCTCTAACATCTCCAATATAATTAAACTTGTATAGACTCTATCCTGAACCAATCACAGCATTGCCACCTAACAATGGGGAGTTTTCCCAAAGGAAGTCAGGGTACTGTTTTCAAAAGATAAGAGAAATGAATGCTGGGCATCCATAGCAACCAGTTGTTCACTAGAGACACAGCCCTATTTATTGACGAGATGGCAACTTCTCTTTGTATGTGGGCTCCATGACAGATCGATCGTAGATCAATAGTAGATTCTGAAGTCTTACTGCCCATTTGAACTCTAGGTCAGTTACATCTGTTTATAGCTTAAGAGGGCTGTCCAGGAAAGCAGAGCTAAACACAAACCACATTTCACTAACTGTCAAATTAAATGTCAGGCTGGCCTCTATTCACAACTTAGCTCCCCAGCCTTACTTTCTCCATCCCCTCCTATTCCACATTCCCCTCCATCGGTGCTCCCACCAACCTCCACACAGATTGCCCACCTCCGACTTGAAGAAAAACACTAGGTGTTCTTTCCCCGTGATTTCCTCCACAGGGACCAGCACAGTGTTTGAATGTAGTACACAATTAAGAAATCACTGTGAAATGAATTAAGAACATTTGAGGGAAATAAAAAGCAATCTATCCTCTTCAGGAATTCATTGAGAATCCTTGGAATAGCCTCCTCATTTCAGTTTCAGGAAACTCTCCTTATTTTAAGTAATAATGTTTATTACAATTATTTTATACTTATTAATCTATTGGCATCAGTCTTAACCAAGTTGTAAAAGTGGGCTTGAAAAATTAGGGGGAAAAAACCCTGAATGATAACAAACAGTTCAGCATATTTTATAAGTAGTGAAGAGAATATCTTCTTCATTTTTTTCTGGTAGTCAAAGTAATGCTAGGAGAACTTGAGAATAGACTTGAAGTGGTATCAGAAGGAAGCAGTTACCCGAGTTTACTGACTGCTAATCAGGTAGCTAGAAATAATGAGAGGGTACAATAGAAATGTTCAAAGAAAGTTTTCTTGGCACACATAACTATTTAATTATCTCATTTCTGAAAGAACTATAGCTCCACCGTTACCTAAGTTTACCCTTTAGCCATTTAATATAGTAATATCCCCAGTGTAAGAGCCGGGAGCCAATTACTGTGATAAACTGTGATCCTTTGTAAAAGAATACTAGAATACCAAGAAGAGTGTTTGTTTTTTGCTTTCGTTTATTTTTTTCCCTTCCTTTTAGGTAAGAATTAGCATTAAAAATACCACATTATGAGATTGTTAATAAAAATTTTTCCATTGTAATTCAATTAGCATAAAAATAACAAAAGATACTTCTCTGCTTTGTCATACAAGATAGTTGAATGCTAGGTCATTTGTTAATAGTAAAAGGTCATTCTTAGTTATGTTTTTAATGACTTGCAAAATTTGGTTGCCATGTACAAGTTCAAGCAATACTGACTTCAGAATGAGTATTTGGCTTTCATTTCCTGCTGTATGTTGCCCATTGATGTATCTCTTCAGAGGTAGTATGATAAAATAGTACACTTCTTCAGAAGCACAGAATCTGGCAGACTTAATGACTGCTCAGCCTCTTGATACCCTGACTCAATGGCATGAGCAAAATAGAAATCATTGTGTCGAGCTCCAGACTCTCAGAGTTGTGCTAAGAATACCACTTATTTTTCTACATTTAGTGTAAAAATTGAGGGCAAAATGTAGCTTTTAAGATTTCCTCTTCAGGAATCTTCTCTGTATACTTTCCAAGCTCCACCAATCCTTCATTTGAACCTTCTATCCCCTCAGGCAGTGGATTAACTGCATTGAATTCTAGGTAACAAATGTACTTCCTCAACATTTTGCAGGCTATTGTTCCATTGTTCTGTAACATTGGTGACATCCTGTTCAAAACCTGTGTTTCTTTGTGAAAATTTGTTGAACTCTTCATCACCAATGTTTCTGCATTCCATGGTCAGTTGTCTTGGTCTGGGTCTTTATGCATAGTCCTGGACACACTCCAGCCATCTGAGTCCTTTAATTCTGGATTTTTTTTCTTTTGCTAAGTCATCAATAACTTTACCTTCTCCATTTTCTCTCCTCTCTCTTTCTGGGGTTCCTGCTCGTTAATTAGTTGGACCTCCTACATCAGATCCTTTAATTCCCCTCCCCCACCCCATTTTTTCTTTTTGGTGTTTTATTCTCCCTTTTATTTTTTTTAAATTTTTACTTTTTATTTAATTCTTGTTCAAGTACAGTTTTCTGTCTTATATTCCCAGCCCTGCTCCCCCCAGTACTCCCCACCTCCCTCCCATTTCCACCCCCCATTTTAGTTATTGTCCATGTGTCTTTTATACTTGTTCATGTGAGTCCATCCCCTTTTCCCCTATGATTCTCTCCCCTCTTTCCTTATTTCCCAACCTTTATATTAAAATTTTTGTTTGGACCATATAGATTTTTTAATTTTAATACTCTCTTGTTCTCTGGTTATTCCTTTTTAATAGCATCTATTCCATCTATTCTCCTGTCTGGAATACATTATTTTGCTAAGGGCATGGTGATAGTTCCTTAGAGGTTTTCCTCTGTCCGTCTGTTTCCTGTGGATTTCTTTATTTAGTTTATATGGCCTGCTTATTCTAGTCTTTGTTCTTTATTCTGGAGAATTTCCTCAAGAGACTGTTCACTTGTATTTAAAAGTGAAATATATGCACATACTCGAAGGCAATACCAATGACGACAACAGCGAATACACCATCGGAGTTCTGTGAACGTGGACAGGATTTGTCAACTCTAGTGTTTCACTGTAGCATTGTTGGTTGTTCACTTGGTTTATTCTTTTGCCAGTTCTCCAATGTCATTATGAGAAGACTCCCCAGTTCCTGCCTGGGAGACCTCCACCCAGGGGCATGTGTCAATATCTGTCCGGTGGTACTTGGGGAGTTGAGGATGTAACGGTGTTCGGAGTCTTACTAGAAACTCCTTAGTTAAACGTCTGTTTTTCAACCTTGGGCCTCACTTTGTTTGCCACAGTCCCTGATGTCCTCTGTTTGAAGTGTCTCTAGTTTATTTTCTCTAGGAAAGAAAGATTCAGTCTCCAGAAGGAAAGGGAACTAGTTGGGATCCAAAGTCTCCGTCTAATTTTAATAGTAGCCTCTCACCAAGCTCCTGCCTTCCCTAGTTATGCTGCCTCTTAAGCAGTAAGTCTTCCTGGGTTCAGCAGAACACACATTAATTCACTTTCTCTTGGAATTTGCTCCCTATAATCATTTTCTCCACTGTGCTAAGGCACTTTGTACTCCTTTACCCAGTCTCTGATTTCTAAACATTATTTGAAATCTCTCCTTTGCTGACATCTCCTCCCCTATTTTCTATGCCTTTGTGAACTTGTGTGTTTTTATTCTCTATTATCATTTTAGTGAGATTTCAGAAACAGAATATAAGCATGTATGATTTCAGAGATGAGAAGGAAGCTGGCCTGGAAGAACACTTTGTAGTAGAGAAAAGATGGTATAAAACAAGTTGGATGACAGATCAGCAACATTGTACAAGTTGCTAATGATGGTATTAGCTAACATTTATTGAGTGCTCACTATGTGCTTGGACCTTTGCAAAGTTGTTTACATGAGATATTTATATTTGTCCTTGTAAGAACACCAGGAAGTAGGTGCCGAGGCATAAGGAGGTAATATGACTTTTTAACTTCCTAATTGGTAGAGCTGGGACTTAACTCTAAATCTTACTTCAGAGACCATCCCTTCAACCACCAAACTATCTGGCCTCCTATAAATTGCCTAAACAGGGATTTTAAATGAAAGTATATATTAAAAATTTATTTTATGTGTCTGTGATTTAGGTGGCTTTCTTTTCTACCAAAACTATAAATTGGCCTATTGAATAACATCATAAGAAATTTAAAATTCTTTCAGACTTGAAAAGTAGTAAAAGAACCTACTTCAAATGAATAAATACCCTCTATAGTACATTGTGAGACTTAGGTAGTCATCATTGTATAAACCTATAGACAATCCATTTGAACTCTGCCATACCGTTTTCTAATATAAAAATACTCTTAGTAGCTATGGTTTAAATTATATCCAGAGAGATAATGCTGTGTCTATGCAACACCAAACATCTGGAAGAAAAGAATTCTCAGCCAAAGCTTGTTAAAAAGAGATTCATAAGCAAATCATGCTTGTTAGTCTACTTTTTAATGTGTTTTTATTATTTTTATTGTTATTCTATTACAGTTGTCCCAATTTTCCCCCTTTGCTTTCCTCCACCCATCCCACCCCACCCCCCACTCCCACCCTGGTGTCCATGTCCATGGTTCACTCACACATGTTCTTTGTCTAGTCCCTTCCCCTTCTTTCCACCATTCTCTCCCCTCCTCCCCTCTGTTCACTTTCAGTCTGTCCCATGCTTTTGAATTATAAGAACAGATCATTCCAACATCTTGAAAAACTCTCACATATATGTTTATGTTTCAAACATGCCTGAGACATCATTAAAAGTAAAATTCAACTAAGTGTGCTCCATTGTCTTTACCATCAATTTTAATTAAACCAGACTTGCTTGGCTGTTTCAGAGAGAAAAGTCTTAAGTTCTTTCCCTTGCTAACATTTTGCTACTTAGATTTTGCGGTTTTTCTCAATAAGGGCACAATATTGAATATTTAAGAAGACTATGTTAAACCTCTAAGTCATCCACTAGGTGATCTTCATCAACACTTACACAGGTACAAAAGGTTGCCCCTCTACCTCCTCAGCAGCATTTGGTGCTGACGGTGTTGTAGACCTTGGCCATTCTGATAGGTGTGTAGTGGCATCTTGTCGTTTTCATTCTCCTGATGACATATGTGGAGCACCTTTACATGTGTTTATTTGCAACCTAGATATCTTCTTTGGTGAGATGTCTCTTAAGAAATGGGCCCATTTTAAAATAAAATTGCTTGTTTTCTTACTGTTGTGTTTTAAGACTTTTTGTATATTTTGAATAGCATTCCTTTATCAGATGTGTCAATCAGAAATATTTTTCATAGTCTGTGGCTTGCTTCTTTATCCCTTTAATAGTGTCTTTGGCAGGACAGAAAATTTTCGTTTGAATGAAATCTAGCTTCCCAATTATTTCTCTCATAGATTATGCCTTTGCTGCTGTGTCTAAGAGTCATGTCCAAACCTGAGGTCATCTAGATTTTCTCTCATGTTATTTCTAGGAGATTTGTAGTTTCATTTTACATTTAGGTCCGTTATCCATTTTTAGTTGATTTTTGTGAAGGATATGTGGTTGTGTCCAGAATTTTTTTGTATGTTGATGTCCAGTTGCTCCATCACCATTTGTTGAAAACAATGGGTTTTCTCCATTGTATTGCCTTTGCTCTTTTGTCCGAAGATCAGTCGACTATATTTGTATGGGTCTGTATCTGGGCTATCCATTCTGTTCCATTGATCTTTTTGTCTGTTCTTTCTCTAGTACCATACTACCTTAATTACTGTAGCTTCATAGTATCTTTGTAAATTTCTAAATTGTGAAATATAGCAAACATTCAGAAAACTACATAAAATACAAGTGTTAGGTTTAACAAATAGTACTAAAGTTACTCCCTATATTAATTATCCCTCAGAAGCACCCAATTTCTTTGTTATGTAAATAGGCTAATCTGTGGATACTTTTATCATTTGCTTCTTTCACACTATACTTGTAAGATTCATCAATGTTGCATGTAGCTGAGGATCATATATTTTCATGACTGTATAGTGTTCTGTTATATAAAAGAACCATAGTTTATTTATCCAATATTCTCTTGTTATGAAGTTGGAGAGTTTCCAATTTGGAAATATCATGAATAAAGCTATGATGTCACCACCACCAATAGAAAAGATATTATGAACATTCATGTACATGCCTATTGGTGCCTATAAGCCTGCTTTTCTGTGGGGAATATACTACAGAATGGAATCCTGGGTCGTGCATATCTTTAACTCCACTAGATAAGGGGGCAGTGTTCAATAAAGTGTATGAAAAGTGCATGAGAATGTCTGGGTCCACATCTTGACCAAAAGCACATGGTGCTGTCAGACTTTTCAGTTTTTTCTAAGTATGGAGGCTCTATCCAGGGATCATTGCATTTTCCGGATTACTAGTTAGGGTGAACACTATTTCATATGTTTAGTAGATATTTAAGTTTGCTGTTGTTGTTGTACTTCTCCATGAAAAGTATTTTCTAAAAGTCATTTTCAAGCACCTTCAAGGGGACCAAAAACCATATAAGTTAAAGTGTTTGCCACAGCATGTCAATGAGAAAGGCTGATAATACTCAGGAGTACTCAGTGAAGGACCCTTCTGAGAATCTATAGAACATAGAATGCAAATATTAGTTCGGACTCCATGTTACTGCTGTTGTTTCCTATCCTGTAAGTTTTTGCATCCCTACCCAACATTTTTATAATTTGAGACTACCTCTGAGATTTTTTTGTTTGTTGGTATCCTTGTGTGTAAAAGAGATGGTGATAGTGGTTCTTGTGCCAGTATGTATGTCTATGTATGTTTTATCTTTTTAAAAGAGTTTAAAGAATTTTATAGACATTGACTTACCAATCTTCAGAGCATCTTTTTGAAATGGAGAGAAGGCAAGTACATCAACATGTTCCTTATCACTGGGGGAGACAACTCACCCCAGAGGGAAATGGCCACTTCTTTATTGGCACAGAACCAAGCTAGGCACTGAACTCCGGTTTTTAAGCTCTCAAGGTAATGCCAAAGGCACTAGAGATGGTGTCAACTCCTGTAGGCATAAAACATGAGCAGTGTGCATCCCATGATTGCTAATGACAACTAACTAAAATATCAGAAAGAAAGATATAGAGTAAACTGTTTATGCTTTTAAAGACAGTTCTGATCATTTTTAACAGTTCAACTGCATTCTTACAGTTTTACTCCTTCCTGAAACCTTTTTAACTCTGCTTATTCTTTCAGTAATTCTTAATGCTCTGAAACTGGTCAGAAAATAATGATATTACTTTCAAATAGCCAGGCCTTGTGCCTTCTTGCTTCCCAGTCTCCTTCCCTCTAATCTCTCCCGAAGGTTTAGCAGTAAAGCATGCAGCCAAACATGCTTAGCAGGAGTCTGAACATTCGGTGCCGGCCTCTCACCTGGTCTCCACCTTCATTCACATGGACTTTCTAAAAGACTCGCCTTTTCAGACTCTTAAATATAATTTTAAGGTATTGTAAAACAATCTTGAATTTGTAACACTTTTCAGTTTATAAAAGATTCCTCCTCACAGGTTGTAAAGGGTGTGAGAATAGTGAAACCCAAGATAAAGTGACATCCTTAAATTCACTCCACTATTATATGGCAAATTTAAGATAAACAACCTGATTTTGTAACAACCAGACCAGTGCTTCTTCTGTAGGGAGCATAATACAATTGTAAAAAAAGTGCCAACTGACTGAATTTCACCTCCGCATTATCTAGCTGAGTTACTTTGAGCAAATTACTGAAGTTCTCTGTGCCTCATTTTCCCAGCAATACAATGGTTATAGTAAAAGTTGTGAGGATTCCATGAATTAATGCATATAAAAGCACTCAAAACTGAGCCTTTTATTTATACCTCATGTTTAGTTTTCTTATTTAGTTGCTTAGGTTAGAATTTCCTGAGCAGCATTAACTAATGAAGCCAGTAAGGCAGCTTTGTCTTGTTTCTTATTTGCATGATTGTTAATTATAAATATTGAATGAAAGTTACTCACTAGCATGATAAGGAACCATTTTTCTATTCTTGTTGTAATACGAGGAGTCCTATTTTACTATCAACTCTTTAATAAGTATGATGGGTTATATTATAAATATTCTGGAATGATTAAAAAAATGTGGATTAAATTTTATACTATAGGATACCATTATAGAATAAATATGATTTTGAAGAAAATATAAATAGAAAACTGTTTAATAATTAAACTATCCAGTGATACTTGTATGACTGTATTTACAAAGGTAGAGGGAATACATACAGGAGGATTGAACTTAAGGAGTAGGTCAGATGGCAAGTCCACTTTCCTTACCAGATTTCTACTTGCCCACAAAACTCAGAATATTTGATCACAAAACAATTACAAATCCATATTTATACTGAGTAAAATTTATACAAAACTGAAAACAGAACAATTTGTCTGCTGCTTATCATGTATCCTTATAAAAAGCAAAACCGAACAGCAGGAACTTACTATTCCTTAAACATAGGACAATATCCTACTTTCTTTTCTGAAATGGGGAGCTTCAGTCATTGATACCCTAGTCCTTTCTCCAAGCAATTATGTAGTTTCTGTAAACTATTGCTTAAAGGATCTTTGGTTCTCATATAATATATTTTAGTGATTTTTAAATTTTTTCAAATAAATAAATGAGTTTTCATGCTATAGTTGTCTCGTCATCATTTAAAAGCATGAATTCTTGGAAATAGTAGAAATTTATGCTTTTCCTCATTGTTCTATAGGCAATACATTTCTAATAAGTATAATGAATAATTTGAGTATTAGTGTTTACTTGAAATTAATCTATCCATGTTTAATTAGAAGTGTCTAATACATAAACTTCTTGGGATGTGATTGAAGACTTTTATGATTATTCTCCTCTCGATGGTTGATAGATAGTATCAAACCATGATTTTATTTTTAAAGTTTTACCTAGTGAATTAAGTGAAATAAGATTATGTATTTATGTACTACCTCCTTCGTATCAATAGTACAGATATTGAATTATAGTGAGTTCCATGAATTTAGTATAAGATTAAATGGAATATGGGGGAAGCTTCATATATCCTAGATGTGAATCTGACCTCTATGACTGTCAAGATTGGTACATATTCAAGTTTGTTTTCAATTAACTTCAGAGAAGATGAAAAGCAGGGATCATCTGTATAATTGTTCTCACAGGATAGCTGTTTGGGGCCCCTGTTTTGCCCTGCAGCCTTTTCCTAAAGAGAAAGCTGCATTTCTCAGCTTCCAAAGGATTCTTTTTACAGCTTTAAGTAGTGAGTGGCAAGGAACAATACGAAGATGTTGTTAGATGGGGAGATACACGCAGTAACCATCTGGTGAACATTCTGGAGAGTGGAGACAAATATCACACATAAGGGAGTAAAGTCACTTTGCATGAAGTTTGACTTTGAGGACTGATTTAAGAACTCTGAGAGCAGACCATATTATAGTGGTCAGTGTGGCATAAGTCTTTGGGTTTTTAGTAAATTGCAGACTATTTGCCCTAGACGGACCCTAAAGATCAGTTTAGAAACAAGGAAACTGAGGCCCACAGAGCTCCAGTGGCATTTCCATAACATTTATTTGAGCCACGTGTCAGAATCCACATTCCAAAATGTGCAACTGCTGTCTTATGGAATTTACAGTGACGCATGCTGAGATCACGCAGGAAATGCACCAGGATGAGGCACCAGGAGTCAGGTCGGTAGCTTGAGGCAGTGCAGTCTGCTATGAAGTCTGCAGCTTCCCTGACCGGAATGAGAGTGGGAAAACAGACAACGTGTTTTCGTATGACTATAGCATTCCTTTTCTATGTAGTATGTTTTAGGTTATATAGATAAAAGCCATAGCGTACTTTGGCCAATAATAGTTCCCAGTGTTACTTCTTTATAAGAATGCCTTTCTTTGGTATTCCAAACTTTTTAGGATGTCAGGATAATCAGATGAGATCCAGTTCTACTCAAAAAATTGAATGTGGGCATATGTATATAGAAATGTATTAGAAAAAATACAATTTTTTACAGTAATGATCATTGGGTTGTAGAACTAAGTATGTTTTTTCTTTATTTTCTGTACTTTTTCTGTATTTCCTAAGATTTCTACCATGAAATTTCCTTTTAATGTATAATTTTATTAGGTTAGTAAATAGATACATTCTTTCATGTCATAAAATACCTAAAACATTAAGAATATGTTTTAAGTATTCTTAAAGAATATTTAAGTGCTCCTTCCTGCTCATTTAGACTTATTTGCCTTTAGAAAGTAACCACCTAGCAATCAGTACAATTTGGTGTATTCTCCTTTATGAGTTTTTAATGGAATATTCATATACTAAAATTATAGGACATTTTTTATCTAAAGTGATATACTGCACATGTCATACTGTTACTGACTTTTGTATTTAATGTTTTGGAGTTTATGTTATTTAGCACATATAAGTCTATATCCTGTTCTTAAATTGCAGCATCGTATGTATTTCAAATCTTTTATTTATTGTTTTCCTCCTGATGGACTTTTTATAATACAAACAGTAGTGCAGTGAACATTGATGTGCGTGCTTGCTTATGTATGACGCTGATTTTTAAGTCAGTGAATTGGTTATAAAGATGTAAAGAAAGACAACGAGCAGGGAGACGGACACAGAGAAGAAGAGTTTGAAGGAGGGCTCTGGAGCTCAGAATACTCACCCTCTGTGGCTCATCGAACTTCACACAAGGCTCAGACGCTCATCCAGAAATGCCAGCTCCACTGTAAAACAGATTTTCTGGGGATTCAGGGGCTCCTAAGAAAAAGTTTTGGGGGGAAATCTACACTACTAAGATGGTTTTTGCCTATGTTGTTTTTGTGCAAGAAAGACACCTCTGCTTTACAGCCGGGAGGTTGCTCAGTTGGGATAGGGAAGGGAGGGGCAGGTGTTTGATGGGAGGGAAGGACAGGCCCTTGGCCAGTCCCATCCCTGAGTCACCTGTCCTATCCCTGCAGCAGTCTTCTGGAACAGTTGACTGATCATATGCGTGTGGTAGCCCTCAGGTATGTTTGAGAAAAGAAAACACTTGGAACTCTTGCCAAATCTTGAAAATCAGCTGTCAGTCTTACGCATGCACAATATGGTATAACTGCTTCAGATGCCAACAAATCCCTCTCATAATTCAAAACAAATCTGAGAAAAATGAGGAGAATTTTTTCCCTAGAAAAGCAGCGTGACAAAAACAGAATTTTTTAAAAATTAAGTTTACTGGTGTGACATTGACTAATAATGTTATGTAAGTTTCAAGTATACAGCTCTCTGATACGTCACCTGTATATTGCATTGAGCACTCACCATTCAGAGTTCATAGTCTAGTCTCCTTTCATCGCCGTACATTTAACCCCTTTCCCCTCTTCAACCTCTTCCCATGCTAAAAAAGACTTTTTGAAATGGTGGTTGCCTTGACTGTACCTTAGAGACAAACTCTTACTGTATTTAAAAGTTCAGCTCACCAATAACTGAGTCAATATTATGATCATTTTGTTAAATATTTATTCTATGCAGACAGTCTGCTAAGAGCTTTATGCATAGTACTTCTTTAATATTCAGAAGAACCCCATAAAAGCTATCACAGTTTTATAGATGAGAAACCTGAGACCAGAGACATGAAGTAACCCGCCTGATTGTCACATGGCTTATAAATGCCAGAGCCAGGGTTTGAGCCCAAGCTTTTATATATTGAAAATTTTAGCTGTTAACCCTGCACTGGAAATGGACTCTTATTTAGTTAGTAATCAAATGTTTTCATATTGGTGGCAATTCTAGCAAGAATAAAACGTGCCCCACATTATATGTGTTGTAGATTAGTACTTTTAATGTTAATGGGGCATGTTAATAATTTGAATTGTGGTATCTTTATAGTGAGATATTGAAATGCTGCGTGATAGAGACGACTGTGTAGCAGTAAGAAAGATATGGTTTTTGCTTTTATTTGTGTCATCACACTATCCTGTCTGAGCATTCAAGAGAGTGTGACAGGGTGGAGATAAGCAGAGCAGATGAGTTGGTATGCGTTATCCTAAAATCTGAGTTATTTGACATTTTTAAGGGTAAGCCCTGATTGAGCTCTACGAACATAAATTGGCAAGAAAAAGTAATCCATCTGCTCAATAACAATTCTTTGCTCTTGGCAAAGAGCATTTGTTTCAACTTGAGAGTTATAGTCATATTTATCAAACTTGCTAATTGCATGAACTGAATATAAATTGTCAGACTCATAAAGGTATATATTTGTGGTCACCAGGTGCTCCTCAGTTTCCTCATTTTTATTGCTAATGAGCTTAGCTTATTTTTTTTCTGTTTCTCTTATTGCCACTGGAGACTTCAGCCTAGTAACTTCTGTGGTTATACAACAATATTCTTAAACCAATTTGTACTTTGTACAAAGTACAAATCAGAGACTTTTTAAATTATATGTTTAAAATCTTTTTTTCTCTAGCCTTAAACTGCAATGTTTTACTAATGGGAATATGTTATTCTTTTATTTGCCAAGAAGCTCCACTTACAGCTGGAGAAATGTGTTGTTTTCCTACTTATAAATATCAGTGTAAAGTAGGTATTGTGTAAGATCTAAGTCACTGATGTGAAAATGGCCTTTTAGTTTACCAGGGGATTCTGTTTTATTAGCTTAAGGGAGCCAGAGTGTTCTTTTGCCTCTCAGTCTTCCTTTTTCAGGTGGTGGGTTGCTCAAGAGCTCCGGAGTAAAGAGCAATTCTTGGAAAGGGCTTTCTAGAAGGATCTACAATGGCATTAAGAACTTCAAGCATCATAAAGTACAAAAGTGGAGAAATAAATGACCTCATTAATATAGAATGGCATTTTATGTTAAATCATATGGAAAAATAGTATTAGTCTTTTAAAAATACAAACACGTTTATAACTTTAAAATATGGATAAAAATAAATAGGTTGTGAAAATATTAGAAACATTAAAATAGTATTCTAAGAGATTAACACTTATGTCCACCTGTTGTTAATCTTAGAAAAATGGTGAGAGACTTTTATATGCTCTATATTTGCAGGAAGTAATAATAGATTTTGAAGTCATGCCATATTATAGAAAGTCCTTTCTACTTACATACCTGATTCCAAATAAGCAGATGTTTGAAGACAATCTGATTCCATTTATAAGAAATGCAGTAGATTGGCGTGCCCTTCTTGGAGCACACTCATGCCCTACTGTGGGGCACGTACTTAAAAAAAAACCTCTGGGGTCCCCCATGGGACTTGCAACCAGGGGAACAGCAGGCAGCAAAACCCCTGAACTTGTGTCCAAGGCCCCTTTTCTCTGAAATTTCAGTGAGCCAATAGCAGCTCTGCCGCGGCTCATTTCTCTCCTTCATCATTTTTGGGGAGCTCGTTTCTTTCCTTCATCATTTTTGGGGAGCTCATTTCTTTCCTTCATCATTTTGGGGGAGCCAAAGCAGCCCTGCCTAGCCTCTCCCGTTGCTTCTTCTATCCCACGCCCTTCCTTGTTTCACTGTCCTTAGTTTTAATAAACGTACTCTCAAAATCAAAAGAAAAAATAGAAAAGAAATGCAGTATATTCATAAATATCTATTTACTTGAGTGACAAAATAAAAACGACTTGACAGAATGAGTTTTATATGCAACAAATGTGCATACCAATAATTTGAAAGGTTAAAAAAACAACAGACTCTCTGAAAGACATCCAGGTGACTGAAAAGTAGTTCTGTGTAATCTCAAATACTGAATACTAAGTATATCTATCCACTGTTTAAAACAGAAAACTAAAACAGGAAGAGAAATTAAAGTTGAAAAGGGAGGAGCTTTAAATAATCTAACCCAAAATGTAATGACTTTTTCGAAAGAATAAATGCTCTAATATATGAACTAAGCCAAAACAAGATTAGTCATAAATTATATATGGTCTATTATTTTTCTTTTTATTTTCCACTCATTCCCCATTAGATGGTTTCTGTTTATAGATATCATTCCATGTCATCTCTTCCATCCTAAACCTGTGGTAGACAGACATAATTAAGATACTATGCTTTTTCTGTAGAACTCAAAATTCTTAATAAAGTACTTCAAAAGAACTTCTAGCAATAGATTGAAATTGAATCCTAATTGTATTCCCTAGATCTTCTGAAAAGTTCTTTTCATACTTGCTCTGAAGAAAATAATCTGTATCTATAGTGAGAAGTAAGGAACTGTGTGATATAATTTAAAAATGCTCTAAAAGAAGTCAGAACATTATGTCTTGGTTCTGGTTCTGTCATTAAGAATATCCTAAAAACCCTGAAACACCAATCCAAAAGAACTTATAAACACTCCAGTGTTTATAGCAGCACAATTTACAATAGCCAAGTGTTGGAAGCAACCTAGATGCCCATCAGTGAATGAATGGATCAAAAAACTATGGTACATTTGCACAATGGAATTCTATGCAGCAGGAGGAAAGGAGCTGCTACCCTTTGCAACAGCATGGATGGAACTGGAGAGCATTATGCTAAGCAAAATAAGCCAGGTGGTGAAAGACAAATACTACAGGTTCCTTTAACAGGAACCTAAACAACAAAACAAACAAGCAAGTAAAATATAACCAAAAACACTTGGTTATATTTTAGAGAACAGGCTGACAGTGACCAGAGGGGAGAGGGGAGGGAATTTCAGGGGAAAAGGGGAAGGATTCACAGAAACTAGTATAAAGGTCACATGGACTAAAACTAGGGGTGGGTGGAAATGGGAGGGAGCTGGGGAGGGCAGGGGGGTGGGCTGGGTTGGGAGTAAAAGGCAGAAAACTGTACTTGACCAACAATTAAAATAATTTTTTTTTTTAAATGGAATCTTTGACAACTTATAACTTCTCTAGGACTGATTTCCAATATGTAAAATTCAGCCAGTTAGTCTGGACTCTCTAAAATTCTGTTCAGTTTCAACTTTTTATATTCTACACCTTCAACAGCTCCCGAAGACTACTCAACATTCCCTACATAAACATTATTTTTACATCTGCAACAGTTTGCACGTTCTCTTTTTTCAGCCGGGGATGCCTTTTGTCGCCCGGGCAGCCTAGCAAAACCGCCACTCACTCCTCAGTGGAGACCTGGCTCAGAGGGCAGCTCTCTAGCTCTCAAGTCTTCCCCAGTTCCTCCTAACTCGTAGGTTGGGTGAGCTGTTCCTGGCTTTGTGTCCTGACATAGATCAGGTCTCATTGCTTTATAGTTATGAATCTGTTTTCCAGAAAATCCTGTAAGGAAGGGACTCAGACCTCTGGAATTTGTTCTCTAGGGGATATGGTGCCTCACACCTATCTGCTGTTCAATGGAAGGTTATTGAATTAATACAGTTAAAGATCAGTATGTGCCTGTTACAAGTTCAAAGGTAGTAATTGAAGAGTGTTCTTTATGTGATTTTAAATGCATGTATTTTTGTGGAATAGTCAGAGTACATTTCATTACAACTCCTCCATCTAAGTATTTTGTGACTTGTGTACATTCTAAATCACAGGAACCTCTGATAACTGACTGGGATTTTAAGTCACTCATCCTAACGATCTTGCAGGCTGGTGATTAATACACTAACAAAGAAAGAGCTCATGCCAACAAGTAAGGAAAACACTAAGGTATTGTTGATAAATTATCAGAGGAAGTCAGACAATTTACAAAAGAAGATATATAAATGCCAAGTTAGAATACTAAAAAACATTGGCACCTCTGGCTAAAGATAGAATAATTAGCACATTTATTGAACACCTCCACCTTCTGAAAATTGTAAAGACTTATTAAAGCACAAAACACAGAAAGAAAATGGGAAAGAAAGTACCAACAACAGAATTCTGGAAGCTGGAAAACAAATGGACAGGTGGTAACCGCCCTAGCCAACAGTTAAAGCTCAGTCCTTTGCTAGTATTTGAGAAAGCCAAAAAAATGGTCCTGTTACTTATGCAAAACAGCCCAAAGACTCAAAAAATCAGCCATACCCACTTAAAAAGTGGGGTAAAGATTAAAACTTTTTTAAAAGCAGGTAGGCTAGCAGATCCCACATTGTGCTCTGTGGAGCAGTGTGGGAGTCCCTCCTTCATCCCAGTGGGATGTTGACATGTATTCCCTGAAGGGCATATAAAACAGTCTCTTGACTGAGAAACAACAAGCAAAGCTGAAGATTGAGGTACCGTGCTGAAAATGAACCAATTTTTGAGGACATATCTAGGGAAATAGAGCAAAAGATGGAGAAATAGAAAACAGAAGTAAATGAGAAAATTAGAGGGTCAGTCCAAAAACTCTAACATCCAAATAACAGAAATCCTAGAAAGATGAGAAAACTGTAGAAGAAAAATTCAGCCAGTTAGGCTAGACACTGTGTGTGTGTGTGTGTGTGTGTGTGTGTGTGGACATACATACATACATACATATATGTAAGTATATATATAATACATATATATATGACTTATTCTAGGTATCATCATCAGGTCATATACAAAAGATAAAAAATCAAAAGGGCATCAAACTTCTTAAGATTCACATTGAAAACAATGGAGCAATGCCTTTTAAATTTTGAAGGAAGATGATTCTCAGCCAAGAATTGTTTATTCAGCCAAACTATTAATCAGGGGTGAGCATAGAATAAAGATAATTTCAAAGAAACGTAGCCTCAGAAAACCTGCCTCTGATGCATACCCACTCAGGAAGCTACTGGAAATGAGCTCACCAAAATGAGAGAGAAAGCCCCAAAAACATTATCTTCAGAATAGTAATGAAGGAACATCCCAAAGTGACAGCTGTGCAGCAGACCCAGAGAATACAATCCAAGGTCAGAAGAGGCCTTTGGGAGAGATTTAATCAAGAAAATGAATTCAATAAAATTCTTGATGCATTTGAACCACACTTAAAGAAGATCTTTGCAGGTGGGGCAAAGTCAGGGATAGAATTAGTTACAATTATATAAAAATCCAAGGAAAGAAACAAAAGACAAGAATTTTCAACTATAAGGAAAAGAAAAACTTGTGAAGAAAATAAGAAGTAATTGGAGTACATTGAACATTTTTGGCTGCTTGTAGTGTTTCCTTAGTCCTACTAATGGAAACACAATAACTCTAACTACATTGCAATAGAAATTTGAAGGATTGAAGATGTAAGTGTGGATAGGTGAGGAGCTAAATTGTCACCTCCCAAAATAACCAATGCCTAAAACTGAAATATTAGAAAGTTGTGATATATGTTATATAGAGATATGTATATGTTATATATGTGGTATATGTTATTTAGAGATAAAAAGTACTATGACAAGTAAGTCAGCTAAAAAATATGAAAGTGGCTACATCTGGGGAGTGGGAGCCAAATATATGTATATCGTACAAGAAATATTTTTAAAATATTTTTTTAAAGATTTTATTGATTTATCTTTTAGAGGGGATGTGAAGGATAGAGGGAGAGAAATATCAATGTATGGTTGCCTCTGGTGTGTCCCCTGCCGGGAACTGGCCTGCAACCCAGGCATGTGCCCTGACTGGGAATCGAACCGAGATCGTGTGGTTCGCAGGCCGGTGCTCAATCCACTGAGCTACACCAGCCAGGTAAAATCTCTTTAGTACTATTAAACTCTTTATGCCCATATATAATTTTGCTAAAAATGAAATTTAAAATTTAAATTTAAAAATTGTTCACACTCACTTGTAGTAAGATGCAAATTAAAACAAAAGAACTAATATGTTTGCAGTGTTTATGTACTTACAATGTTTTATAATGTGTTGATGAGAATATATGTAAATTTACTTCTAAAAGTGGAAATTGGTATGCTATTTCTAAAAATCAATTTGACAGTACCCACCCAAGGACTTAAAAATCTCTCTTCTCTTTCATTGAATAATTCCCTTTTTGTAAATCTCTCTAAGAGATCTACTTAGGAGAAAAAAAAGATTGGGCAGAAATACATCAAAATGTTCACAGTGGTTATCTCTGAATGATAGAATTACTATAGGTAGAGAAATTATTAATGTTTTTTCTATTTTTTTCTCTTGCACTCCTCTGCACTTTTTCCAAATCTATAATGAAGAGGGCTACTTTTAAATTCAGAAATTAGAGCAGTAAACATTTTTAATTTTTAAAAACCTTGGTCCTCATAGCAGTTATTTATTGAGATACCACCAGACCGAATTAATAGTGCCAAGGCTGGATGAAGGCGAACATGGCCATCTGGAACCATGAGTCACTTGGGCATTGTGGACAGGAGGCTCCGTGCAAGTGCAGGCTGTGTTGACAGTGGCTGCTGTTTCCATCATTGCTCAGGAATCTCCCGGGAAAGGAGAGGGTTCCCTGTGGGGTGGAAAAGCAACTCCCTGTCCTGGCACTGAATTCACAAATAGAATGAGTGATAAGGAGAGGGTTTTACTAGGGTAGAAAATAATGATTCAGGTGATGATAGGAACACCACCGAAATATCCCGGGACTAATTTGCATCTTCTGAGCCTGCTGGAGCATTCAAAGTCTCACATGCAACATGTTTCCTGTTAACTGTTCTCCTGTTTTGACCAATGCTGTTGATCTTGATTTACCAACTCTCTTAGTACTGAATTATTATAAAAGAGGTATGTATGTGTTCAATGACTTGGGGAATAGAGAATGCAGAAAGAGAAAGAATAATTTTAATTGATTTTTAGAATGCTTTCCTTTGTAAATAAGTTGAAAGAAGAGGCAGAAAGACAGATTATTTATGATAGACAACACTATGCTCCAACTGCCCAAGTCTGTCTGCCATCCCTCCCAGAAACCATTTTAATTGTGGCCACTTGAATTTGCACACTTTGTTCTTTCTCTCTGGAACACTCTAACAAACTTTTTCTGTCTGATAAACTCTACTTGCTCTCCCAGACCAAGTTGAAATGTTCCTTCCAGTGTGAAAACCTCCATGACTTCAGAAAGTAACAATTATAATGAGTGTAATTTAATGAGCTGCCTGGTCATTTTGTCAATTCTCAAACTATCAGATAAGCAACATAGTCTTATCCACACTTTGCAGAGGAAACAGGTTTAGAAGACCAGTAACTGACTAAAGAGCACATAGCTGTATTTGAAACTCAAACCCAAAGCCAGAACTTCCTGCTTAAGACCCCTTTTTGTAATCCACAGCACCCACTGCTCATTTGGCTTTATATTTATCTTACCTCATTGCACTGAGTCTTCTTTAACAGAAGATAAATTATCTATTTTGGGGGGTGGCATTTTTATGTGTAATGTTAATCATATTTAAATTGTGTATTTAACATTCCTTGTTTGACTGTATGCTCCACAGGGCAAGGTCCTTAAGCACAGAAACCAGATGTATTTTATTCATCATTGAATCCAACACATGTCAGTGTTTGACGCAGAAATCACCCATGCATATTTTTGAATTAATAAGCAAATTAACTAACAAACGAGCGAAGTAATGAATGAAGCAGAAGAACTGAGATCCAGCTCCTAGCACAATAACACTCTTATAAAAAACTTGCATTGTTTCTATTGTCTGAATAGACAGTGATTTCTGAAGCTCATGTGAAGTACACTACCAATATCAACTATTGTATTCACCAAACTAAAATCTGTGCCCTTAGGGAATCTCAGTGTGCTAGCAGTGGTGTTAGGGGCAAGTTTTACTTTTCTTTTATGAACAAAGATACTGAAACCTCAAAATACTCATCTGTAGAGCTGTCAGATTTTGTACTTTTTATATATCATCATTTTTAAATCGAGAGCTCAAGTAGGCAGTGTAAGCAATGGATTTAAAGCCCCGGGGGTTCATGTTTTATCACTGTAGGGCACAGGTGGCAAACGCAAGGCCCGCCGGCCAAATTCAGCCCTCCACCTTGTTTTATCAGCCCAGCACCTTGTTTCTATCTGAGAGCAGTGCTGAGCTCTCACTTAACTGTTAAGGAGTAGTTACATTTACACAGTCCTAAAGTGACATTCGTCCCTTTGAAGGCAACCACGAGGCTGATGTGGCCCCTGGTGAAAATGAGTTTGACACCCCTGCTGTAGGGTATACAATGGAACTTTGTTTTTGTGATCTTGGAAAGTTTTCATAAGTGTTGAGTTATTAAAAACTGACCAGCCCTGGCTGGTGTAGCTCAGTGGATTGAGCACAGGCCTGCGAACCAGAGGATTGTGGTTCAATTCCCAGTCAGGGCACATGCCCGGGTTGCAGGCCGTTTCCCTGCAGGCCAACTCCCAGCAGGGGACGCACGAAAGGCAACCATACATTGATGTTTCTCTCCTTCTCTCCTTCCCCTCTAAAGATAAATAAATAAATAAAATATTTAAAAAAATAAAAAATAAAAAAATTTTTAAAAAGCTGACCATATAAGAGTAACCTAAAAAGATTGCACTAATTATAAGGTGCTTAGTCTGTAAGTAATTATAATTAAATTAATAAAGATGTTTATTTGATAACTTTAAAAAACCTTAAAGTCTAAAAATAGTATGCTTTTCCTAGAGAAAGCCCTAGTGTGATAAAGTCCATGTCCCATTTTTCTTGCTTTTTTAAAAAAAATTAAAGCACATGACAAATAAGTTACAGCAGAAGGTGGTAAATTATTTCTTCTGCAACAGCACAATCCCACATCAACTCTAAACACAAAAGAATAGACAAAAGGATAATGGCACTGATTTCAGTTCTCACCCAAATAAGGCAGTAAATTGAATGAAATCGGTTTTTTCCTCTAATCTTATATGGAAAAAAGTTGTGTCATATGGCAAACCCATATGAATCCAGTCTGTTTGGTTTATTCATCCTTGCAGTGACATTCAGACTCCAGAAACAGTATCAGAAACCTAGTCAATATTTCAACACCACCACATCAGCTAGAAATGTGATAAAGTATGTGATAACTTACTGCATTTCAAAAACAAAACAGTGCTGATTGGGACAGAGTGTTGATCACATTTCCTTTCTTCTCTTCAAAGATGTATGGCTATTTTCTTTTTCTCTTTTTTCTCTCTCTTTTTTATTGTTGTTCAAGTACAGTTGTCTCCATGTTCCCCCTACCACTCACCCCCACCTCAGCCATCCCCACCTCCCACCCTCCATCCTACCCTGCTTTGGCTTTGTACATGTGTCCTTTTTACATGATCCTTGATGATCCTTCCCCCTTTGCCACCCATTATCCCCACCAACCTCCCCTCTGGTTCTGTCAGTTTGGTCTTTACTTCAATGTCTCCGGTTGCATTTTGCTTGCTTGTTTGTTTTGTTGATTAGGTTCCACTTATAGGTGAGATCACATGGTATTTGTCTTTCACTGCCTGGCTTATTTCACTTAGCATAATGCTCTCCAGCTCCTACCCATGCTGTCACGAAGGGTAGGAGCTCCTTTCTTTTCTGCTGTGTAGTATTCCATTGTGTAAATGTACCACAGTTTTTTTTATCTACTCATTTACTGATGGGCACTTAGGTTGCCTCCAACACTTGGCTATTGTAAATTGTGCAGCTATAACCATCGGGGTGCACAGGTTCTTTTGGATTGGTGTTTCAGGGTTCTTAGGCTATAATCTCAGCAGTGGAACTGCCAGGTCAAAAGGCAGTTCCATTTTTAGCTTTCTGAGGAAATCCCATGCTGTTTTCTATAGTGGCTGCACCAGTCTGCATTCCTACCAACAGTGTACAAGGGTTCCCCTTTCTTCACAACCTTGCCAGCACTTGTTCATTAATTTGGTTGTGTTGGCCATTCTGACTGGTGTGAAGTGGTATCTCATTCTGGTTTTAATTTGCATCTCTCTGATGGGTAGTCTTGCTGAGCATCCTTTCATATATACATAGTATTCGAAGTCCTAGCCACAGCAGTCAAACAAGAAAAAGAAATAAAAGGCATCCAAATTGGAAAGGAGAAAGTAGAACCATCATTGTTTGCAGATGACATGATTGTGTACATAGAAAATCCTATAGACTCCACCAAAAAACTACTCAACCTCATAAGCGAATTTGGCCAAACAGCAGGATACAAAGCCAATATTCAGAGATTGAAGGCATTTTTGTATACAAACAATGAAATACCAGAAACAAAAATCAAGAAACAATCCCATTTGATATAGCAACAAGAAAAATTAAGTACCTAGGAATAAACCTAACCAAGGATGTAAAAGACCTGTACTCAGAAAACTACACAACATTGAAGAAAGAAATTAAGGAAAACACAAACAAATAGAAGCATATACTGTGTTCAGGGATTGGAAGAATTGACATCATCAAAATGTCTGTACTACTCAAAGCAACTTATAGATTCAGTGCAATCACTATTAAAATACCCATTACATATTTCACCTATGGCTATTTTATACCTTAAACTCAGTCTCCATAAAGGCATATTTTCTCTCCTATTCTCCATAGAATGAGAAGGAAAAGAAGAAAAATCAATGTCTAAAAAATAAAAATCTCTCCACGCTCCCCTACCACCTGAGGATATAACCAGCTTCCTTCACTAGTCATCTATCTTTATGATTCTCTCCTGTCCATCTCTCCAGCTTCATCTCACATTGTCCTCCCACACATGCAACCTCTGCTATGACAAGGTCAGTGTCCCCATGACTTTGAACTTTTGTCCATGTTATTCTCTCTGTCTGGGACCCCTTCCCATCTACTCCTCTCCCCCAATTCTACTCTTACTCCTCTTCTCTGCAACCAGTCCCTCCTGCTTTGTGATGTATTAAGAATTGCCTCCACTAGGAAGCTTCCCACACCAAGACCAAGTTAAATGACTTCCTTCTGCATGTGCTGTTGGAGCCCTCATCACAGTGATACACTAGGATTATTTGTTAGCTTCTCTCTCTTCATGATTTTGAGTTTCCTAAGAGCAGTGCCTTATCTATTTATCTTTGCCTGTCCAGCGTATTATCCAGTGTTTAGTATATACTGTATGTTCAACAAATATTTGTGAAATGAATCAATGGCTTTCTTAGTAGAGTCAATGGGGCATATTTTCTAGAAGAGAATCTGAAAAACACAGAGGGAAAAGATGTGGGCCACCTTTGAAGCTTCTTTTACTTGGGTCATTTTTGTGTTCTTTATAAAATAGAAATATCAATTCTCAGATCCTATCAAAGGAGGCCTAGTTATCAAGGAAGAAAACAAATTAGTAAAATTGACTTTCTTATAACAGAGTCCCAAGTCAAGATCAATATTATGTTGAAATGTCTCAATAGCTTCTATATATTGATACACATGATGTCATGTGATTAAAATAATATGAGCCAAAGGAAGGAATGGGATTTCTAGGTTTTCAGTGTACTTGTTGACAAAATATTTTGTTGGTGTACCATCTCTTGACAATTACTTCCTGATCTTATTTCCCAAGGAAACATTAGATTTAAGATGTTTATTCCACAAAAGAAAGTTTGTGATATTTTATTTTCATTACAAATATAACATGTAGATCACATTTATTCTTTGTAGACAGGGAATGAAAAGAGTCCTGTGTATAGAAAGAAGGTGAGTCCCCAAAATATGAAAATTGGATATTGTTGAACTTGAACTCAGTGTGTAAGGCGAGCATAGGATCCACTGACTTTTTTTAATGGAACTAATTTCCTTTCTGTTATGAAAGTCAGGCATCCTATGGACATTTGTACAATTAAAATGCTTCTTACTTTTGGAAGGCAGACTATTTTTGAAAGCATAGGAAAAAGTTACTGCCTGAGAAGAAAACTAAGCATGGAGAGGGGATCATCTCTGATGGATGCGTTAATTCATGGGTTTCTGATTCTCTCATTGAATACATTTTTAAAGTTATCTGATAAATAGGTAAAAGCCGATGATTTATTGATAGAGAGGAGTAAAACAACTCTCATTAAAAAAAGAACCAACTCTCGTTAAAAAAAGAACCAAACTGAATTAACAAATCACCATGTGGTGTGGGATATTGAAAAGTCACTGCCAACAGTTTTATGGCTCATCATGATAAAATACTGAAGCGTGCCTATAGGATCTGATGACACACCTAACTGTAGCTGGGTCAGAGATGGTGCTGCATGGTTTTCTTAGAGCTGTGTATTCTACCTAGAACAGCATGGACCAATTTGGCTAGGACTTACTGATGGTAGCCTGCAGAACCCACTTGAAAGATTAACAAGAATGTAAATGTCACCTTGGCTAATAGGCCTACCAATTGATTTTAGAAATAAGAAATGTTTTGAATATATTTTAACAAACTTTAGTATAATGAAGAGGGCCTGAAATATATCGTATTTTGGATTTTAAAGCTGGATTTTTATTTCTTTCCAGATTTTGTCTCTTTGTCAGTCTCTCTCTCTCAGTCTCCTCCCTCCTGTCTTCCCCTATCCCCTTACACTCCAGCGAGCACAAAGGGAAACCATATATTTTTCTCATGTTTCTTTATTAATGACAACAACAATAAAACAGTTAAACTCTGACCACAATTCAGGTCAGCTTTTTAACTAAATACCCTTTTCCTTAGAGGTACCTTGGAATTAAGTTCTTATTTCCTTACCTTCACTTTTCTATTTTGAAATGCTATTAATCAATTTAAAATATGGATTTCAGATTCATACTAAAAATTGATACTATCCTATTCTCATTTTTTTAGCTTCCTTATTTTTCATTTCACATACTGCTGCTACAGTGCTACATAAACTGATTATCTCATATTTTATCTTCTCTTTTATATTAAGACAATCATTAAAATTGCCTTGCTTAGAGGCTGATACTCTGGGTGTCAGAATAACCTGAGGTGTAGAATAGTTTGAGTCAATGTATTGGTAGTTTTGATTACATGTATCCTTCTATGCATACCAGATCACTTTCTAACCTGGTCTTGGCCTTGGCCCTGACCCTGGTCCTGGCCCATCTCAAAATATGACTAGAGTAATTACTGGTTGACACTTAGACTCATGTCTTCAAGTTTGGTAATCTGAAGGAAAATTTCCAGAAACATTTGTAATAAGGACATTTAATTAAGAGCTCATGTTGACTCAGGACTATTATGTACAGCATTGATCTGTAGTGTAGCTAATAAATTCATTATGTTGCAAATTATAAGTGATTTGTTAGTACATTGGCCCATAAGCATGAAACCTGCCTCAACAAGAATGTTGAAAGAGGCCAGGCAGTGAAACTTTCATCTCCACTGGGAGTGAACTAGCTTGCCAAATCTGGGCCATCAGTCATTGTAAATGTGTTCAAAACAAATCATACGTCTTCCACAGTTCATTGTATTCTTCAGCACTTTTGAAGTCAACAGTCCAAAGTAGTCACTTTTGGCCAAGTTTTCAATGGTCTGTGGTTTGGGCAGGGTGCCTCAGCTGTCTTTTCAAGCATGTGTTCTCAGGTAGTTGTACCCCACAGGCCAGTCCAACCAAATCTGGAAGGACAAAAGGGCAGCCTTGTTTATAAGAAAGGACACTAGAATGTGTCTTCAAAATAAAATCAAAATCAAATTGTCTAAAAAGTCTCTTAGAATCACTTAGAGCTTGAATACATGAATAGAAGACTGAATGTCTCACTCATGTACATGCTAACACTCATTGCAGGCAGAAAAGTACAACTGAGCATCATTTGTGTGTCTGTGAATGTATGAAGTGTGTGTACAGAGGGAGAGCAGGGAAGGATGCTCAACTATGAAATAATTTAATTACTCATGGTCACTGTGTTGATTGCCTGTTAAAAAACACCTTTTACTTTGAAATAATTTTAAACTCAGTGGAAAACTTCATGAGTAGTGCAAAGAACACATGCATATACCTCAGCCTGATTCGCCCCCTGTCAGCATGCTTCCTCAAGTGCTTTATTATGTTCTCCTTCACTTTGTGCACACACACACGCACACACACACACACACTATTATTCTCCTAACCACCTGAGAGAAAGCTGCACACATCATCACCCTTCGTCCTCAGATGAATGCCTCCCAAGAACAAGGACACTTTCCTATATAACCAAAATACAGTCACAAACATCTGATTGCCTTTGAATATCTCAGCGTGATTTATTTATACCTTTGTACCTCAAATTCTAATTCAGATACTGAAACTGTTAGAAGGAACAGTTTCAGTATCTTTTAAAAACTCATCTCACTAACATTTTAAAATGTACAGACATGTCGTGTCAGTATACGAGAAATGACTAAATGCTGACTTTAGGGAGAATAGGTGAGTTAATGCAAATAAGATTTCCCTTAATTAATAAATCTTCTCTGTTTAGTGATGCAGCTTATCAATGGTGTTATGGGTAGCCAGCATTCATTAGGACAGACAGAACATTTTGCCTTCCTGTGTTTTTGATGCTGTTTTTCCTTTTATAATTATGTAACCCCAGATTTGAAAGACTGAAGTTGTTTCTACTTAGGCAACGCCTTTACCTTGCTACCTGGCAGTCCACAACAGAGAGCTAGAAGGGGCACTGGCAGTGCTGCATGGGCTGAGAGTGGTCAGGGGTGTTGTGGGCAATCATCCCCTCACTGGGAGTGGTAGGTCTCTCCCCCAAAAGTTCTTAGAACTATTTTTATTTCCTATCTTAATTTTTTAAATGCAGGTTTAGACTTAATAAGTAGAACTGAGATTGAGGCTTCATAATCTGTGTACTTAATTTTGGTCATTGACATTTCTCAGAGTTGCAGCTTTTCCCAAAGAGGGCTTGAGTATGCATATCCTTCTCCATCCAAGTATTTCCAACAATATGTTTATGTATTAGGGATTCTAAGGGAGAAAATAGTGCTTCAGAGAACTGGAATGTGCAGCAAGATTCTCTGGAGGAAAAGAGTGTGATGCTAGAGCAATTTATGAAAAATGGGTCCTTTGGTAACTGTGCTAGACAACATAGGGGCACCGTCCTACACAGTCATTTGGAGGCTGTGTGTACACCCAGGGACAATGAATACACAGAGATGGGCCTCAAGTGTGTGCAAATAATGTTTCCTATGCACCCCAATGTTCAGAGCAGCACAATTTACAATAGCTAAGTGCTAGAAGCAACCTAGGTACCCATCAGTAAATGAATGGACCAAAAAACTATGGTACATTTACACAGTGGAATTCTATGCAGCAGAAAGAAAGAAGGAGCTCCTACCCTTTAGGACAGCATGGATGGAACTGGAAAGCATTATGCTAAGCAAAATAAGCCAGGTGATGAAATACAAACACCATATGATCTCACCTTTAACAGGAACCTAAACAACAAAACAAACAAGTGAGCAAAATATAACCAAAGACACTGAAATAGAGAACAGGCTGACAGGGACCAGAGGGGAGAGGGGAGGGAATTTCAGGAGAATTTCAGGGGAAAAGGGGAAGGGTTTGCATGAACTAGTATAAAGGACACATGGACAAAAACTAGGCGGGGGATGGAAATGAGAGGGAGGTGGGAAGGGTTGGGGGGTGGGCTGGGATGGGAGTAAAAGGCAGAAAACTGTACTTGAACAACAATTAAAATAAAATTTTAAAAAATAAGTTCCCTACCTTGGGCATGCTCTTCATTTAGTCATTGCACAGGTTTATACTGACAGACACTGCTGGAAATTTGGTAATAAATAAGATGGCCTTGTTCTATAACCACATGGAGCTTACACATAAACTGCTTTTCTTTAAAATATTGTATGTTCAGAAGTATTCATGCTCTGACCACATGACCACAGTATGTCATACTATGAAACTTTCAGACATGACTTGGATCCACAAGAATTAATTTTAAAGCTATTGGATTTGCCGGAAGAGAGAACATTGGCTCTAAATGACAAATCATGGAAAGAAATAAGTTTGAAAAGACCCTCCAGCTTTTAATGATTTAACACAAGCAGTGTGCTCAGAGACTACTGAGTCAGAAAAATGTGTAAACATCTATGTGTTCAAGTGCGTAAGTGAGTTCTGGGTGGGTCTGGGGGAAGAAGAACCTCCCCAAAGTGACAGGGTATCTCTTCGTGGTGGAGAGCTACTTGGTTCATCCCAGTGGCTTCCAGATTGCAGTGACTCCTGAGTCCAGCTAGAAGGACAAATTATCTGATCCCTAAGGGAAGCTCCAGGGTTATTCTTGTAGGGCTTTCTTCGGCATATTTTCTAGAAATCATTTTCAGATAGATCTGGAAGCTCTTAACTAGCAATCTATTACTACAAAATATCTTTGCATTACAGTGAGCTGGCAACAAGTCAACTAATATCTAAATTACAGCCTAGCCTAAGTGAACACACTCTTTTTTTAAAAAAAAGAATTTGTTTTTAATCCCCACCCAATGATATGTTTGTTGATTTTAGCCAAAGAAGGGAGAGAGAAAGAAAGAGAAACACTGATGTGAGAAACATCAATTGGTTACCTCCTGTATGCACCGTGACTGGGGATGGAGCATGCAACCTAAGTATGTGCACTGACCAGGAATTGAACCCACAGCCTTTCGGTGTGGGGGAGGGTGCTCCAACCTGGCCATGACAATACACTCCTTTTTGACAAGACTTAACTATGGTCCTAGACCAAGGGAAATTGGAGTTTTGTTATTGTTCTTTATATTAGTTGGAATTGTGTTTGACTATGATTTAAAATAGTAAAAAATTGTTTGACAGAGATTTAAAATAGAAGTGTCTTAAAGAACATAGATGTGTATTCTCTAGCATGTCAAAACCTGAAAGTAGATAGTCTAGAGCTAATGTGGCAACACTGTTCCATAAAGTCTTCAGGGACATATGCTCCTTCCATTTCAGAGCTATTAGACGTACCCTCTATGCCTAGATTCAACTCATGGTCCAATATGGCTGTTCCTGCTCCATCCGTCAACTTTATAGTCTGTAGGAAAAGACTGAAGGACAGATATGAGATATATGACAGGTGTCTTTTAAAGAAAGTTTTTCACACTTCCACATAACACTTCTATCAACCATTTATGAAAACATAGTTATATAACAACACCTGGCTCCACAGGAGTCTGGGAATTCTCTCTACTTTGAATTTTCTTTTTTTTTTTCATAATTTATTTATTTAATTCTTGTTCAAGTACAGCTTTCTGTCTTATATTCCCAGCCCTGCCCACCTGAATTTTCTTTATTAATACAACTGATGAAGAAAAGCACCATGTCAGGAAGCAGCCAGAAGTCTCAAACATTGTTGCTTATTAATAATGATGCATGTGTTTTAAATATTTAATGTCAGTCTGCCACACTGTATTTGCAATGCCATTTATACTGTGATCTTTCACAGTTTGAGCTTATAGCCGCAGTGTTCAGGAAAGTTCCATTAAGTTTGCTAGAATGTTTTACCTGCTCTGGGTAAGGCCCTGAAGAGTAAATGGGCTGGACTAAGAACTAATTAGTTTTGACAATATGTAGCAGGAGGTTCCCTGCCTCAGAGCTGGCATGGCCACCTGGAATTAGGGAAGAGAGAAACTGGTGGCACAAAGTAAAAGTAGTTTGTGTTCTTAATACTGTTTGATGCTCATTATGTTCTTACCAACTCATTCCCTCATCTGAGTTTGAATCACAGGTACATTTTGAACCTGTGGTAGAGACAGTGCTGAAGTTTCCCATGAGAATCACTCTGCTTGTTCTAACAGGATTGTGTCCCAGCAGGCATGCCGTAATTTGACAGCTACAAATAGGGAGATCTAAAAGGAGAGGGGCAAAGGAGACCGTTTCTTTGACCTCTACTGCAATGTCTTGGGTTAAGGTAGATGGTGGTTACTGTTTTTGCTGACATGAGGCAGACATGTCACAAAATAGGGAGAATGAGCAATCACAGAGCTGATTTAATTTTCAGTGGGGTTTAGGGAACCACCAAAACATGATGTAGCCAAATGATCCTAAAAGTATGAGGTAATCTAATTTGTTCCATCATTACAAGAAATTAAAGCCAAGCACAATTGCATCCCAATAGTAAAAAGAATCCATTAAAGTGCCGTTGTTACTGACTGAATGAAGTGAGCTTTCTGATTACCTTGGCTTGCCACATTTTCATTTTTGCCTGTCCATTTATTCTAAAACCCATTAGAGGGCCTTAACTGATCTTGACAAAATAAGCTGCATTACTAGGGTTCAGTTTAACCTGAAAAGCTTAAGTTTAATTACTAGATAAGAGTTTTCAAATGGGTATGTCTTCTAGATTTCAGCAAATTTGGGGACGTAATTATTAAGGAGTCTTTGTTTCTTAGTGTTCATTAGAGCTCCAAGATGACAGGAAAGACAAAATCAGAGACCTGATTTTGTTGTTGTGCTACCAAGAGCCATTCCAAAAAGGAGTGTCTGTTCTTTTAGGAGTGGGCCTGGAGCTCCAGGAAGCAGTGATTGACAGACGTGCCTCCACAGAGGAAAGAGTGGGCAGGGTGGAGCATGCACCCCTCCACGGGAGGTGGAGTCGGGCAGCCAAATGATGGGTGATGAACGCTCTCATAAGTAGAGCATCCATATGATTTAGCGTCCAAACCAGGGCACTTCTGAGAATAAAAAGCATTGCTATTCATAATCACATCAACCCAGTAAATCCCCAGTGAGGGGGATGTATGAACCTGCCATCCATAAGAATGCCTAAGCAAATAAATGTAATACAGTTTTTAGGTACCCAGAGAATAAATGATTCGGTAGGACACTAAGTAGGAAAACCATGGAGACAAGGGTCACTGTCCTGGGGTTTTCTCGCCCCAGCACAAAAGTCACTTTAATCCATGATATCTTGAACTGTGAGGTTTACAAGCCCCTGAACCATGTTAATATTCATTTCAGTCTAGTTATTGATTCTCTGATGCATTAGCAGCTCTGGAAATATTACAGAAAGGTGGCTTTAATAAAGGGAATCTTCCGTAATTATTCAGTGCAATTCAATTCAACAAACATTTCATTGATACTTGGTATGTGACCGGCAGGGTTTAGCACCAGAGATTAGAAAATGAATTTGATATGGTTGCAAGCCTGGAGTCATTCAGTCTAGTAGTAAGCAAATCATTGTCACAGATTGTTTCATGATTTAAATACTTGAAGAGTTAACTTCAGATTTGGGTCTCATGCAGCAAACATAATATTTGCCAGCATCTATCTTTAGAGGGAATGCCTATTGGGTGGTATCCTGGATTTTCCCAGTCCCCCACTAATTCTAGACCCCATGGCAAAATAAACAGGGTGAACAGACTGGTTTAGTGAGGCGCATATAACTCAGAGGTCCTTGTTTTCCAGACTGCTAATTTATTTTTACTTCCACCTGGAAAGCCCTGAGCTGTTCTTGCCAAATCAACAGAGACAGGCTAGAGATTTAGGATGTCTGGGTTTAAAAAGGTTTGCTTGTTTAATTAGATAAATAATTTGAGAGCCCTTTCAGGGACTACTGTTCCTAATCACATCCATAAAGGCTAGAAAGGCTCTCTCGGTCAGCCACGGGTAACAGCATCAGGGAGAAGAGTGAAACAGGGAACTGAGCTGGGATGATTCAAAGAAATTTCAAGCAACCTGTACGTGCCTGCATACATGGGTCATCATCATTTTGGGGACACTTACTATTTTTCAAGCACTGCTTTACATGCACAATCCTATTTCATCTTCAAAATCACATGATGCAGGTACCGCTCCCCATTTTTTTCTATGTTTTAATTTTTTTAAATTTATTTAGTTATTTTTTCAAGTACAGTTTTCTGTCCATTACTCTCATCCCATCCCACCCCTCCGTGCTCCCCCCTCCCTCCCATTTCCACCCTTCTTAGTTGTTGTCCATGTATCCTTTATATTTGTTCCTCTAAACCCCTCCCCTATTTCCCCATTTTATAAATGAGAGAACAAGCTCAGACAAGTTAATGCATTTGTATGAGGGTCTCACACTAGTGGGGGGCAAAGCTCAGCTTTGGAAACAAGAACTTCCTTATTCCAAAAATGATGCTCCTGAATTTTCAGTCTTCGTAAAGTCCGTTTGGGGCCCAGAATAACCCAGTATAGAATTCACTCTGGAATTAAGAGGAACAGGGAGGAACCCTTTGGCCTTCTTTTTAAATAAAGAAATTTGGGGGTGGGGGAGGTCAAATAGGAGTAGAACCTTAACTCAGGTAGAACAGACACCTTCCTACCGAATGCAATCAAACAGTTTAAATTCAAGTGCCAAGCTCACCCTGAGGGAGAATTACCTTTGCAATGCTTACTTGCCCTGATGAATTTATTTCTAAAGTTTCCTTGTTCCACAAAGAGAGCAGGACCCTGGGGCCAGAGGGCCCAGTTCCTGCAGAGGGAGCAGAAGTGGACAGAGTAAGCAGCAAGTGGGAAATTCAAGCTACAGAATTTAATCAAGTTCTCAAAGGGCTGGGTTTTCCTCACCCATTTATCTGGCAGCCCCAGTCTTTTTCATCTGCCTCCCACAATTGCCTTTTTAATTGTCCTTTTTGAATAAACATGATCTTTCATCATCTCCCAGTTGGTTGATTTTCTACACTTTCAGAGACTGATGCCTACTCTTTCCTTTTTCACCCCAGAGGCAATTTTCTGCCTCCTTTTCTCTCTCATTCCTAAGCTTTCACTGCAGAGAATTTGGGGAGTTGGAGAAAAACATTATTTTGTGCCTGGTGTGCCTGGTACCACAAGCTGAGTCTTGGCCCCTCTGAGCCACCAGACCCACTCTTCCTGTTGTCCCCATGTTGCTTCCTTAACCCCAGCCATGTCTGCAAACTCTGATAGTGAGTTGCGAGGTGGAGGACAGTATGGACATCCCCTCCAGGAAGTCCGGCTAGATCCTTGCAGCTTTCCTGACCTGCACACGCTTCCACTGTTCCACACAGGAATTGCTTTTGAAATCACTGCATTGTTCATTTGTTGATCAGAACTTCTAGATTGTGGCCTTCCTGAAGTCAGAAAGCTTCTGAATTCAGCTCTTTAATTGAGTGCCTCTTATAGAGCCAGATTACTCCGCAGCATGTATTGAACAAATATTTATTGGGTAGTTAACTGAACCAAAGTTTAAGTGCACAAGGGAGATTCATGTAACAATGTCTACTTTCCTAACTTGTGGAAAAGAATCACCCCCTAGTAAAACCCAAAACAGACAATATGTGTGGATTCCCTCCCACCCACCACCCTTAACTCCTTCCCGAGTGTTCCCTCCAGGAGTGATCTCAGGATCACTCCATTCCAGACTATGCTGCTGTGGATGAGGAGAGCTTATCATCTGCTTCTATGCAGAACTTCCTCTGAAGGAACGTTTGCATGAAGGAGGTATCCTGTGAAGGGCAGGAAGAGAACAGATGGAAAGAAAGAGGGAAGGAAGGACTGGATGAGCAAGTGACGAATGGACTAGATATGCGGAGATGAGATTCTGAGACTTCCCGACAAGATGGGGGTATGTAGGTGGAATGAACCGCTGGGGATGGTGAGGATAGATGGGTCCAGTGAGTCAGATTTTAGAAGGGCTCTCAGGAGTCTAAATGAAGTTTGGATGGAAACCTATAGGCATTAAAGATACAGAATATGGTCTTGCATGAGGAGACCACACAAGAGGTACAGAAGAGGTGCTTCGGGAACATAAGGTTGTGTCGGAGAGATTGGAAGAGGAAAAGACCCCTACAAAAAAGAGAACAGCTGGGATTTCCAGTAATTTTTTTGTAAGAGTTCAAGAACTAGAAAGGAAAATGAAGGCCAAATGGAAATTTTTTTCCTGTTCCTTTGTCAATTAAAGGGTTAGGCTGTATGGCAATCTTTGGAAAATAGTGCTCCCTATTCGGTGGGGTCATTAGTAATTGTTAGGTCATTGGGGTCAGATATTTTTGGTCAGGCCAAGTTCCTCACAGGACATTTCGTAGGGTCCAGTTGGTCCGTGAACAGCTGAGATCATTTGGCCAAGGCCATTCCTGAGTAACCGTTGGAACCAGGAAAGGAATCTCTGTCTTTTGACTCCAAATAAAACAGCCTCTCAGTGACACCACGTTAGCATTCTGGGTTACAGAGACGTGATTTCACTGCCTTGGATTTAAAGGGTCCCTGGGCATGTCTACACCGCTCTCAGGAAGGTTCCTATCCCTTGTGCTAAGGACTGTTGGTACTGGGGGTGCAAATCGACAGTCTGGGTCTTTGGAAGAAAATGGCAGTCTCCACAGGAGTTGAAGCCTCGCATAATTTTTACTTGTTGGAAGATGTCAAAAAATGTAAAAAAAAAAAAAAATTAAAGGAATGGGTGGGCAGCCATGATTACTAGGTCACCAAGGACAAGTTATGAAAACAAAATATAAAGACCGAAATTAGAATGTGGACCTAAACATCCAGAAGCCTCTCCACTGGTTAGATTTGCAATAAAAATTCACATAAATATAATAAAAAATTATTTTTAAACATAGTGATATTACCAAAATTCATAAAATTTAAAACTTGTAATTCATGAGTTAAAATATGTAATGCCGATATATATATATATATAGTCACCAGAAGGACATATTACAATTAATTTTAGTGGATCTCAGACTTGTCTTAAATCAAAAGCCTTCTGCTCATATTAATGTCTAATCTCAATTCAAAATATTCACACATTAAATAATTCTAAATAGTAAATATGCCCTGGAGATTTATATATATATATAGTCCTCGTGTGGTAAGACAATGGGAAGAAAAATGCTATGCATTTTTTCTCTTATCAAAGAGCTGTAATTTAAGCATAAACCTGGAATACTTAAAATATGGCTTTACAAGATTAAGGCATGGCAAAAAGTGTCCAGATTTCTGTGGATGTTTTCAAAAGCTAATCTTAAGAATGAAATAAAACATGAATGTCATGCTTTATGCATTCTGCTGAACCACACAGCTGTGGATGAAGTTGTTTAAAGTAGCAGGTACAATGAGTACTCTTGCTAATTGTGTTAATTTTCAGAGACACAGGTGCTGACTACTACTGGTATCAAAAATATGCACAGAATAGTTTTGATAACTTTGTGCTTCCTGGAGAGAAGCACTATTCAATTTGCAGCCATAACTGATTTGCACCGACATTATCTGAAGACTGACACGTCCACTCTTATGTGGGCCGTCCCTTAGAACACTGGTGAGGGTCCCCCAGAGCCAAGCTGGGACAGCTTCACCATAGCTGACCCCAGTTCAGTACTGCCCTGGACCCAGACACACATGAGGGTCTATGCAAGGGAAGGCTGACATTTCATGAGACCAAGGACTCCAGGCAACTGATCATTCGCTCCAAACTGGACAAGTCCAGGTTACAACAGCAAAGAGGCATTGTATATCCTACTTTATGTTTTGCTGGACACAAATGTAGTTTCTGAGAAGTGTGCAATTTTATGAAAGGAAATAAATGGATTCTAGGCTCCACCCCCAAAAGAAGAGATGGGGAGGAGATAAATGGCTGTTAAAATCAGCGGTTATGTATCACATGTAACAAATTTCATAAATATTTACAATTTTTAACAAGTCATGCATCTAAGTAGAAATGAAACCAATGAAAATAAAATGGGCATGTGAATATGTAATTTTTAACTTAAACTTAGTCTTAAAATTCAAATAAAATATGGGAAATGGCCGGGAGGGGGGCAGTCTTCTGCGGGATGTGTTTGTAGCCCTGTTTACAAAAGAGAAACCTGAGGTACAGAGAAGTTAAATAATTCACCCAAATTTGCCACATGGTAGCTGAGTTGCAGAGCCAGCGTCTGAGCCTAGACCTCTCTTCCCAGTGTCGTGCTCTTTCCATTGCTCATAACTGTCATAATAGACCACTGCAATGGACAACTTGAGAACACTGCTTATTACTTACAGTTTATCAGGACCACTGCAATGGAGTCTTTTCTGGAAGAATTTTATGGTTTTATTTACACAGACACAATGTGCACACAATTTGTCTATTCACTTTCCTCGCTGCACAGCCTGGCATTGGTGGCTCTCATGGCCAGCTGGGCTGCTCCATCCTCAGTGGCTTTGCGATTCTTCAAGGAGACGTTGTGAGCAATCCCAGCACAGTAAGGTTTGTTGCACATCAGCAGCAGTTCAAGCTCCTTTACACTGTGGACCAGGAACTTCCCAAAGCCACTGGGCAGCATGTGCTTTGTTTTCTTGTCGCTCCCATAACCAATGCTCGGCACCAGGGTCTGCCCCTTGAATTTTTTGTTCACCCTATTGTTCTTGCCTCTGGGTTTCCACCAGTTTGGCTTAATATGATGCCGAATTAATTATATGTTCGGCACATATCGGTCTGACTGGTGATAGATGGACTTCTTGGTCCTCCTTTTGATGATCTTGGTTTTCTCCAGGGGTCTGAGGGCCACCATTGTGCCAGGTAACAATGGCTGCCACCTCCACAGGCAGTACCGAGAAAGAGAGCTACAATGGAGTCTTACTCTCCCTCCTGCTCATTTCTTTATTGTCTCCTCCTGGGCTACAGGAGGAGCACTTATCCTGTTCCCACCATACCCACTAGCTCAAGGCCACCCATTTAAGTGTTCAATTCTATTTCCCTTCTCCTCCCTCTAAGAAGTCTACTCCATGCAGGCTATTTACCGCCCACACGGGTAACCCTTCTCCAGGCTCCAGACATTTCTTCTACCTGAAGAGAATGCCAGCTGACTCCCTCCTCCCACAGCCATTCAAATCACAGACTCTGGGGTCAAAGACGTACATCGGGGTTCACCTTCTTCCCGGAATCCTGTACACCTAACTGCAGTCCGCATCGCCCCCTCCTCCTGCACTGCAATAGCAGCCCCAAGCGGCATGATTTCTGTGCCACTTCACACTGTCCCTAGGCCGCAGATGGCCACGTGTCTGGTTTTCTCAGCAGGATATTATCAGATCTTTCCCAGGTCCAGGCCACTGAATCTTCTGTGTTTTTTTAATTTCAAAGCAACCAGAACATCTGAGAGGCACAATAAATATGTGTGGATTGGGCTGTTTGTTTGTTTGTTTGTTTGTTTTGACTGCTACGTTTCTGGGGAAAAGAGAAAGAGAAAGATGGGAAGGAACAGAAGGAGAAAGATGACTATCTGACCGATCTCAGCAGCACACAAAGGCCTGAGAATGAGAAATACGAGGTCCTTACTGGGGATTTTGAATCTGTGGGAACCTACAGAACTCAAGCATTGTGTGTATGTTTTTGGACTCATCTGACATGGTATAGGACAAAGTTTTCACAAATATGCTTTAAGAGATGATAGTTGTATGGAAAAAAGCATTTTATGTCAAATAAATGTATGTAATAAATACTTGTAAAATGACGTGAAGTAGATCTCTTTGCTGTAGAAGGTCTAGGTTTGGGTAGGTTCACGTCCGTTGCACATCACTGCGAAGGGGCTACATATTTCACATTTTCCAAACTGGTTTGACCACAGAATTCTTTTGGTAAGGAGAATGTTGTAGGAATAATGTTTATTTGAACATTCTTTGGGAAATGTTGGAATGATCCTCCCAGCAAATTCACAGTAAGTAGTGCTGTTTCATTAACCAACGTCTCATGTACATACTTTTTCTACATGGCGACTTTGCATGATTGATCTTTCACTCACAGTCAGCCCAGAACTGGTTGATATTAAAGGGTTGATGGTGATGACAGGGAAATTGTAGCTGGTTTAGGACTGAGAAGCTGGGAGACAGGAAGGAACCTCTCACATAGTGAATGCCTTATTGCAGATTAACTTATTTAAACATCCCTGTACAGTGTTCCCCAACTGGCAGTGGCACGTTTGTCCTCTTTCTCAGATGTCACCTCCCATACTTCATCATTCTTTAATTCATCCTTGGAGACTTGAGGCTAACATTCCGTCTTTCAGAGAACTTTCCCAGATTTCTCCCAGGCTGTGGTAGGTAACACGCCCTGTCCCCTCTCTCCGCCTTGTGCTGACTATCCTTCCTGGCTAGTTTTAGTGGACAAGTTACATACACACCAGTTTAAATTTGTCTTCCTCATTGGTCTATGAGCTTCTTGAAACCCAAAGTTATTTGCTTCCCTTTTACATACTCAGCACCTAGCACATAGCAGGCATTCAATAAAAGCAGATCCTCATAAGCAGTAGAATGGAAACTCTGAGAGCAGGCAGGAGCTTTCAACTACTTGTTCATTGCTAAATCTTCATCATCTAGTGCAGTGCCTGGAAAAGAATCTATTGGGCAAGCAATGCAAGGTTATTTAACTCACTGTCTCTCACTTAAACTAAAATAATCTGCACAGTACTTTTTATTATCCCCAGTCCACAGGTGAGGAGATGAAGGCTTAAGAGGTATTAGGTGATTTGGTAGGAACTGTGGCTTGTATGTAGTAGAATAGAGATCGGAGCCTCCTTCTGCTCTTCCAGTTTCAGTCAAGGGATAATACTGCTTATACTAGAACCCAGGTCATATGTAGTCTTCAGTTCTGATTGTCTCATTAAACTTGGCTCAAACCCCAATCCCTTGGGCAAAGCCCTTCCTATTCTTACAATGAGTTCCACAAGCTTCAAGCTTTCTCCTCTTTCTTTGCCACTTCTCCTCAGTGTCAGTTCAGGTTGACATTTCAATTGGGGCCAATCTGGCCTCTGAGCTCAGTCCCCTTACTGAGTTAAAACAAAACAAAATAAAGTAAATCTCTTTATCTGAGCATTGTATACCTTCAGCAACTTTATTAAAAATTGGGGGGAAAGGAAGATTTACCATATTTTGCCATGTATAATGTGCTCCCATGTATAACATGTACCCATGTTTTTTGCCAAAACTATCAGAAAAACATTTTTCATTTTAACTTTTTAATTCACCTTTTGATTTATTTATATTTAGAAACAAAACCAGTTATCATAGTCTAGGGTATTATTTTTCATGTAGATATCACTATTGCTTTCTAAAGTTACACTTTCAATGCATAAGCATAAATAAAAGAATTAAAAACATTTATATAGATATGGAATTAGTACTACCAATGTATAATGTGCATCCTTATTTTTCTCTCAAAAACTTGGGTAAAAAAGTTTGCATTATGCACAACAAAATACATTATAGGGTGGAATTGCCCTGCAGACCAAGGGGACTCCTTGCACACATATGCACACACACACGTTCCTGAAGCAACTGGCACGTCCTTCCCCTCTCCTATGGAGAAGATCTCACAGACTAGTCCCACCTGAGCAAGGACTCATTAAAGCCTCACCTTTCTCCATAGCCGTATTGAGCACTTTCTTACAGGCAGGCCCTCCCTGAAGGGAATTCTGGTGACAACAGTTATGACGAATACAGTAAGATGACCATTTCAGTGGTTGGAAGACTGTAGTTTATAAGAACAAGAAGTCTGTCCCCTCACAAGTCACACTGGGAAGTCCTTGTCAATTCATGCCTGCCATATCTTGTGAACATATGCCTACACAGAATTTCAATTCTGAGATTGTCTTAGATGAGAATTGTCATCATAAAAGCAAATGGTCTGTAATTCTACCAATTCACTGTATTCTACCAGTAACATGGCCAAAGATAATGTTCTCATTGACTTCAGCCTTGCCTACCTCCATCCCATTTACTACAGAGCCCTAGAATTTTTTCATCTAAATGAGATCAGATCCCATATCACCCATTGCTTTGAACCACTCAGTGGTTCTTAGTCCTACTCAGTTCTTACACTTACTGGTTCTCACTCAGTGGTTCTGTCCAAAGCCCCTACCTGCAGATGCCTGACAGACGTCCATGGCCAGCGTCTGTGGATTTCTCCAGCCTCTTTCCCGCTGAGTAAGGTCCTGCTCACGGCAGTTCCTTTCTCCACATACATATGTGCACACATTTTATTGAATAGAGGCCCATACATTTGCTCATATTGTTTTCTCTTAAAACCCCCCCTCACCATCTTATCTCCTGTTTCACTCTTTAGGACTCAGCCTTCTCCCACTCTGCCTCTGTCCCAATCCGATGTGAACAGCTCTCTTCTGTTCTCCCATAGCCCTTGTGTTCCCTTCTTTCAGAATATACAGCACACTGAAATTCGCTCTACCACTGGACCCTAGGGTTTCCTTGAGGAAGCGGTGTGCTCTTTTAATCCTCTGGCTCTTACAGACTCTGTCAAATACATGACACATAGTTGGTGTAAAATAAAGTACTGATGCTACTAGACTTACTGATGGTCCTAGAAGTCACTGAAACCCAATGTTGTATTTATTTCATTCTAAAGTTCTGCTAGAGCCTTAGGCAGAGCACTAGAAAAAAACCATAGACAGTAAGAAGATTAAAGGGGAAAAAACACAAAATTACGCACATCTTCCCTTTGGAGGATTTTGAAGTACTAAGTGAAATTTTATATGTTTCATAAGATTTTAAATATTTCAAAACAAGGACCTTGGTGCCAGGAATACACTTGGACATGAGAGCAGCTTACCACTGGCAAGCTCTGCTTGAACCTGTTACATATACACACTGAAAGCAAATCCAACTCCTTCATGTATTTCCCATCAGATAAAATGCATAGAAGGAAAAAAAAGTCAGCAAAAGTTAGAACTAACCTGCACAAACCTTTTACTGGAGTGCACTCAGGGAGTGACTAGCTCGAAGCAATACATGATGAAAGAGCAATCATTTTTCTCCAGTTTTGTCTACTTCAGACACCATCGACTCTATCCTTAGGAACAACAAAGAAATTTTGGTAGGAATTAGGAGAGAAGGTGGAATTGGTTAGGAAGATATATAAGTGTCTGTTCTTAGGAGTTGTTCAGTGTTTTTTTTTATTTTAAGAAAAATCTGAATCAGCTGTTATAGTTAATATTTAATTTTTAATTAAGTGTAAGCAATGGTGTTCATATGGAGTGATTTTTTTGGACCTATTCTCTTCATTTATACCACTAGGTCTATCTAGAAAGTATGACAAACTTGCACAAACCTTTAGTCATTCGAGTGTTAGCAAAGAAGCCAACATTCACACAGTTACACATCACGTAGTGTGGATCCTTTTACATCAATGGTCAACATTGCTTAATTTGTGGGTAAGAGTAATTGCTAAACATTTCTCAAGAGAACGACCTCAACCCCTAGCTAACTGCTGCAGCTCTGAGGCGATTACTTGTTTTCTTCGCAAAGAGAAGCTGCTGCTTCAGCATCTTCTCCTGAAGCCCCTGGCACCATTTCAGCCCATGTGTCAGGGGAACCCTTGATCACATCACAGTGACGGAAGCCAAGTGCTGGCCTGCAAGGATCGAGAACTGTTTGTTCACAGCAGATCCTGAGTAAAACCACGGGTATTACTTAGTTCAAGGGTGCCTTGAAGACAACCAATGCTCCTGCAGGAGGAGACTTCCAAGGCTCAAGACATTTCTTAGCTGCTGTTCGATAGCTCTCTCCTAACTTTTATGGAATTTCCCCAACAGTGTTGTTGGGGAGTGTTTCTCCCTGTAGTTCTCTGGATTTGACAAGCTTCTGGGCAATTAAATAGAAGCGTTTTCAGACATTTTCAAGTAGTGCCACACTGGATACTACTCTCTGGGGAGAAAAGTATTTTATTAATGAGTACAGTTTGGGGTTTTGGTAAAATCCAAAATTAAACAAGCTCACCATCAGTGTCCTGCTGTTGATGACATTCAGGTGTGTTGTTTGATGTGTGACTCGGTGTCCTGTAAGATAGCAGGCAGTTCCACACGGAGGCTTTGTAGTAGGGTTGAAGTGTTCTCAGAACATTTGAAAATTCCTAAAAGTTGAGTTTTAATAATAATCCCGAAAACTGTGGTTAGCCATATTGCCTGTAAACCAGGAATCTGGAAAAAGTAGTATTAGCTGTAAACTAATATCAACAATAATTCTTCACTTGAGAACAATTTTACAGAACAAACTGTTTTTTACTCTGTTATGAGTAATTTTTTATTGATAAGTACATGTGTTCTATTCCCTTTCATATGCTCCAGGTTTACACCGTATGTGCAAAAATGTTAGAACTTAAAATCTATATACTGATTTGTGATTGCGCTTACATGGTGATTGTTAAAATAGCTTATCTGTTTGGACATAAAGTAGATCTTCTGAAATAAATTGCTCCTCTTGTCCCTGTACTGCCTTTTTAAGAGTGAGTCCTGTCTTTAAGTGCATAATGTTTTGAAGCACTGGAACTTTCCTGAATTACATTTGTATTACAATTAAAAAATAAACACTGAAGTATAATATGTGGTGCCAAATCCCCTTAGACCCAAGGCCAGTATTTCTGAAAAGCTTTGAGAAGTCAGTGAAGATGGGAGGGGATTATTTATCTCAGACTTTGGAAGAATTGGAGCGCAAGGAAGAGGACCATGGAAAGCTAAGCCTTCGCCATATGGAGGGAGGGTTCTGGGCTTCTGAGGTAACCAGTGCAGGAAAGATGACTGTGGAAAAGTCCTGGACACAATGGTTTTGCACCCACTTTTGCATCCAATGGTTTTGGATGTGCTAATGATGGACAAATGACTCAAAATAAGTGAACTTCTTCTTAAAATTCCCTACATCCCTGTTTTATACAGTGAAGGGATGGGAAAAAAGCAAAAACAAAACCACATAGCAGATGTACTACCACCCCAAGTAGGCGCTGCTATGCTTACAGATGGAAGATATGAGGTACAATGAAAATGTGTTATGGTCAGAGGCTTAATTCTTGTTTATGATCTTAAGAGTATGGGATTACAAGGGACTTTCTACATTACATCTTGGTGTAATGTTTCAATTTTTATAACAAGCATGTTACATTTTTGCATTCTTTTAATCAGGGCAAAGCTCTACAGATAAAATACACTATTTAAAATTATCTTCAAGGTTGTTCTTTTTGTTAGGGATGAGAGCTCCAGTCTTACACTTTATAACTCACCTGGCAATGTTTAGGCAGTTGTTTGTTCTCGAGTGTATTTTGACAGAGATTGTGGGGGGGGCGGGGGGGGGGAACCGGTACAATAAAAAAGGCAAATTTTAACCTAGAGTCCTCTAAGTGAATAGCAATAGTTCAAGAATTCCTCATAACAAGGAGCTGCGTGGTACATGTAACATATACTTGGAAAGTTATTCTAACTTCTGCAAATGTTGTATAAAAACCTATCTGGAAGATCCCAGGAGCCTGAGATCCAGTCCGTGAAATTCTTTGATGTGCCACTAACCAGTTATAGAGCCTACATTTCAAGGGCAGAATTTCTTCTCCTTTAATAGCTATAGATTCCAAGACAAAGAATAACCGTCTCATCAACTTCATGTAAGCTTTCAGTGTATTCTTTCTCATTGAAAATAACAAAGCTTTATAAGGAGGACTCTTGGGAGTTTGGATCCCCCCTTCTGAGACGTTTGCTCATCCGCATGCTAATGTAGGGAAGTTCTCCGCAATTGATCTGCTTCTGAAGAGTGCCCATGGCCCCCTGGGTCAGCTTTTGTAAATAGAACAGGCTTTCATATGAAGCCTTTGGATATGGTCTTTTCATTTTCTCGCGTTTGTAGTTTATTCTGAGCATGGAGAATAGAAAAACCCTTCCAGACTTTTTTCCCTTGACATCACAAGACCATCCTGGTCTCTGATTTGCAATTCCACAGACGACTGGAGCACGTAGGCAGGACATGTGTTAATTGCCCAAACCATATGATGCATTCGCATTGCTGTTGCTTTAAGAAAACTCTTAGACCATTCCGAATGCGCATTACAACGTATTGTCAAGTGTGAGACTTCTAAAGAGTTCCGACTCCACTACATTGCACGTTTTTGTTTGCTTGTTTGTGCCCACCCCAAAATTTAGTCTGGTATTTAGCAAGGACTGGGCACTGAAAGAGTCTAGTCTTAATAGAAATGCTTTTATTCCCACAACCACCCTGTTCCCCTTGAGGTAGGTAAATCCTAAACTCTTGAAAGAAGGCTCTAAAACCCCAACCCTCAGAAACGGTTGCGGGGGTCCTAAATAATCGAGTTTGTGCAGCCTGTTGGGCTCTCCCGCGAAAACTTCCCAGAGAGCAGTCGGTGGTGGAGACGATGAGCCTGCCAGCAATCAGTAGGCGCGGCGCCCCGCCAGGCGCTCGGGGTCCCCCGGGCAGGTGCGCGTCCCCGCGCGTGCGCGCCAGGTGCCGCGGGAGCCCCGCGGCAGGCGCGACCCGGGGCGCGGGCGGGCGGCGGAGGCTCCACGCCGGGTTTTCCGCCGCTCCCCTCTCCCAGACCCACAACAGCCCACAGTCACACTCGCTCGCTCGAGCCCGCCGCCTCTCCGGCTTGGCTTCAAAGCGAGCGGCGCCCGGCTGTGCGGAGTGATGCCACGGCGGGGCGGCGGGGCAGCCGGGGCGGAGGCTGCGGGGAAGGACGCGGCGGGGGGCCCGGGCAGGCTTTGGCAATTCGGAATCTTTCTGTAAGGGAGTTGTGGAGGGGCCAGGCGGGCCGAGGGCCGAGAGGGGCGTGAGGGGGAGTGTTCCCGGAAAGCCACGGCGATGGAGCGGCGCTGCGCCCGCCGCCCGCGGAGTTGAGAAAGAAAACAGGAAACGTGGTGGCCGCGCACCCGGCCGCGGCTGATTCATTCGCTTTGAGTGAAGGCTCAGCAGGCGGGGCGGGCGCGGAGACGCAGCTCGGCTCGGCGCTGGCCACCTGGGAGACCGGGCGGTGGACCAGACGCTCCCTCCGCGGGGCGGGCTCGGGGCGCACGCGCCTCCCCCTTCGTCATCCTCAAGGACTTAGGACTCGGCCCACCGCACCGTCTCAAAGTCGCATCGTGGTTTTTTGTCCGTGTCTTCGTGTAAAAGTTGGCTCGCTGCACTTTGCGCGCCCTCCCTGGACGCCGAACTAAAACGCCAAGCTGGAGAGACCGTGTTTTCCCGAGGCCAGCTGCCCGGCTAGCAGAGCCTCGGTCCCCCTTGCGGTGCCCGGCTTGGCAATATGAAGGAGCAGCCCTCATGTGCGGGCACCGGGCATCTGAGCATGGCGGGGTACGGCAGGATGGCCCCCTTTGAACTCGCTGGCAGCCCCGTGAAGCGCTTGAGAACTGAGTCCCCCTTTCCCTATCTCTTCGCAGAGGAGGCCTACCAGAAACTGGCCAGCGAGACCCTGGAGGAACTGGACTGGTGTCTGGACCAGCTAGAGACCCTGCAGACCCGGCATTCCGTCAGTGAGATGGCCTCCAACAAGGTAAGCCCCTGCTCTGCTCTCACCGAGGCCCCTAGGCTGTTGACTTCCACGTCGGTGAAGCCACCAGTGCCTGTGGCCCTGTGAAATGCGTACGGAGATTTGTCACACTGCACGTTGGCGGTTCTGCTCGCTCCAAGGGAAGTCCCTGATACCGTGCCTTCCCTCTCTTCCATTCACTCCAGACAAATTAAACATTTTTGCAAAAGCAGCTTTGACACAGTTCGATTACAGTACCTCCAGGACACAGTGGTTTTGGGGAGGTGGCAAAGTGACACTTTGCCCTTGCAGCAGAATTTCAGTCCCGTCCATTGGCATTGCATGTTTAAGGGTATTCCTGGGATTCCCCGTTGGAAATAGGAGTTGCTGGAGGTCAAGACGATCTCTTGAGTGTCACCACCTACCCCCACTCAGACTGAACTTGGAACCTTAGCCCTCATCTGTCTCGGTGTCAGGGTGCACTGTAAAAAGTGAGCCTTTGTGTGTTCACTTGGCCATACATGTCCAGAGGAAACGTCAGCGAAGTTAGAAAATTCATTATGATCTTTACCTTTGTTTCCCTGAGTCTCTGACGCTTCGGTGGGCATTTGTGCCGTTTATGCCAAACTGCTGAGCGGTAACCTTCAGCCTGACACAGCTGTTAAAGCAAGTAGAGCGTTGTCTGGTTTGCTGTATTTTTTGGAAGTCCTGTTTTTTGTCTTTAGTTGTATAAGGGAATGACTAGTTATGTATGTTCTTTATGAGTGTTGACGGAAGGGATAGGAAAGAAGACATGCCTGTGTTGGATGCAAATGGCTGAGGAACTCAGCCCGCAAGGACTGGTAGCTCTGTGTGACAATTAGTAACCATTGCCTCTTAAAGATATTTGATTTTTGGCTACCTATTTACAAGGTCAGTAAGGTTATGCCATTTTACTGTTTACATGCACATATTTTTCAGAATGATGCTTTTTTTTAGCTTACTGTACTTTTTATCCCACCTGTTTTTTATGCAGTTTTTAAAAATACCATAGCACATCAACCATTTGTCTTATCTGTTGACAGCATTGTTTTTAAGTGAAACGTTACCTTCAGTCCATTAAAAGGGACTCTTCAGTCACTGTCTGCAGGCACTAACCTACCCATAACCTTCATATAAGTTCTGACCTACTTATATGAACACTAGTGATCAAATCCGAATTTTATTTTGTCATTTGGGCCACATTTCTAAATCCGGTACGGCTCCTCATCAGAATGATTGGTTATGGCTCTCCTAGTCCCTGGCGTGGTATTAGGTGCCATTGTTCTCATCTGACTATCAAATTCTTAGTTCATTTATTAAATTTCTGAAATATAAATTATCCTTTCATAATTTGATTCATAATTACAGTAGGCATGAGCTGAGTGTCTCCATTGGCCTACCTGCTGGATGGGGCCATTCTGCAGCGGGCCTGGGTTCTTAATTCTCTTCTCTGGTTAACGCCATGTAGTAAGAGAAAGAGCAGAACCCGAAGGCACCTAAAGAGATGAGCAAGCATTTGCTTATGTTTTTCCAGATGATTTGACTGTACTGTTTCAGCAAAGTGAACCTGAGCAGCTACAATTATTTCCCCCCAAAATCCATACTCTTAATGATGAGAACTGTCTTTTAATTTAAAAATTAACACAAAGTCTAATAATAATTCAATATATGAAAACTATCAAGTAATTAATTTATCTCCATTTTAAGATAAAAAAACTTTAGGGCACGATAATTGATTCCTTTTTTTTAAAGGCACCACATTAAGACAGGGTTGTTGTTTTTTTAACCTTCACTCTGAAGGACCCTAAATTAGACTGTATGTTAATTTACAGGTTTAGTATGGGAGGTGAGTGTATTTGGTTGAAGTGCAATCTAGGTTAAGTGAGAAAAGGCTTCTCCAAAATGCGATCATTCTAGCACTGTTAGTGTCTTACAGTCGAGTGATTACTGGCAGGACACTTATTTTTAACATTAAAAAATTTTAACTCAGATGAAGCTGTTGCTTAAACTTTCAGTGGCTAAGCCATTCATTTTTTTAACCCATGCATTTCTAAATAAGTGCCAAGCTCATGTGACCTTTTCTAGATGAAAACAGATGAGCATAAAAGGAAAGAAAAAAGCTCTCGGTAAAGGTTGTAAAGTGACCCTTCTTCTGGATAACACGAGCGCGAGTAAGTCACCTCTACGTGAGCTGTAAACTGAGTGGGAGCAGCTGATGTGAAGGTCCCCGTGAGTGAACCTAAGTCTGAATTGGAATTGCAGCAGCTTGTGTCACACGTCCACTAGGTGGTCTGAGACCGCTTGAGTATGAATGAGTAAGTCTGAAACATAGCTTCGGGTTAGCTTCTTGTTGTTATTGCCCTCCATTCCTTTAAGGTGGACTTGTTTGAACCAACCGATGTGTTCAGGTTACTTCTCTTTGCCTTTGAAAAGTCATGACCCCAATAAATTCAATAAAAAGGGAAAGAAGAAAATGAAAAGTCATGACATCTTTCTCTGGTTTCTTCTCTCTTGATGCTTTGTAAAAATTCATTCTAGTAGATTAAAATAACCATAAAAATACTTGTAACCATCCGGATTTGTAAGTGATTATGCAGAGAACTCTACAAAGAATCTCTGTATCTTTGTGGTGATTATTATGATGATGGACTTGGGTATCAAGACGGAAGTTGATTCTTCCAACTTAGCAAATTGGTTTAACAGATTTTTCAAAATGTTGTTAGAAATCTTGATGAAAAGATTCTAAATTATTAGCAGTTTTTAACTGATGCTTTAGAAGCAACTAGCTATGTTTCCTGATTGGTGCATAATGCTAATGTGCATAAATGCTCATCGATGGTGTTGAGACAGGAAAATTATTGAATTCTCGTCCAAGGCCAGAGCTGGCGGTGATACATATGGGATGCTTGTACCAAGTAGGGTAAGACGCTCCAGATGGCATTTAATTTGAGTAGTTAAATCTGTAGCATTTGCCCTAAAAAACACATTAATCCGACTGCGATTTGTACAGATTTCCTTTGGAACCTCATCAACACGGTTGAGGGAGATTATGGTGAGGTCTCAAAGCTCTGAAGGTGGACAGACCTAGAGTTTGAGTCATGATCTAGTCCCTTGCTAGTTGAGCTACGTTCGAGAAATGACAACTTTTTTACTTTCAATTTCCTTAGCGTAAGATGGACACAATATCTGTTTTGAAAGGTCAGTGCAGAAGTTTGAAGGAATAAAATAGCTGGCTAATAAATAGTGGCTGACAATAGTAGGCACTATGCCTGTTGTTGGTATTATTATTTGAGGTTTAGGTCAAACTTCAGTGCTTGTTTACTTGGCTAAAATACGGGGTTTTTTAAATCATTCAGTTGTAATTTATGCTTGACATTTTAATTTGCATAGATTTTCATCATGTAATTAAGTAACTGTCTTTAATGTATATTTCTATATTATAAAAATGCTTAAATTACATTTTCACTATTTTGGTATAATATGAACACAAACATTTTGAAGTTCTAATTAGAAGTTAAGTATTTTTGTAAATCCGTTTACAGAAATCCAGACAGAAGAGCCAAACACTCTTTTTTTCCTCTAAAGCTGAAAACACAGTTCCTATTAATTTTTGGAATGTGTAAAACGTAATTTGGGATTGGAGGACACATTTTCACCCTTCTGCACAGATTTGCAAAGCTAAAATACCCTTTCAGGTGTTCATTGCGCAGAGTGGCTTCACGGTGTTTTGGTTCCCTTCTGTTCTGGAAAGTCACTTGAGGATTTCAGAGGGGCAGGCAAGGGGTCCAGGCCTCGGGGGTTTCAAGGGTGATGCTGTGGAGCCCTATAACTTTGTCTACTTGTGTAAGTTCAGTAATGTTTGAAGGAGGAACCAAAACCATTTTTACTTCCCCTCAAAACTTACACCCCGAAAAAAAATTTCTTCCTCCTAATTTTGGGGCAGTTTCTTGTCTTATCATTGCTGGAAACTACTGTGCCTCAAGCTAAAAATCTGTCTCGAAGTTAGGGTTCAGGCATGCTTCTAAGACAAAGTGTTTCTTCAGGTCATTCCAGATGTTTTGTGTATGGGCCAACTTTGCAAATGTGGTCATGACTTCTTTGTGGAATTTATTTTGTCTGTTTGTTTTTTAGGAAATATCCCTATCATGTTTCTGTTGCCTGTAAATGAGAATTTAATTTTGCTTAGTGTTTTCATTGTCTGCTCCCCCTGCTGCTTTTGAGTAGTCAGTGCACACACAACGTACCTGTGCTGGAGCTTTCTGTGACCGCTGATACCTTTTCTTCCAGAAAAGAGTGGTGGTAGAATGGAGATAGGCTGTTCCCAGAAGCAGCTGAGTCTTAAGATATTTCACCATTACCTGAGTATGTCAGCACAGAAACAAATGTTTAACTTTTGCCAATAAGAAAGCTGAAGAACAAATAGCAAGGGACAGTTGTTTTCTACATTAAAGTGCTGAAATTTATTGACATCATCATAAAAGAATTGTTAAGAATTAATAAAGATGCCTAAGGAAAAACTTTACATTTTAGAAGAAAGTGTTTTCTTTAACTATAAAGAAACTCAAGTTATTGATGGTTTGAATTTGCTATCTGTCTTTTCATTTACTTATAAAAGTAGATTTTGCAAAGATTTATGTAGTTTACATGTGTGCCATAGTTATTATGAGAGATCGGGAATGCTTGTTCTTATGATTAATGTAGGAAAAATATTTTGTTTTATTTTAAGTAATAATAGAAAGAGGGAAGTGCTTTTAATAGAAATTTTATGTTTCATTGAATAGTAAAGCCCTTGACTTTATCAAAACACAATGGAATGAAACAAATCCTAAGTTATCTCTATTACCTTCAACTCAGTTCCTGTATCAATCAATATTTAGTAGCAGTAAGCTTAAATATCTCTAACATTTAATTATCAAAAACTTCTAATATTGTGATTCAAAAAATTAGTCCTTACTAAGGAAATCGCTCTCTGTCTATAACATTTTGATTTAATTGCAAGATATACTAGTGGTAACTTCCTTCTCAAAGTGTTATGAACTATGTCCCTTTTTTTGACATTTCTAAACAAAACACTTAAGATAAAATAGTACTTTTCCCAATGTTATGGATAGATGAAACAAACCTTCTCTGCCAAGTAGCAGGGATGGTAGATAAAGTGTTTATTCAATTTAAGAAGATTTCTGATAGTCACGTAAATTGTAGCTGTCACAACACACGAATCTACACATCTGGCAAATGTGAAATGCTGTAAATGCTCTGATTTTCAGTTAGTGCATGAAATATGCAGAATCTGGTTTTCTCTTTTTCCGAAGGAGAACAGCCCTTTAAAAGCACAACTGGCTGTGCAGTGGCTGAGTGCTGCCAGGGCGGCATCCCTGCGCCTGGCCCCTTGGAGGGATGGCGTGATCGGCTCTGCTGGTCTGTGGTCTTTCCAGGAAACAGAAAGGGGCATCACCTTTTACTTTAGTATCTAATTCACTAGTTGTAAAAGACAGTTCAAGAAGGTATTTTCTTTTATTCATTCTAACTTTCCCTTCTATTCGTGGGGAGTGATCCTTGATATTGATTAAACAACAAACAATTCTGTTTTTTCCTGAAGAAATTAGGTAAATTGGACAATGGTGGGTTAATCATCCTTTACACTTAGAGAGAATACTTTTTAATGAAGTTTTTTTCTCTATTTGTGTTTAGTACTCTGAGCTTATGGTTGTTGTTTTGCTATACTTTGTGTACTTTGGGGAGGATGAATGATCCTTACTCCCTGGCCTGGTATGTGCCCCTGTGATGCCAATGGCAGCTTTGTAGAGTGGAAAGAACATAGATGTTTTTGGCCACGTGAACTTGGTTTCATATTCCGGCTCTGCTGCGTCCTACGTAATATTTTGGACAACGTGCCTCACTTCTCTGAAACTCAATTTCTTCATTTATAAATGAGGATAATAAAAAGAAAATAAAATTGAAAGGTCGCTGAGAGCATTAAACATGATGTATGCAAAGCTCAGTTTGACGTCTAAGCACATACTGGGTGCTCAATAAATTGCATGTAAGTCATTCAATGTCTAGAATATAATTTTAAAAAGAGATTAAGAAAACCATGTGCCCTATACTCCTTGCAATGTAAGAAAATGATATTTCTTAGAAGAAAAATATGACCTTTCTATTCTGTAATAAATAACAGTATAAATTCATATTGCTCAAACTTTCTTTGTCCATTCATAATCTCTATGTATTGAATGTTTTTATTTAAAGCATTTCTTTTTATTTATAAATACCCACCCTAAAGCCTCGTCTTAGGCAAGGATATATACAAAATCATGGATTTGAAGTCCTGGTTATATCTTTTTTCTATTATATATTACAGTCAAATATATAACAAAATGAGAAAATGCTCATGTACACCACCTTAAAGCATTTTGCTTACTACTCAGACACTGGGTGTGTCTTTAGATATACTGTTCAAAATTGTCAGCAAAAACAATTTTGTGAGTCATTTTTGATAAGAAAAAATGTTTTACATAGCCTATACTTTTCCTTCTCTGCCATTAATGGGATCTCCCCACTAGAGGAGGAAATGCCAGACTCTTTCATCAGAAATGTTCCATTCATTAGACAGTGGTTCCTCAGGCAGAGCGGTCTGATGGGGAGCACCTTCCCACAGCCAGACCACCTGGCTGGACTCATTCTCTGCCTTTCAGCAGAAATAAATGGGACACCTTACTTCTGTGCTTCAGTTTCCTCGTCTGTTAAGTAGTTGCTGTGACAATTTAGTAAATTAAAAGATAGAAATCATGTAGACAGTCACATAGTGGTGACTCAGTAATGTCAAATAATTCATTTCAGTCTATAAAGGAATACTACCTGTCTTTTCCGATTTTGTGGGGGGAGGGCAAGAGAAGGTGCCACTTTGCCATCCTCATGCTTGCACTCCCAGTGAGCTTTTAAGAGGAAATGGCGGCCTAATGATGATACTGCTAACCAAAGAGGACGTTTGGAGTTTTTCATGTTTCTTCCCATCAATGAATGACTTTTCAAGTTTACCTTTTGGTTCTTGGTGCAGTTTTACAGAACAGCCCATCAATGTGGCCTGAAGTTTTGCCAGAATATCTAAAAGTCTGAGCTGTTTCTAGGAGGAATACATAAAGCAGCAGAGGGCAGGTTAGCCAGTTGTTTTCATAAATGTAATGTGTCCCTGTCATTCTTCTGAATGAGACTGAAAGCAACCCAGGCACAAAAGCTCTTATTCATAGTTAGTGCTAAGAAAAGTGTATTAAGGACACGGCATGTCATTGCACCTCTCAGCATGTTAACTCTCTAGTACGGACACAAATGTTCCCCTGCACTGTCAGCTGAGAGGTCCTGAAGCAGTGACGCCTCACTGGCAGTGAGCACACCTAGCACCCTCAGCTCGGTTTCCAATACCACCCTCCAAGCAGAGGTATCAGGAGTTCTTAAAGAAGTAGTCGATTCTAGAACAGGGACAGGAAATGAGGCTGGAGCACGGTGTAGAGCCTGAAAGTGAGGAAGTGGGCACGTGGATGGGAACGTAGCAAAGGGACACAGGAGCCAACCTGTGATAGATCCCGACCCCCAGAGCTTGAAGCAGATAATGAAAATAAGTGAGTGTTGGATAACCCAAAATATAAAAAACCACGAGTTCATATTGACATAAATACTTTATCGAATAAATAATTAAATGAGCAGAATAGACAAATCTCCTATGCAGAAGAATTCCAAATAATTTATGTAGGTACTCAGCCCTGAAAGAGGAAGAGCGTGAAACTACGCACTTCTTCCCTGTGTGCCGTGCACATTGACTTCCTTCCAAAAAGCACAACATGGGAAGGGGGAAGGGAGGACCTCAGTAGAAGAGAAACCTGGCAGGTACACACCAACCCGCCAGGCAATCACAGTTAACATCAGCAGTGGTAAGTCGTGTTGTAGTATGTACCCTTGATGTGACCTGATGAAAATGGTACTGTTCGTCTGTGGTCTTGCTAGCAAAAGCATACTGCCTGACTCTAATCATGAGAAGAACATCAGATGAGTCCTAGTTGAGGGACATTCTACAAAACACCTGACCAGTACTCCTCAAAACTGTCGAGATCAAAAAGAAGGAAAACCTGAGAAACCATCATATCCAAGAGGAAGCTAAGGAGATAACCAAATGTAGTGTGCTATCCTGGGAGGGATCCTGGAACATAAAAAGAACGTTGGGGAAAGCTAAGGAAATCTGAATACAATAGCCTTTCGTTAGTAACACTGTATCAGTATTGGCTCAACAGTCGGGACAAATGTTAATCACAGGTGAAGCAGGGTGTGGGCCAAATGGAAACCCTGTACTTACCGTCCCAACTTGTCTGTGACTCTAAAACTTTGCCAAACTAAATCTTAATCATCCTTTAAGGCCTGCCTGGGATGCTCCCTCTTCCATGAAGCCTTTTCCGTTGCATCTTCTCCCATGTCTTCCCCCCCCAGCCTCCCCTGATTGGGTGTAATGTCTTTCTCCTTTGACCTTCTACAGGACTTTATTTGTAGTTCTCTTAACTCTTAGTACATTATTTATTTCTTTGTTTTCATCGTCTTACATTGCACATGAGGTCGTTAGTCTCCTCCAGTCTCACTACCAGCGCGCACAACAAAGCCTTGTTGAGTAGGTGCTCGATAAATATTGGCCGAGGCATGTGAATGGTGCCGTGGTGATCCTCGAAGTGGAGCTTTCAGTGCTTCTGCGCTCAGTGCTGTAGGAATCACTACTGATCAATCTTAGGAAGTAAGTTTCGTCTTGCTTAAGAGGGCTTCGAAGATCAAAGTTCTTCCTTTACGGTTAATAGTTTCCCTTTTACTGTTGGTCAGGCCTTTTGCAAGGGAGTTACCAAACATTTGGTCGAAGAACTGAAGAAATGTATCCTAACTTTTCTAACGTCATTTGAGTGGATGTAATATAAGTTAATAAAATGAAAATATAATCTCTTCCTCCCTACTCTTTTGGTAGTTTTGGTAGTACTTAGCATGATCAATATTTCAAAGCATCATAGTTACTTTAATCCATTACTCATCTCAGACCCCAAGCCCTGTGTGTTAGCACTAAAGAGGCAGAAGCGATCATTTGTTCAACTCACCTAGTCTGACTTGGGAAATTAAGCCTAAAACCTGTCCAGGTCCACCTGCGTAGTTAGAAATCTCCTGACTTCTTATGTAGTTCGCTTCCTGGAGTGTTTCAGCATCATTCTGGCTCATCTGTGTAGCCTTTATCTCAAGTCATATTCATAAATCATGGGTGGGACATACACTTTTTTCTCTTTGTGTAAATAAATACAACTCATGTTTCTGATAAGCAGATGGATTCAGTGACTGTCCAAGTACAGAAACAGGGAATTTTCTACCGTGTACTCAAAGAATTGATGAAGCCTCTACAAGGCCTTAAAGTTAAAAACTAGTGAATATCAATGTATCACCGCATATGTGGTCACATAATTAGTACCACCTGCATGTTTGTTCGTGTAAATGCTGTCCTCACCTTGGAGTCTGGGCATTATACTTCCTGTCTTGCAAGAAAGGTGTTTTTTCTTTCACCGACAAGAAACTTGATCATTTCCCATTTAAGAATCTCAGTTCTGCTTACGCTCATCTCTCAGAAATTCTAGCGTAGTTTATGCTCAGATTAGTCTAATCTCATTTAGAGTCTATATTATACAGACAAAAACTATACAGGCCGTATCGATGGCCTTAAAACAGTGCTCTCTCCTTTGTATCTACTTTAGCAATAACATTCTTATTACAGGTTTGTTTTGACTAAAAATGACATTGCTGAATACTCCCCTGCTACCCTGGGAAGGAAAGATGTGCTGGGTGATGTTTGCCTGTTAGGGAGCGTCCTGGGCACCTTTCCCTAAGGCATGTTGAGTTCCCGTCAGCCTCTCTGGTCTGCAGCCTCCCGTCTTTACGCCTGGAAAGGAGTGTGCTGTGCAGGCACAGGCACCATAATAGGAAACACCCCCGTCTGTCGGAGACAGGTCTGGAGATCAGGAAGCTCTGGCCCGACAAGGAAGTGTCCATAGCAACCAGGCAAAGATAAGGTTGCTGTTAGCTGTCGTCTTCTGACACGAAGATGGCTGGGCTGCTTCCAGGCTCCTCTCCATTGTCAGCCCCGCACTGTTTGGGTTGCTTTGTTTTGTTTTAGACCTAAAGATGAACAAAGAGATCTTAAATTTAAAAATTATCTTAAATAATTTTGATATCTCAAAATATTTTGAGAGAAGATATCGAAGTGTCTTCCTTCTGTGGCTCTCCTTTAATTCCACCTGATCGTTACAATCTGTACCCATTAGGGAGAAATAACAGATATTTCATTGCAGTGGGGAATTATTTTTCAAAAACTATACAAAAATAAAATTAGCATTAAATGTGTCTATTTAAAGAATTTTATGTCATACTGAATTATACATAATTACAAAGGAAACAGCATTTTTAGTGAAATTACTTTCTGTCATTTCTGCCTTTACCTCAAATTCAAGTTTGAGAAAAGGAGCATGTTCTTTGACCAACAAAACTTTAATTTTGTATTTGCTAGGATTTTTTCAAGCTACAGAAAAATAATGAATTATACCTTTAATAATAATAGTCTTTGTCCCAAGAATTTAGGAAGAGGATAAATTTCAGATTTGGGGAGGCTTCAGCAGTTCTTAGTAAAGAGATAGAATGTTTTCATGGATCTCTAGATAGATATAGGTGTGATTGTTATGATTTGCAAGGGAGCCTTATTTCACAAAGAGGTTAAAGACTGCAAAGGATGAAAACAGCTATCATGCTGTTAAAAGAGTACACAGAAATTAGGATAGATTTAGGAGAACTAAAATTTTGAATCCTTTGTGGATTTTCTCAAAAAAAGATTTACTCAAAGTCTTTTATAGATTTGGGTGTTAAGTGGATATTTGCTGACTTACATAACTATTTCTTTAATATATATCAGGAAAGGTTACTTTATAGGAAGATGCTGGTTGGGCCTAAATCTTAATTTTTCTGTATAGTGGAAATGAGCAATAAAATGACGGAAGGGTACGTAGTAGAAGAGACAAAAAAGACAAAAACCTGAATCATTACAGACTGAATAATCAGTCTCTGTATGAGAGGAATTATCCTCTGGAAAGTAAAATTCAGTGAAAAAATTACTTGTTGACTTAGCCTTATTTTTTTAATTCAACCCCTATTGTATTTTTCCCATTCCCATTCAGTCCCCATCTACCCCGTCCCCACAACAACCACCACACTGTCATCCTTGTCCACGAGTCCTTTTTCCTTTCTGATCTGGCTGTACATTTGAGCATGTTGGTATCATCCATGTGATGCAGACGAGCGGACTTTGACAGCTGGGCAGGAAGACACCAGTATGCGCCTCGCTTTCTGATAGAAGGTAGAATCCCGATGTCTTCTCATACCTCAAACCTTCATTTCCAACTTGGTCCCAGAAACAACACACTACGTGCCACAATTTCTGTCCTTTTTAAAGATGACTGACTAGCTGATGCTCTATTAAACTTGTCCAAGAGCCATGTGCTTTTTGTTTCACTATTTTTGTTATTCTTTTTGTTATTGTTCCATTACAGTTGTCCCAATTTCCCCCCCATTGCTCTCCCCTGTTCTCCCCTCCACCCCCAACATATGATTCTTAATACAGGCAGAGGTCGTTATTTTTCTAAACATAGCACCTGGGGGGAGGACAGGGAGAAAGGAAAACAAGTGTTTGTTTTCAGGCTGCATTTTCAAAATGTGACTAACAATTTTTTAATGTATTGAGCACTAGGTTCCAAAATTGCAAGTTTTAGCAAAACATAAATCCTAGAGGGAAGCCCTACAATGCAGCTTATTTTGAACCTTCCTTGTCCCCTGTGTCCTGTTGGCATGGGGGCAGAAGGGACCTAGCTCCTAGGAAGAGTGTGATGGCGAGACAGCATGTTAAGTTGGGTGGCAATAGGTAGTTAACAGGTCACAGGTACGAAGTGAAGGGTAATGGGGTCAGTGGTATGAGACCAGCTGACGAAAGCAGATCTGAGATTCCGAGCTCATGGGATTTGGAGGGGCGGGTGAGTAGAACTGATGGGATAAAGCTTGACCAGGAATGGGGGGCAGTGCAGCTGAAAGAATTAACCGGGAAGGTTTAAGCTGGTGTCAGGATTTTTAAATGGCCTGTTACTCTGGGGTTGCCTATTTTCTGGGAGGAGGGGGTAGAATGCGAAGGGAAGATGGACTTGTGGCTAGAGTAAAAAATGAAAATTGAAAGAAAGAAAGTTGTATTAGTGAGGTGAGGAAGGGGAAGGGTGGGGAAAGGAGGAGCTCTGACTCAGCTGGCCTAGGATCAGGGCCCTCTTTGGCTGGAGGCAGACTGACCAGTTTGTGTTCCTGCCCACTGTCTCCCTCAGGGTCCACGGGGTGAAATCTAGTCGCAATGAACCTTTGAGACAGCCTTGAAGAAAACATTAAATCCCCTCTGACTGTTCAGGGGAAGACAGTCAGTTGTGGAGATAAGGGAAGTGGGAGATCTGACTGGAGAGGGGAGATTTACACACAGAATGTAAATTTCTGAGGCTTGAATCTTCAAACACCAATAGCTGGTGTCACCTCCTTCACTCGTTGCTTCCATGAGTCATGGCCCCAGTAGCAGCGCAGGTGGTGTGTCACAGTCAGCTGCTGGGCTGTCCCCTGAGGACCCTGTTGTCTGGGAGTGAGAGTCTGGGGGCAGCAAGGTACGAACCGGACCAGAGGAAGAAAAACTCTATCAAAGTAAGTGTAAGTTGATTCACTCTCATATTTCATGCGTAATCATTAGATACTGAAAAAGAAAAGTGGAACAGAATAGCAAATGACAAATGCAAACCTTTATCTTGATTCTGCGTTAAATCTTCTCAATTCCAATGAGCTTGACAATTTATCTTCTGGATATAAACCCACCCCACACTAGAGTCCTGACCTTGGACAATTAAATTGCCTCCATCTCTCTGAGCTGCTATTTCCTCTGTAAATCAGGACTAACAAAATCTATCTCACTCAATTAGTATGAGAATTAAATGTAAACTGTGTCAAGCACATAGTGTGGTGCGCACACACAGTAGGTACTGTGGCCCAGCTGCAGTAGGGATGGGGATTGGAACTATTTTTAAACTTAAAGGTGAACTTCATATGCTGCCATATAAGCAACCCAGTGCAACTGGAGCCTGAATCAACACTCCTGGACGACAGAGCTCACAGAGGGTGCCTTTGAAATCCTGATACCCAGTCATGGTGATTTATGGGGCCTCACTAGCTTGCATTTGTGGTGACCCAGGGCGTTTGTTTACTTTAGTTTGAGCTCCGTTACCTAGCACTCCATGATAGCATATTCTTATTTACACTCTCACTGACCACTCAATTATGATTACTTTGAAAGAATGTATCTGAAGGCAGACGTGAAAAGGAACTTTCATTAGAGTTATAAGGCTTTCATGTAGATAGATCTTCATTTCACTTTGTCTAAAAATTGGTGCACAGCTTACTAGATGGCCCCAAAGACCCCTCCAAATGACTCAGGTTATGATTATTAACAAAAGTGTCAAATATCAATATCCAGTTACTAGGTGTCTCCTCTTGGGGCAAGTGGGAATGAGAACCAAAAAATAAACCCTTTCAATTAGGGCACAGATTTAAAATGACAATCCAGCTGAGAAACCGAGGAGGGGATGAAATGACCTTGAACCTAGCTCCAGCCTGTGACGAGGTTAGCCATGGGTCTGCCACCCGCTGTACCAGAGGTTTAAATTCCCCAGCAGTGTCGTTGTTCTGAGAGTTGCAGATGAGTCACCGAGGAGGTGATTGATGCCTTTCCATTTTCCACTCGCTGTCAGCTGCTTTGCAGAGAAATCAAACTTTCATATGCTTAATAAGAGTTGTTTTTTTGTTTTCCATTCCAAACGTCCTCAGAGGTGGAAGGGATTTGTGAGATCAACCTATTCACCACCTTCGTTTTCCAGATGAGGTCACCAGGCACAGGAAAGATCGAGTGGCCCAGGACAGAACAGTCCTGTGTTACTTTTGTCAAGGCTTTATCTGGCGAATGAAAATTTGCTGTTGATAGACACGACCTGGATTTTGGTCTTTTATTGACTCCATTGCTCTGAATGAGATTTTTCATCAGGAGTGTCTTTATTCTTTGTATTTGGTACGTGACCATTTTCTAGACCAGGTCCATTTTCGTAGAAGTCACTATGAGTGTTTTTTGTTGTTGTTTTGTGCCTTTTGGCTTCAGATGACTACAGTCTAGCATGTAGGCTTTCATGAAGGACTTTTTTTAGAATGGTTACTGCAGGACATGTATCTGCTCCAAAGGTTTTTATAGACAAAACGAAGCTTTTACAATGTGTGTTTTTATTCAAACACACATCCATAATTGGATGGATATATAGATAGATACAGAGGTAGATGATAGATAAATAGATAGAGTTTATAGATGCACACACTGAAATATGGCTGCTGTGTAAGTAAGCTTGGTCTTTGTTGACGGATGGTGGGTGATTCATTGTGTTATGGTCCTGTAGCTGTTCAGAGTATGTTCAACAGTAGGACCAGAGTGACTGAAGAGCATCCCCCCAAAGTGCTACTTAGTCTGGATCTTGAACAATGAGAGTTCAAAAAGGTTTCTAATGAGGAAATAGGTAATATTCCAGGGGCTAGATGGGGCAGGATACAATGGAACACACTTGTGGATTTAGCTTTATTGTGTGTTTGTGGGAGTGGGTGAGTAGGGGGTGCTCTGCAGGAGTGAGCCTGCCTGGAACAGAAATCTGAGCATAGGAACAGAGGCAGGTGAGAGGAACATGCACTGGGGCCACGCCGCAGAGAGCCTGAAATGCCTGACTAAGCCTTTGTCCACCGCACTGTAAGTCCTGAAGAACACTTGCATTGTATTGTGAGAAAAACACTACAAGGAAAATAATAACAATTTCAGAAAGATAAGTCTAGTGATGGTAGGATAGGTAGATCATATTGAGTGGAAATAAGAAAGCAAGAAGAATCTGTTAAAGAATTAAGCATGTGAATAGGTTTATAGTTGTGAGTATACAAAACACAGTTTATTCTTATCTAAATATTTATTAATTGCTGTACAATTTTCTATACAAACAACTATAAACTTACTTTTGCCCCACTCTGTATTAAAGCAGTCTGCTTGGCATGTTTTCTGAGTACCCCAAATGGAAGCTCATATGTTCTCACTCACTTGCTGCCCTAGCTGTTGAGAGAAGGTAACAGTCCAAGCTATAACCATTCACATTTAGCTGTTGATCATGACTTGTAAGACCTAGAGTGTTTTTGTTTTTTGATATGTAAATGGCCCAGATATTGACTGTTCTTCTGTTTGTTGCAGCTTCTATAATGAAATCCCCAAGCTACATTTTATTTTCATTTGCTGTGTTCAGAGTGAAATCAACTTCAAAGGGTTTAGAAAGAGCTCTTGAAGAATAGTATTAGGTCAATGCAAGCTAATGGTCATTAGCTCAATATTAGCTCCAAGCTTTAAAACGACAATCACCCCAAGTGGAACAGACTTACACAACCATGGAAGAAATCCAGGAGAGGAGGACTCTTAATTATGAAGAGTTGTGGGACTGACTCCTGTCTGGGTAGAAGGTCGAACTAAATGTCGTTAGAGGAACTTTCCAACTTGGACACAGCTCACACTGTCAAACAGTTGTATGTTTGGCGTTCCCATTCTGTCTAATACATGACTGACTGGCTGTCTCTCAAGGCATTAGATTCACCCTTGGATGGTCAGGTAACACAGAATTGTTTGTTTTCACTTGTATTATTTTATTTTGTTTTTTCCTATCACTTTAATTCTCAGAAGGAAAACGTTTTATATTCTCCCACCTTAAAGATATAAACCTCAGATCCTCCTGGGAGGGCGTGCCTATGGCTCCTTGTCTTTGGACATGTGAGAGAACTGGAGGCACAGACGTGTGGAGCGGAGCGGTCTGGGCAGGCTCAAGCTCAACCGCCCACAGAGAGAGGGAAAAAAACGTAGGCAGGTATTTCAGAATAAATGTCAACGTGGTGAACAACCATTTTTACTGAAGTGTGAACAAAAGTGAGTTAAATCATTTTTAACTATGTTCTCAGGTATGAGTGCTTTATTAGAAGAAACATAGGTACATCTTAACTTTATAGGCAATGAGATAAATCGAATTGGTTTTTTCAGCATCTTAGAGCCAGCAATTTAGTCTCAAGATATACGAATAATCACATTTAATTTAAAAATTTGTTTAAAAGTAATTTGAATAAAAATGACTGCTGTAGAATTAATGATGGTTATGGAACCTGTGCTCTGTTTTGTGGGTAACAATGTATACTTAAAATATGGCCACATTTCCTTCTCCAGGAAAATGGCAACATGCATCTAAAAAGATACTCACATCCAGAGATTTCCTAGAGAAATCACAAAAACAAAGAGACATCAACACAACCAGAGTGAAGAGGCAGATTGTCTACAAGGATGCAACAATTAGATTGACAGTGTTTAATTTGGGGAGGCAGCAGGGGCTCATCTGATGACAAGAGATTGTATCATACCTGAAACCCTCACCGCAGGGGCCTCTGGAACCTGGACCTGTTAATGGTCCAGCTTCTGCAGCACAGGAAGGCATGCCAAATGGAAGTGGGGCGGCTCCTGCACTTGTCTGTGTGCCTTGTCCCCCACCACGCTAACCAGCGTGTGCTCCTTCAGAACACATGATTTGCTGACTGAAGTGCCTGAAACAGTAGCCCACATGTAGTTGGTGCTAAGTATTTGCTGATTGAAGGGATCATCACCATACACTCATTGGTACTGGTCTTGATCTCCTTGGCCCCAAGTCACCGTAGGGTGGTGCCAAATGTGCCCTTGGAGGTTGGAATTTGGTCCTGAAGCCTACAGGGATGTCTTCCATTTGTCAGGTCAGTGCGCTCTGAGAAAATTGCTCCTGCGTGTTTGACATCTCCCTAGCATTTTCAGCTGCTATCAGTGATTCTGATAGTTTATAGACAAACCATTGATTGCATCAACTGTTGGGTAGATATTACTGCAGGAATCTTAATGGAGCAGTTTTAATCAGATTGTTTTTCTTATGACAAGTTTCAGCATTTCTGGGCACAATACAAACAGTTCATTGGGCTCCTGACATCTGCTTAGTCCTATGCTAGGTTACCCTCATGAGCTCTGACTCCTTCCACACAACCCATAGACCCTAAAGACCATGCTGTGTGTTTTAGTTCTCATAAGAGACAGGGCCTAGATTTGAACCCAGTGAAGCCAACTGGAGAAACCTGTGCTCTGTGCTAAGGCACTTCTCAGAATCCTCACACTCTACTATTCTGTCACTGTTGCAAATGAGGAAAAAATCCCATTATTGCACCACTTTTAATTATGATTATGGATGCTTTTAGTAACGTCTTCATTCCTAAAATGTTCAAATAAGGCATAGTACTATAATAAAAATACTGCCACCTTGAGTGCCAGATTCTAATTTTGGTTGTGTTGGGTAATCTTGCTTAGGCTTTTACATTACCTACTTGCTGTGCAGAGGGGATTTAAAAAATAGATTATCTATTCCTGCCCCTCTCATTGGGCTACTCTAAAAACGTCTTTAAAAAGTGTGATGAAAATGGTAAGAATGAAATGTCGTTAGAGGATGTGAAAGCAACTACAAAACAACTCTCCTGCAGCTTTCCTCATTCAGAACTCTGTGAAGAATTAGGGAGAGGAGGAGTCATGTCCCTCAACAGTTAAAAAAACTTCATGGATTTGTAAAAACGTTTGCACTTCATTCCATGACTCTTCTTTGCCTTTCTTATCCTCCTCCAAATCTATACTATTCCCAGCCTCCTTCATCTCAGCCAAGGGCCCAAATATCCACTCAAGCCAGAAGTCGAGGACTTGATTCTTACTGCCTCTTCACTTCCAGCATTCATGTCTTTTTTTGTTTATTTTTTGTTTAACATTTATGCCTTTGATCCATTTTGAATTTATTCTTGAGTGTGGTATAAGAAGGTGGTCTAGTTTTATTTTTTGCACATATCTGTCCAATTTTCCCACCACCATTTATTGAACAAACAATCTTTAGCCCATTGTATGTGCTTGCTTTCTCTGTCTATAAAGGGTGTGGGTTTATTTCTGGGCTCTCTACTCTCTTCCATTGGTTTAGGTGGTTTTTTTTCTTATGTCAGTACCATGCTATTTTGATTACTGTGGCCTTGTAGAATAGTTTCATATTAGCTAGCATGATTCTTCCAACTTTGTTCTTCTTTCTCAGGATTGCTGTTGCTATGCAGGGCCTTCTGTGGTTCCATATACATTTTTGAAATATTTGTTCTGGTTCATTGGAATCTTCATAGAAATTGTGTTGAATCTATAGATTGTTTTGGGTAGTATGGACGTTTTAATGATGTTAATTCATCTTATCCATGAACAAGGTATGTGCTTTCACTTATTTGTATCTTCTGGTTTATTTTCAGTCTTAATCATTTTCCTTTGCAACAGTATGGATGGGACTGGAGAGCATTATGCTAAGTGAAATAAGCCAGGCTGTGAGGGACAAATACCATATGATCTCACCTTTAACTGGAACATGATCAACAAAAGAAAAAAGCAAACAAAATATAACCAGAGACATTGAAATTAAGAATAATCTAACAACAGCCAGAGGAGTGGGGGGAAGGGATTGTGGGGGTTTTCAGGAACTACTATAAAGGACACATGGACAGAACCAAGGGGGAGGGTGGAAGCAAGGGAGGAAGGTTGGTTTGGAAGCGGGGTAGAAAATCCAGACAACTGTGATTGAATAACAATAACGTAGTTTTAAAAAAGAAAGAAAGAAAACCATGCCATTCACAATTGTTTCAAAGTGAATAATAAAGTACCCAGGAATAAACCCAACCGAGAACATAACACACCTCTACTCAGCATTCGAGTCTTGTTAGCTCTTCCTCAAGTGCCTCCTCCGTTCTTCCATCTGCTGTTGCCCCTCCACAAACCGTCCTCTCCAGAGACGACTTTTTAAAGTGTAAATCACGTCATGTCACTCCCTGCTCAGAACCTGCCAGGTGGTATTCCACTCCCTCTGGAAAGCTCATGAGGAACCACATGATCTTGACCTGGCCCTACCTTGACCTTCCCCTAACCTCATCCTGTATACTTGTTCCCTCATGCTGGCCGTGCTTGTTCTGCTCGTTCAGCCCTTGTTCAGAAAGCTCTGCCCCATCCCCTGTCTTCTGGTTGGTTCCTTCTAGTCATTAGGGTCTCATCTCAGATATTACCTGCTCTGTGCAGCTTGTCCCGACTATTTAATAGTCCACCATTGCAGTATTATGTTACCCCTTTTCTTTATTCAGCATGTTTGTCTCTTTTTTGGGGGGGGTGTAAGGCTTGTTTTTTGTCTTTCTGCCTCAAGAGTCCAAGGTTTACATGAACATGGAATTTTCTGTCTTATTCATTCTTGTGTCACCCATGCTGACACATATTATCTGTTTTATATTGTATTTTGTTCAGTGAATAAGTAAATAATCATCCTAAAAAATTTTTGATATTTAAGCCCATTACTTTTCACAAGAATTTTCAGTGAAACCCTAGTATTTTGGGTTATGCTTGTTAATATGAAGAAAGCAGAATGAGGTAGTAAAATAAGTTTGAGAAATCCTAGGTTACACAAAATGTAAAAGGTTGTTTATTACTGTTCTTAGTAAAGCCTTTAATATGCTAATAGTGAACACCATCCCCAAGAAGGTCAGCACAATGTCAAGTTTATTTTACACTGATTGTCTTCTTTGAGAATGGAGCTGCTGTTCTTTACAACACCTTCTGGGAAACGCTGCCTTGAACAAAACCCCACAGTAAGAAACTGGGGGAAATGAATGGTTCATTGACTGTGTGCAGGCTGGTCTGTACTGGCCGTAAGGACAAAAGACGGACAACCAAGGACTCAAAAAACGAAAGCCTATGAAAAAGTGAGAGAAGAATTCAGAAATGGAACATCAGTCTAGACTATTCAGTTTTCTGCGAACAGCTCTACCCACTTCGCTGGATTGTTATATTTTAATCTCTTACAGCTGGCATAGTGCTTGGCCTAGAATGAACATACAGTAAAATAAATATCCTTTGACTGTTCATTATTGGGTGAGTAAATATGGCCCGGGATCACCATGAAATAATTAAGATCAGTTTATTTGTTTAAGAAAGCAGAAAAATATTTAAAATATCTTAGGGAATTTTTTATTCCAAAGGATTAAATAAAAATGCTATATTAATAGCTATGAGGATAATAAGGCTTTTCATGAATAGGAATTTACCATATACAGTATTGTACTATTCAAAGCTAACTTAGACTTCAGACAGACATGCCTATTTGCTGGGGACGTAATGGTGGAGCTCTTTGAAAGGGTCAAAATGTTATTTTAAAGTTGGATTTTGAGCTAAACTTTACACATGGCAAGATATACCCTTTTTAGGTGTGGTTGAGTACATTTTGACAAATGTATACAACTGGATGACTACCACCAGAATCTAGATGCAGAATATTTCCATCACCCAAGAAGTTTTCGCTTGCTCCTTTGTAGTCGTTCCCCTCCCTCCTCTCCCAGTCACTGGCAACCAGTGACCTGATTGCCCCTGTAGCTTTGCCTCTCCAGAGTGTCCTGTGAATGAAATCATACAGCATATCTGTAGCCTTTTGTAAGTGGCTTCTTTCACTTTGCATATTGCTTTTGAGATTCATCCACTAGTAACCTGTTGCATGTATTAGTAATATGTTTCTTTTTATTGCTTTCTAGTATTTAGTTGATGGATGTACCACCATTTGTTTATCCATTCATCCATTGCTATCTGGGCTATTTTCAGGTTTCAGCTGGTAAGAATAGAATTGCTATAAACATTTGCATATAGGTTTTTGTATGGATTTATGTCTTCATTTCTCTTAGGTAAATAACTAGGGGTGGGATTGTTGAATCATATAGTCAGTGTTCTTGTGAGCTTTGCAAGGAAGTGCCAAACTGTCTCTAAAAGTTGTTAGACCGTTTTGCATTTCCTCCAGCAGCGTCTGAGAGTTCCGTTTGCTCTGCATCCTGGCCAGCGTTTCATATTGCCAGTACTTCTCCTTTCAGCCATTCTAGTATGGAGTGGCATCACACCTTTAATTTTTATTTCCTTAATCACCAAGGACTGAAACCAGCCTGGAGTGCCTCCTGATTTTGTATAGTGTTTGTAAGGTACGTTTTTTATTTTCCGACATGACTCCTCGGAACAAAGCTGTTCCTCAAATCGCATTCAGACCCATTATCACTAGAGGGCAGTAAACACAAACACATTTAGCGGATTTACTTACATTAAGGTTGTTTTTGTACTATTAACACTAATCAAAGAAAATGCAGCTTTTATGATGAAAAATTAGATTTTAAATTGTTATCTAAAATATAGGTTATAAATTAATCCTAGATTTTTGTCTTCCTCTAACACCACTTTTAAGGTAATTGAAATAGAAGAAACACTCAGTGATTGTTAAAGACACTGGTATGTTCTAGTTACTGTGTTTCATATCCTTCTCTCAGAATTCTTCTAGGAGCATTTAGCAGTCAGACTCGCATGTGTTGAGCTGAGCAGTATTGGATATGTGAGAGCCCACTTTGTACAGATTTGCTCCTGGATGAATAACAACTCCCAGAAATTTGACGTTACGTAGGAAGGTGTAAAAGAAATAAAGATTGAATGTAGAATAAAATATTTTCCTAAGGTACAAGTTCTACCAAAAACATGCTGTTACCAGGAAAATCTGTTAGGTTCGAGAAATCTAAAAGTTAATACACTTGTCTATTTTAAATTTCTTAAATATTTAAAGCATAGTACTATCTAGCATAGCTTGGAATTTATTATGTTAAAGGCATAATGTTTATAAACTCTACACTAAATATAGATTAATGCCTGAAATACTTTTTTTGGTAATTTAGAGTATTCTAACGCCAAACAGCCTGGGTTCAGATCGACTCTGCTACTTGGCTTTGTGACCTTGGGTGAGACACTTGACCTTCTGAGCCTCAGTTTCACCTAGTTATTTTTTTTCCTTATTCTGGAATGTGTCTTATCTCTCTTGACCTGTATTACAAAGTCAGTGATGCCAGTATTTGATCACAATTCCATCAGCAGAATTTTAAATATCCTAAAATAGCCCAGAAAGATTGATGATTGCTTGAGGTATCAGTAAAAAGGAAGAATAAAAGAGGGGTGACATCAGAGATTCTGAGGAGTCTAAAATCTGGGAGATTTTAGAGAAAGACATAAAAGGAGAAAAACTAAATGCCGAAGGAAAATTTTTTTCTGTTTCAGTGTAGACACATACATTCGTATATAAACCTCTGGGTGTTCGAGAGCAGAGGACCCCCGGTCAGGAATTGGAGTTCTAGCTATGTGAGGGCACCTGTGTCTTTCTCACATAGCACTCCAATCCAGCAGGCGAGTAGGTCTCATTGTCAGTGTGGCTGCCTTTGCCTAGGCACCAGCCTCCTGACTGCAGTTGGTAAGATCCACTCTGTCCAGAGAGCTGACCGCAGTGAGAGCTGTGGTCCTTTCCCTCAAGAAGCTGTGAAGTCAGCACAGGATTAGGGATGAATGAGTCCACTCCTAAATCCATGCCATTTATCACAGACTTGCATCAGCCTGTGATGAACTATTCATACACCGTGAAGAGCAAAGACTAAGAGGAGCCTGGGTTTGCCTCTCAGCCCCATCCCAAAGGGCGAGTTACTGAATATTTGAGTGCCTGCCTTTTCACCTTAAAGTGGGGATGTTGCAGAGGTTACAGATAAGATACAGAAAGCTCTTGGTACATAACCGATGCTTACTAAATGTGGTGTCATACCCAGTACAGAATTGTTAAAATTTTCAGAAGCCAAGTCTGACACTAAGAGGTGTATCTGTCCGGCCCTGCCCTGGCCTGCATCATTTAGATTCCTCTGCAGGCTGCCACCTCCGTGGCAGTGGGAAGGAGCTCCTACTCTGGCTCTCGTGATGGGAAAAATGAAATGCGTTTTCATTTAAATCAGAGCTTTAAAAAAAGATGCCTTGTTATCATCATCACCCTTACTGCAGCAGATTGGGGGCGTACAGTTGAAACTGTCTGTGTCTGCAGTTCACCGACTACTTTGAGAAGTGTAAAGAAAGAAGCTCTGCTTCCTGCCTCACGCATCCTCCTGATTTAGGGGGTCACAGTTCAAGGCAAATGAAGCAACTGGAATGGTGATCCTTCACAAACTGGGGGACACCTTCAGGGTACGCTTATTGGGGAGTGCTCCTGGAACCTCCTGGGCAGAAGCCAGGGAAGCTAGACGTCCTGGATACACGGGGCAGTCCTTCCTGGGAATGGCTGCAGGTCCCAACCACCGGTCGTGCAGGTAGAAAAGTCACTTACGGTTATCTGAGCCTAGAACAGTTACTTTTTACATGTAAGTGTGTTCTTCCTCCCTCCCTCCCTCCCTCTCTTTCTCTCTCTGTCCCTCTCTCACACTCTCCCAGTGGCCTTGTCATAAATCAGCATGGGCTTCCTCATAACCTGGCAGTCTTAGAACAGTCAGACTTTCTCACAGAGTGGCTCAGGGATCCCAGTAGCACACTCAAGGAGACCCAGGTGAAAGCTGCAGGACTTCTTAGGACACCCTCCAAGGTCACAACGCATCACTTGTTGGTCCCACTGACGCACCAAGAGGAAATTATGTGTTGAGGGCTGTGCCCTAAAGGATCTGAACTCAGTCTGTATTCTTAGTAGACCTTTCATCAAATTCTTTTAAGATGTTTTTAGAACAGCCCAATAGAAGGGGCATCAATAGATAAACTATCTTTAAATCCCCTCTTCATGGTACCTTAGTAATGTAGGAGCCTAATAAGTAAGGTTAACGAAGGGAGCTGAGAGCCGCCGTGTACTGCCAGTGAGGACATGTGTCCCTTCCGCTTGTGAATTCTGGACACTAACTGTATTTTATAACCACACTATTCTTTTATGTTGGATGGAGGCAGGACTTTGTTGTGTCTGTGTCATCGGGGAAGCCACTCGTTTTGTTTTGGATGTGGGAGAGAGAAGCAATTCAAATGCCTCATTGCCATTTTCAGAGCAGTTTTTATTTTGAAGATAGAGAAGTCAGAGAATATTAAAATTCATAGAAATGATTCCATAAGGATTGGCAATTCTTATTTGAGAGTGAGCTGTGAGTTTTGAAGTATTTCGTGGTTGTTATTCATCACTGTGAGAGGGAAACCCCACTCATCCTTTTCTGTGGCTGCCTCAGCTGTAGGGATACCATTTTTAAACTGCCTGTACCAAAGGTGAGGAGGAGGAAACTCGCCTCCTCAGGGGTTTGCCCTCGCCGACCAATCACGAAGCACCCTGGGCCTAGTCCATGCCTCCTGTCCTGATAGATCCAGAGATGGAGCGCAATTGGTGCATAGTTGAGGTTTTATGGGTGGGGTTTCTTGTCACTGCTGCCAGCTTCTCCGCAGTTCCTTATTTGGTAGCTTTTGATAGAACTTGTCTTTCTTGCAGCTAAGCATATTGGCATACATTATTCATTAATCCTGGGAGCTCAGGGAGAGAACGATGCAGACCTTTAGATCTTTAGATATTTCCTTTTCACATGAATTTTCTTTACTCAGAATAGTTACTGAATGCTGTTCCATTCTGGAGTTTTACAAATGGCATGTGTTCAATGGGAAGACGGCTGGATGTTAGATGGGATCTAATGCAAGGCTTTCTTATATATACTTAATTTCCAATAATCTTTAAAAAACCCACACACTTTGAGCGAGGGTTGTGGAGATTAAACTATCAAGGTTTTGAAGATATATATGTTTCAGAACTTACTGTCTCTATATAATCAATCAAACATGCCTGAAGCAAACTACTTACTGTCAGTGTCTTGGGGCTACATAAAGGTAAGATTTATTTAGCCTGATTACTCTGTGTAACTGATAGTTGTAATAAATTACAATGGAGTTAAGCTTTCTAAGCAATCTTTTACTTTTTCTTAGAGGCAACTGCAGAAGAAATACGTGTTTTTAGTAGCCAAAATAAGGAGAAATTGTGTAACTTCTCTTAGTTGTAGTTGGCACGTTAAAATAGCTTTTTAGTGTACAGTGGCTCTTCTGCTTGTCATGTTGCGTGGTTTGAGTTATGCTTGTAAATATCAAGTGTATTAATTGCAAGGCAAGTAAATAAATCCACTGGCAATAAGTTACTGAGCAAAATGACTTATACTGGTTTATCGCTTCCAGTTTGTAGCACTTAAAATTTATACAAAATTAATTAGTGGCTCTTTCTAAAAACCTGCACTAGTCTAACCTGATGAAAAGCGTGTTTTGTTCACCTTCAGATGTAAAGATCTAGATGGCATTTAAAAATTGACATTACTTGACTTTTTAAGTGATATGTTTTTAAAATGAAACCTTGATTATCTACTCGTAACCCTTGAAGAAATGTATGTTATATGATACTGCTACTTTTGTTAATCTGAAGAAATGGATTAATATGCTGAAGTGAGTAACAGTCATGGTCCTGGCCAGCAGGCTCCTGGCACGCCCCCAGCAGCCCCAGCCTGGTGGTCACTGCAACAGAGGCAGGAGGCAGGAAGACCTTCAGTCCTAAATGCAGCATCCCCTTCAGAAATTGAAACTCATTCTTGAGTGTTTAAGTGGATCACAGTAACGCTTTATTTTTAACAATCCTTTTTCATTACTTGAAAAACTCAGGTTGAAATATTGTTTTACTTTCTTTGTTTCTTTTTAAAGGAAAATTTACACTTTGCTATGAGACTTTCCTGCATTCTAAGAAAACATTTCAGTTTTAGTTGTCCAGGTAGTTATGATTCCCCACCTCCCTTTTAATCTGTGGACAGTCCAAATTTTTTTATTGTTTTTGTAAAATGCAGCTTTTCATTTAAATTTTGATAGCCACTTCTTGGCTAAATTTTTAATATAGAAAAGTATAAAGGGTAATAAAGGAAACTCTCATAATTCCATAATTCATCTCTTAGCTTTCAGACAGTTCATATTGGGTACATCTTTGAAGGGTTTCACACTTGTATTATGATTATGAACAATACCTCTAGAATTCTCAGCATAGATTTTTAGTCTGTATCTTTTTGAGGAAAATTTTTACTGGACAGCTTTGTTTATGTTTTAATATTATATTGCTAAAAACAATATAACATCAGACAAGATCAGGTGCATTCAGGGTGGTGTGGCCTTAGACTAAAAACAGTATCGTATCAAGAACTAATTATTTCCCTTAAGAAGGACAAATATAAATATATTGAGTCTTATACGTATTATTATTGTATTGCCAATGCAACATTTATTTTAGCTTTTAATGCTGATATCTACCAAACGCATAGTGTATCACAGTGTGGCATATTTAAATGACTTTTAACAGAATATTATGTGGCGGGGGTGGGGGTGGGACAAGCATTTTCTAGATGTTAACCTTTACCACCTTCTTAATCATATACTAGGAGAATATACAATGTACCCAGTAGCACATGGGCACAAATACAGAAATAGAAGGGTTGAATTTAAGAATCTTAAAGTTTTTAATTATTTTATTTTTCCTCCTCAACAGTCTTAAATGTAGACTAAATCAAGGGACTGGAGTTTAAACAGCAAAATGCAGCGTTCGATTCAACTGCACTTTGCTTCCCTTTGTGCTGCACACGCTGCAGGCAGACTCTGCAACGCAAATGAGAACAAAGGCTTTGGAAGCCTTAACTTGGAAATCTTCTCTTTTCTTTGCTGCAACAATGATTCTATATATTCTTTCAGACTGTTTAGATAATGACCAATCGAAATAATTCATCATCAGAAAATATTTAGAGGTCGCTTTTAAAAATATCTAAAAGCTCAAATAAATTGTTCTGCACTCTGCTACCAGATCTTTTGAAAATCAGCTCTATATTTTATCTCTTCTAAATCTGCAAATTGACATTATTCTAGGAGAAATGCATTTTATCACTTTTTCTAAATCATTTTCCTTCTCACAGTAATTTTACATAGAAATCCAAATAATAGGTAGCAGTCTTAAAAATGAGAGAAATTCACACTTACATGAGCAACAATAAAAATAATAATATTCATCTTTCTGCACCCAGGAAAAAAATCATTGTTGAATGGTTTTTTGTCCTTTATATCCACCTATACACTCCAAAATCAGATTGTAACATCAGCTGCCAGTTGAGAAAGCACTGTGGTTATTATTTTGCCTTCCTGGACTCAAAGTTTCATACAGATAGCAAAAAAAGGGAGGCCATTTTAATTCCTTTTAGAAAATGTTATGTTATCGCTTAATTGACTCTTCAGAGACTGTCTTTGGGTGAGCTCCCCTACCCATTCCCTTGGGAAGAAAGGGGACTGCCTAAAATGTTGTCTCTTCTAGTTGTGTTACAAGAAATGTTGACTTCCTTGGAGCCCCTCACTTGCCTTGGTGGGGAGATAGGTGTGCACTGAACGATTTCTCCACCCCAGGCTTCTGGGTTTTGAACAAAGGCAGAAGAGTAGTCTGGGAATTAGATATGATGCAGGAATAACCCGTGGGATGCACAATCTGTAATTTATCAGTCTGCACAGTGGATTCCTTTCACTGGCGTTTATTGCCTTGGTTGTGTGTACTGACTGGCTATTTTGATGACTTACATAAGCATACTACCATGAAAGTTTCACTTCTTTCTCTACATTCTTCCAGGTAAACTCAAGCATTTGTGTAGGGAACCTACAGGTCCCATGCAGTTTTTCAGCTTTAGCATATGGCAACATATTCCTCATATCATGTTGCTTACAAGATGGAAGGTAGTTCTGTAGGCAACCAGGTCCCCATCTAACTTTCCCAACCACCCCTCCAGCTTGCATTGAGTTACACGGAGAGAAACGCATGGAGCACAGGTGGTCAGTGGGGCTCCTGCATAGACTGGAGAGGCCGGGAGCAGCTGAAAGCCTTGCCTATTTCCCATCCTATAAAAAAGACTTTGTCCTGACTGGGCAGCTCTTCCTAGCAACTGTTAGTTCATAGCATGGACAGTTTCCGATCACAGAGCTATTTCATTAAATGTATGTTTAAAATGTTTAGCAGACTCTTTTGAAAACATTTGCCTAAAGATTTTTTCCGAAAGTAAATTTTTTTTGTTAAGCAAGGATTTACTTTGAGTCTTATGCATCATATTATTGCTATATTTTTAAGCCTGGTGACTATTTCCTGTATGAATAATAACCCAACTTATTTATTGGAATGAGTAGGGGAGCTAGATATTGAGATAGGTACTTTTATGGGCATAACTATATCCAGCTCTTACATCTGTTTGTCCTGCGGTAATGAAAATCAGACATCACTGTAAAAGACGCAGGGAAATAGAAAGACCTCAAATAATGCGGAGTGCTTATGTGCCGGGAGAAATACAAGACACTTTATATCAGATCATTTAATTAGTTTATAGCCTGTAACTTAAGAAAATATAACTGTATAAAAGATTGACAGAAAATGTTTTGAACACTATTGTAAATGTCTTCGTGAGGAAGTATTCTTAGAAGGCCCCCAAATGTATTTTTCCCCAGCGAATCATAATATATAGTTCTAAGTGAAAATTAACAACTCACGTTTTGTACACTGCATGACGCCAATTTAAGAGATGTACATCCATACAGTGAAACAATGCAAAGGAGGAGGTATAGCTAATTATGTGTGCTTATCTCTGAGCAGTGGGGATAGACGTGATTTCTAAATTTATTTCTAGATTTCTATATCACATGTGCAATTTATCATCAGAGACAAATTATTAAGAAGTACATAAAGAAAGTGAACTTGATATTTTGGAGTCTGAGAATAAGCTCTCTATACTTGTAAATTAACAACCAAAGGAATTTGTGTTGGGATGGCCAGTTCAGTTTGGGCTACAGGATAATGCTAATAAGCATTTCTTGTATCTGGTAGTCTATTGAAATGTTTTTATTGATTTTCCTTAGTGTTTTGTGGTGATAAATTCTTACACCTAATCTACATGGTCAACAAGATTGACTTTGGAAGTAATTTGCCAAATTATCTTGAGTTAGAACACCGTGTGGTGTGATTTATGCAGAGAAAAAGGCTTTTTTCTTTTTAATCCTAATAAACTGATTAAATACTGTGTCCAAATTACATTTTAAATATCACCAAATGATAAGCACACTACTTTCTTCCCCCCAGACTTTAATGATAACTTACAGTGAAATTCAAAATTTTAAAGGCAACTAAATATTAGAATAAAATGTGACTTTTTAGATCAAGTATCTAACAGGACAGTTACTGTATATATAGAAAAATATTTATTTTTTGTACATTAGGAGAAATATTAAGGTGTGTTAAAAGGCCTAATTAGGCAATTTTGAGAGTCCGAGGAAGACAGGAAGGAGCAGTTGGTGACGGGAAAGCGTAACATCTCTGGGAACTGTGGAATCAAACGCTGTGTGGTGGTGGCGGGTAGATCCCAGGGTTTCTTTGGATAAAATGGGCACGGTGGCATCAGTTAAAACAAAACTGTGAAGTAATGAAGTAAAGTATTGAAAACTGGCCTGTTTTGTATAAATGTGACTTTGGGAAATGGCTTTCTCCAATGGAAATCAGAGAACATTGGAGAAATTCTATGGATGCTGAGAGCCAATAAATCTTACCCTCCCTACTTGGAAAGAACTTCAGGAAGGAAACATTGTATAGTATCCATTCAAATATTTTATTTCTCCATAATTCTGGAAGCATACTCAAGTGTGTTTGGTTTTGCTTTGGGGTAAAAGACTACAGTTTAACCTCTGACCCATACACATACTCATTTCTGCTAATGACAGTTTCATACAAATTAAACCACATTTTATTGGATGGCAGCCTTTTGTGTGCCTATCAATGGGGGGGGGGTTCTTCTCTAAATACTAATAACACTTTATTTTTAATGCCCTTTAAATTAAAATTAAATAAAATTCAAAACTCAGCTCTCTTTTGCTCTAGCTACAATATAAGTGCTTGCTAGCCCCATGTGGCTAGCGGTCAGTGTAACACATAGCATAGGTCGTAGGATCTTTCTGTCACTGCAGAAAGTTCCGTCACGTAGCACCCGTCCAAGGTGTCGGGACACTTTAAAAATTCTTTGGGCATATTTTCTGTATCTTAGCACATGCTTACGTTCTTTCACTTAAATGTTCATCTTATTTTATTTGATCTGTTTCAGTTTAAAAGGATGCTCAATCGGGAGCTCACCCATCTCTCTGAAATGAGTCGGTCTGGAAACCAGGTGTCTGAGTACATATCCAACACGTTCTTAGGTGAGAGCGACAATCTAACTGCACTTTTAGGATTTCGTCTCAGGTTCTTTGTTTTGGGGGACATGGATGAGGGCACCAACTAATTTTGGAAATCAAGTGTTAGGGATTTCATTTGTTTTTATTCATTATATTAATAATTCAAGCCTCTAAGCTTTAGAACTCACGTGACAAAATACATTTTTTATCTCTTAGTTTTATCCAGGACTTTAGGGATTTTCTGAATTAAAGGTATATAGTGCCAAAGTATGAAACTGCAAAATATATTTTTCAGAGAGATCTATCTATACATACATTCAACAAATTCTTGTTCGGCACCAGCCATTTGCTGGGCAGTAGATTTAATGATAAACTAGAAATGGTCCCTGCCCTCAGTGGGTTGATGGTCTAATGGATACCATGCCGGGTAAACTGATGAAGCAGAGAGATAGAATGCAGTTGCTAAAGAAACGCTTGCTGATAACAATAGCCCAGAGTTGTGAATGGGACAGCGCCACTCCCACCGCCCATTCACAGAAGAAAAATGCAGTAAGTGAACGTCAGTAACTTGTACATGTCCTTGATTCGACTTTACTTGGAAAACCAAATTGCTGACTGTCTTACTAGCATAGTCACTGTTACAACATACAGTATGTGCAAGGAGGAGTTAGAGGAGCTTCACCCAATCAGGGATGAATGTACTGATACATCTTGTGTCTTTTATTTGGAAAGAACAGCTTTTGTGAATCCAATGTTGACCTATCAGAGAACATTGGAGATTCTCTGTACTTCCCATAAAACCTTCTTACATCATAACTGCCATCTCACTATAGTGTAGAAGATGTGGAATAGCGGACTGATCCAAGTCATTCAGATAAGCCGTTTTAACTCCCACAGTGTGATCCATTTCTGTAAGCTGTCGGGTTTTCACTGCTGTTTTTATACTTACGCAGGAAGTGGCTCCCATTTCCTTACTTGACAAGAGCAGTTTTGCAGGCGTTGAGTGGATTTCAGATAGGAATGGAGTTGATGAACAGTGGAAATGACCAATGTGCTTTGCCTTTTCCAAGTTTACTCTCATGATAAGTGTTGAAAAAAATTAATTAGAGCATCCTATCAAAGTAGTAACCAGTGAATACATTTGATGTGAATTACTTTGCAGTGAGATTTAGTTGCTTAATTTGCGGTGTCAAATTAAGTCCACATCAAGCTGTAAATACTCAGCTTCTCTAAAAGGAGCTTTACCTGGAAATATTTCCTGCAACATACAATGATAATTTAAAACCTGTGCGGTTACATATGTTATGCTTTTTTAAAAGGCCCAGGTGGCAGTAAGAGTAAATGTAGACTCTTTTCTCTGTTTTTAAGATAAGCAACATGAGGTGGAAATTCCTTCTCCAACTCAGAAGGAAAAGGAGAAGAAGAAAAGGCCGATGTCTCAGATCAGCGGGGTCAAGAAGCTGACGCACAGCTCCAGCCTGACCAACTCGAGCATCCCGAGGTTCGGGGTTAAAACGGAGCAAGAGGACGTCCTCGCAAAGGTGGGAAAATGTCAAGGCTCACGATCACAGATATGTAGCAATGCCTTTTCACGGATTTTGATTCCTTCTCTTTTAGTGGATAGACAAGTTCATCAGCTTATAGGGGATTTTTCTGAAGACAGGAGTGCAGTTTATAAAGTTCTTTCTAGGCCCTGACTGGTGTAGCTCAGTGGATTGAGCGCGGGCCTGGGAACCACACGATCACGGTTCGATTCCCATTCAGGGCACATGCTTGGGTTGCAGGCCAGTTTCCAGCAGGGGTCAGTTCCCTGCAGGGGATGCACCAGAAGCAACCATACATTGATGTTTCCTTCCTCTCTCCTTCCCTTCCCCTCTAAAGATAAATAAATAAAATATTAAAAAAAAAAAAGTTCTTTCTATATTACTTGGGTTTTACTAATATGTGAATATACACAGGTGGTTTGTACTGTGTGTTCTTTCCTTTTTACTTCTGCATTTTACTGTTTAACCTTAAATAGTTAGACATCTATTATCTCTTCTGTTGTCAGAAGAATAGATAAAGTTTTTGTGAATGGATCTTATCTATTGAAGAAATTATTTGAAATTTATATCAAAAGTATGTAAATGTGTTGTATTGTCAAAGACAGGAGGTTAAGCAATACTACTCAGTTTTTAGTACGTCTGAGTGAATTTGCCTGAAGTGTGCCTGTACTTAGGTGGTGCATCCATTACATTTAAAATGAATCAGTTTTTAAAAATCTAACTTCCTTTACATTAAAGTCAGTAATTTTTAAATGAATGTGTTCATTGGTTCATGGTCTACCTCGCTTTCTGATTTTTTCTGCCTCTCTTTCACCCCAGGAACTAGAAGATGTGAACAAATGGGGCCTTCACGTGTTCAGAATCGCAGAGCTGTCTGGGAACCGGCCTCTGACTGTTATCATGCACACCATCTTCCAGGTAATGGGGCTCCGCGGCTCCATGGCTTCGTGTCTGGGCTGCGCCTGGTACATGCATTTTGTCGTCTTTGCTACTCACCGTCTTCTGCATATTTTGTACTTTTCTCTTTTTTGTCTTCTTACCTGGGAAATAATAAGAATACAGAACAGTTGACATGTGGGCAAAATACAAATAAACCAATGTTATTAATTTTTTTCCATAAGAAAAAGATATGTGGGGAAAATTGAAATGATTCATTAAAATAATAGTTTAAAAATCATCCACATGCCCCTGACTCCCTAGAGAACAGAGTATTAACTAAAAAAATGCCTCTGCCCCTGCTGACTAGCCTTCAGATGTAATTTCTTCACAGTTTTGTGAACCGCCCTCTCCTTCACACCGGTTTCTCGTTCTTGTTGAGCTCCCTGTGTCCCAGTGCAGGGTTCAGATTTAGATGAGGACTTGAGGCTGTAGTGACTCTAGGCCTGGGATGGCAGATTACAGCCCTAGAAAGGGTGTTGCATTTCAACTGATGTGATCTAGTCAGTAGCTGAGTCAGGCACTAGATTCAGACGAACTTAATGATTATGGGACACAGACACTTTTATAACTGGCAGCTCACACCATACATCTTGAGTTAAGTAAGCACCGCTGGGCTTCTGAAGGACCACTCAACACTGCTTTTATCTCTAAAGTCCCTGGATTGAAGTCCCTCCTATTGACCTGCTGACAGCAGTCAAGACTCGTCTATAGGAGGAGCGAGTACTCAGCCCACACAGAAGGCACACCTCAAGTACACAGCTTAGTGACAGGGGAGGCTGTGCCACTGGATGCCTGCTACGTTAGGCCACACTGCCAAGACTGGGGGTTGTAGCAGCTGTGCCTACCACAGAGAAACAAACACAGGGAGGCTGCCAAAATGGAGAGACAAAGAATCATGGCCCAAATGAACGAACAGATCAAAACTCCAGAAAAAGAACTAAATGAAATGGAGATAAGCAATCTATCAGATTAGAGGTCAAAACACTGGTTATAAGGATGCTTAAGGAACTCAGTGTGGGCACTTCAACAGCATAAAAAAGACTCAGGCAGAAATGAAGGATACACTAATTGAATTTAAGAACGATTTATAGAGAGTCAACATCAGAGTGGATGAAGCTGACAATCAAATCAGTGATTTGGAACATAAGGATGAAAAAGATACCAGTACAGCAAGAAGAAAAAAAGAATCCAAAAAAGATCAAAGATAGTATAAGGAACCTCTGAGACAACTTCAAATGTTCCCACATTTGCCTCATAGGGGTGGCAGAAGGGGAAGAGAAAGAGCAAGAAACTGGGAACCAATTAGAAATAAATAATAAAGTAAAACTTTCCTAATTTGGAGAAGGAAATAGACATACATGTCCAGGAAGCACAGAGAGTTCCAAACAAGATTGACACAAAGAGGACCACACCAATACTCATCATAATTAAAATGCCAAAGGTTAAAGATAAAAAGAGAATTTTAAAAGCAGCAAGAGAAAAATAAATATTTATCTATAAAGGGAGTTCCCATAAGACTGTCAGCTGATTTCTCAGAAGAAACTTTGCAGGCAAGAACAGACTGGCAAGACATATTCAAAGTGATGAAAAGCAAGGACCTAGATTACTGTATCCAAGCAAAGCTAGCATTTAGAATAGAAGGGCAGATAAAGTGCTTCCCAGACAATGCTAAAGGAGTTCAAAGTAATTCAAAGTAATGCTAAGGAGTTCACATCACCAAGCCATTATTATATGAAATGTTAAAGGAACTTATGAAAAAGAAGATCAAAACTATGAACATTAAAATGGTAATAAATATATAACCATCAACAAATGAATCTAAAGAACAAATTATGCAAACAAGCAGAGCAGAAACAGAATCATAGATACAGAGAACATTGGAAAGGTGGCCAGTGGGACAAGGAGCCTAGAAGAGCGGTGAAAAAGATGAAGGGATTAAGAAGCGCAAATTGGTAGTTACGAGTAGGCAGGGAGATGTTAAGAGCAAGTATAGGAAGTGGAGTAGCCAAAGAACTTATATGCATGACCCGTGGATATGAACAGAGCAAGGGATCACTGGAGGGAGTGGGGATTACTGGGTGGAGGAGGGCAAAGGGGGGGAAATTGGGACAACTGTAACAGCATAATCAGTTTTTTAAAAGAACATTTTGCCTAGACCAGAGTTCCCAGCCTTGGCACTAAAATAAATAAATAAAGTCCCTGGATCTCACCAAAGATTCCCATTTTCCTCACCAGACATTATGAGAGAGAGTGCTATTTCCATTTCCAGATGTGATTTTTTTAACACATTCTATGGAAAATCTTTTTATGTAAGGACAACATGTTAAGAGGATTTCTTTTCCTACAGGAACGGGATTTATTAAAAACATTTAAAATTCCAGTGGACACTCTAATCACATACCTTATGACCCTGGAAGACCACTACCACGCCGATGTGGCCTACCACAACAACATTCACGCCGCGGACGTCGTCCAGTCGACACACGTGCTATTGTCTACGCCGGCTCTGGAGGTAAACCTGCTCTCCAAAACCTTGAAAATACTACCGTGCCACTCGTAAAGGTCATTAAACTTTTATAGGAAAGGGTGTGCAGTACAGAAGATTGTGGGCTTGGTTGCAAGTATATGAGTTTTAAAGGAAAAGACATGGGGGTGGTAAATCAATAGTCTGAAGCTTTTGTCTGCCAGTTGACCAGGTATTTAGGGACTCATCTGTTCATGACCCTGCTTCCTGGAAACGATCAGGTGGACAGTCCTTAAACACATCTGTCTGCCTTATTCAATTTTCATTTGTTTTTCTGGAATTTAGTCTGATGGCTTTTGCATGTATAGTTCAAGGATGATTACTCTAAAATACAAGCAATGCCTTGATTTTCTTTCCATAGAACTTATTAGAAGAAAACACCCTTTTTAAAAGATTTTATTTATTATTTTTAGACAGAGGTGAAGAGAGAGGAGAGGGACAGAAACATCAGTATGTGGTTGCCTCTTATGCTCCCCCTACTGGGGCCCTGGCCCACAACCCAGGCATGCGCCCTGACTGGGAATCAAACTGCATCCCTTTGGTTTGCAGGCCCGCACTCAGTCCACTGAGCCATACAGCCAGGGCAGGAAACACTTCTTTGGTTTCACCAAATCCCAAGAAGTTGTTTCAGGAAATGTTTATTTAAGTCATTTGATTTCCTTAATTGTTTGGGGAAAGATTCTTTTTCACTAATGTATTTTATAGTTCAGATTGTTTTCATTATAAAACTGTGTTATTACCTCATCATTTGAGTGAGTGGTTCTCAACTGGGGGTGATTCCCTTCTTTTCCTTCTCCCCCTATCCCCCCAAGAAGTATTTGGCAATGTGTGGAGACTTTTTTTCCTGTCACAACTGGGGGGGCGGTACATGCTCCTGACATGTCATGGTTAAAAGTCAGGGATTCTGTTACAATTCCTTCAATACACAAGACTGCTTCACATGACAAAGATTATCTGGCCAAAAATGTGAATTCTACTCGAGTTGAGAAACCCTGGTCTGAATAAAGGGAAAGAAAATTATTGTTCATTATTTTCTTTAAAAAATAATTTAAAATACTCTTTTTGCAATGTTTAAAAATATATAACCAATGGAAAAGTTTTTATCATAAATGATAATAATATTTAAAATAATAATAAAATATTTTCTTCCAAGATTATTACACTTAAGAAGGTTATGACTTCTAAAAGGACTCTTCCCGACACATTGTAATAATACATTTTGGAACTTCATTTGTTTCAAAATGAAGGTTCAAATTCTGCTGAGTACTGTTTCCTCTTTGTTTAAACCTTAATTTGTGTTATGACAGAATAATGATGTTATCTATATTGTCTGATTTTCCAGGCTGTGTTTACAGATTTGGAGATTCTTGCAGCAATTTTTGCCAGTGCAATACACGATGTAGATCATCCCGGTGTGTCAAATCAGTTTCTGATCAATACAAGTAAGTGGAGTTAATTTTCTCTTTTGCAGAAGGTATTTTTTCTTTGTATACTTTAGAATGAAGGTCTTTATATACTTGGGGGTATCTCCAGAGCCATAAAGTTCTTTCGAGATGTGTAAATATGCATTTCAATGAGAGTGTGTGTTAATGTAATTTAGTTCTGGAAATAATTATTGTATCCCATGAGGCATATGCTGTTTGAATATTTAGAATGTTTAGTCCATTTTTGAATCTTTTTATAGCCTCTGGACTACCATCTAACAAAGTGCACTTCAGTGACTCGCATATAGAAAGATTCGGAAGGTCACAGATTTCCTAAAATGTGTGGCTAGCCAAGTACATTTTACAAGTTTGGTCTATGAACCTACTTATTTACCCAAGATCAGACAGGATAACATTTCATAACCCAGCAACCATATAAGAACCTACACCACAGGGTCTTCAGGAACCACCGAAGGATTAACTAAATATTAACACATAAATAGTAACACACGTGAGATGCCACTGCGTGCGTTCATGTTGTACGGAGGGTTAGGGCTGACCATTTCCTTTCTAAGAAGAGCAGGGAGACCACACAGCACTGCGAACACTGGTCCTTCTCCTCAGCCTGGCCTGATTTATTATTTTGATTGTTGCACATGTCTTGATATGTTCCTCATTTTATAGGTTTTTAACAAATTCATAAAAATTTTGTTTTAATTTAATGTTTTGCCTTTAAGAAAGGTATTTATATTTTTATTTAAATTAATAACAACCAAAACTCAGACTAGTGTGTGTTGTTTCTTGTATGCTACTCTATGCAGCATTTTATGTTCCCTTATTATTACATTAGAATTAAGAATAGAAAAAAAATAAAGCAACTGATAATAAAGTCACTGTCTCCAGATTCTCTGATCATTTATTTTTTTAATGAAGATCAGCTTTATTCTTTATTGTGGGACCCTCCAAGGGCAAATGGGCTTAGGCAGGCACTGGTAGAATGACACTAGTGAGCATCAGGTACGTGGAGTCTGAGACTGAAGCGAGCAGGTTCTCGGTTCACTCATGAATCTGATGGTCTCCCAAGTTCGAGACCCGCCGAGATAGAGAATGCAGAAATTTAGGGGAGAATTACAAATACAATGACAGTGGCCAGGGCTGTCTGTTTAAGACTTTTGCTGATGACTTGCTTGAAGTGAAAGGAGAACTAACTGTTTTTCAAGTATTTTGTTATTCAGTAAGTAGTGTTGCTAGGATCTCCTTTCCGTGGGACCTCAGCCACACTGGGAGGCGAACGTTCCCACAGCAGCTGCGGATTGCTGTGCCCTTCAGGGTGGGGCATGATGAGGCTGTGTTATCCCTGAGAGAATGAATCAGCAGCAGCATCTGGTCCCTGAAAGTATCGCAGGGTTGGTCGGAGCCCCAGGGCATTATGAGAATCATTGCCTTAGCTAGCTTTTGATTCAGGATCATGCCAGTAAGCACTTTATTTCAGGGCGCAGAGGAGGGAGGCTCAGTAGCCAATAGCACAAAAAAATTCTGACTTCACAACATGCTATAAAGGAGTTCCTTTAAAAACTTGTAAACTTATAATTAATAACTTTGTGAAATGCACTATCAAAATTGTGTGACTGTTTTTAGTTTGCAGTAAACTCTTTTTTATAGACATTATGTTTTCTCTTTCCCCCATGTGTTAATTGAGCACCAGCGGCTCAAACTAGCACAGTGTTAGCACCTTAGAGCTGGTGCTGCCAACTTGCCCAGTGCCAAAAGCTTCATCTGTGTTTCCTTTAATAAAAAATCCGAAAGACTTCTAATCATCAAATTTACAAACCCAGAGCTTGAGGGTCACCCATCTTGTCTTACAAAGGCTCCGTGAGGTTGCAAGCCTTGCTTTGGTAGAGAGGTACTGGAGCTCAGCTGTCTGATACTGAGTCTACGTACGCTCCTCTGCTTCGTGGTTGTGACGATGGTCTCCATTGTTTCGCTTGTGCTCATTTTAGGTGCCCAATGATTTGCTACTAATAATATGCGCACTCATTGTAGACATGCTGGAGGCTTCCACAACAGATCCTTTCTATCTAGCAGAGTCAGCTAAGCTTTTGTAAATGATTTAGGTGTATGGGAGAATATGAATAAAATTTGAAGTTGAAATTCCTGCTGGGAAGCTGTAGAAGTCTTTTGCAAGGACAATACATGTAAATAAATCCATAAAATGCAAATGACTTCATAAAGCTTTGAATATAACATGCTGGAGGGTTATTTATCATTTAAAAAAAGCATTAAACCTCAGAGCATTTTTTCTCAAACAATAAAGCATTTTCAAAACACAGAATCTATGCAGCATCAAGTTTTACTTGGAAAACGGGTCATTTTTGTTTCTAGCAAAGATGCCTAAATTTTGTGGAGAAAGATTTACTCACATGACTTTGTGTTCAACACATGTGGCTTTTGATTCCAAGAGCAGAGACATTTCATTGCATTAGGGTGGAGCCAGATCAAGCTATCGATACACACGTTTTCTCCCTATAGTCTCATTTTGAAACAAGCTTCCCATAGCTCTATTTGTATATTATATGTAGAATGTTATTTTTCTGTAGAAATCTAATCCTTTCAAAGTAAGGCTGGCCTGGCTGGTATGGCTCAGTGGATTGAGCATGGGCCTGCGAACCACATGATCGTGGTTCGATTCCCGGTTGGGCCCTATGCCTGGGTTGCAGGCCAGTTCCTGGCGGGGGACTCACGAGAGGCAACCATGCATTGGTGTTTCTCTCCTTCTCTCCTTCCTTTCCTCTCTAAAGACAAATAAATAAAATCTTTTTTAAAAAAAAAGTAAGGCTAAATTCATGCTTGTCAAATGTCATCATATAGAAATAATTGCATACATCATATTTTTTTGGCTTTTCCATATTTTATTTTCATTTTTTAACATTGTTTTGTATTGTTGTTCAAGTACAGTTTTCTGCCTTTTCCCCCATCATCATTGTATTCAACAAACAAATCATTGAGGGCATTCCCTGCACCAAATATGGTCCCAGGCACTAGGAACGCGTGGGGAACGAGACCACACCCTGGCTCTGAGGAGCTTACCTTCTGCTAGAAATGACCGACCATAATGCGTGAATGTTTGACATCAGATGGTGCTAACTGGGGCAGAGAGAAACAACGCCGGTGAAGGGCACAAGGAGTGAATAAACCAAGGGAGTGAAGTGAGCCAGGCTGTTTCGCTTAATCCTTTGTCCTTGGCCACTGGATATTAAGTTAAAATCACGACTTCCCTTCTCCACTTCAAGGAAAAATGTTTTGTTCAGAAGTACCCAGGAGAAACCAGATAACCAAGCACATTGTATAAAAAATTTCTAATTTTCTATAGGGTTTTTAGTCTCTAACTCAATTGGGATGTCTTTGGGAAGGACTAAGATTTGTACACATATAATGACAAATACGGTGAAATGTGGTAAATGCCAAATGAGTGGTACAAGGTATACAGGGAATCACAGGAGAAAGTGGGCACTTCTGCCTGAGGTAATCAAGAAATGCTTCATGGAAGAGGTGACTGGTACAATGCATTGGAAAAATGAGAGGGTTTCAACAAAAACGTTTTATAAACTAGCCTTCCTGGCCCTCTGTTCCCTCATAGCAAACTATGCGGGCAACTGTCTGATTATTCCTAAGCCTTTAAGGGGTCTACCTGGAACTGCTGGACTGCCACCTTTGGGGGAATCTACCCCAAAATACAGAATCTTACCCCCCTTGAGATGTGACCACACATCTCTAAAAAATCAGCAGGCACCACCACCTCTGCGTAACAGCCCCAGGGGCTGAATCGGCAGTAGAGGCCCACCCTTCTGAGAAGGAATCGGCTCCTGTTCTTTCTGGCCAGTCTGGACTCAAATGTCAGGAGCTCCTGCTTTCCTAGGCAGGCTTGGCTAGGGCTCCTGGACAGCCTGCTCTGTGAAAGGCCATCCTTACCTTGAGTGGAATTCAGATTCTTTGTCTCAGCATTCGTACCACAGATCAGCCTCTTCCTTAAAGTAACTGCTCCTCATCTTTTATTCTGTAGGCTCAATAGCTGGATTTCTTCATGTCCACAGGGCATATAGATTAACCCAGGTTTTTGTAAGTCAGTTCTTCTGTTAATGACCCTGATCTACATACAATTTGCCCCCTTAAAAGAACCGTAATATATTCATTTGGATTTATTTCTCCAATCAGAAAACATTTTGCCTTCCTTTCAATGTTATTTAATAGGATTGTACTATAGAAACAATAATATCACATGCTAAGATCCTTTAGAGTTTAAAAGTTTTTTATTTTTATATGTTTCATTATTTATAGATATTCATAGTTAGATGCTTTCATAGACTATTTAAAAGTCAAATTGACTAGATACTGACTTTTTAAAAATGAGCACTATTGCTTTATCAAGAAAGAAAAAAAGAGAGAGAGAGAGAAAGGCAATAATACATACATGAAAACTGCCACTCTACCCATCTCTGTTTGCATAGCTGGGAGCCAGAACTTCAGTGAGGAAATTCGTACTTGCATAGTACTGATGAAGTCATAGGTTTCACAGTAGAAATGTATCTTGAAGCTCTCTTCTCCCTCGCTCCTTTAAAATAGTCATTGAGTAGCACTGGATTTTTTTCTTAGAAAAGAATATATGTTTCCAAATATATTTTCTGTACATCAGTCAGTAAACAAGATCAAGCGCATGCACTTTTAGTCTTTATAAGGACTTAAGTGGAGTCAGATTCAAGTACCAGTCAATTTTTTTAATGACTCTCGCATACATCCGGTCTGCTGTTTACAGGAGCTAGTTAGGGGGCAGGATCTCTCCCTGCCTGAAGTCTGCAGGTCCGGGGCGGTTGTGAGACAGAGCAGCATTCTCACTGTGAGTTACGCAGGCAGCCTGATGTCCACCTCTGTGTGACGCCCTGCGTGTGTGGGTAGAAAGGACATGACACACGTGTAACAGAATGACTGCTTTCCTTTTCCAGAGTGGTGCTTGGAAAAGGAAATGGAAAAACGAATAAAGCTGCTCTTTCAAAGCTATTCTGTGAATAAAAATAAGTAAGAGCAGCCTAAACAAATTCAATATCTTGTGTGGGTGTGTTCCAAACTGTTCTCATACCCTCTCTGAGTGCAGGCAATCCTACATGATCCTTATGTTATATGAAATGTTAGCTAGGTGATGAACACTTTTCAAGAACACAATACCTCATGCTTCAGATATGTTGCAAATGTTAAGGATAATGTCACATTCTGCCTAGCTTGTAGAACAACCTGTGGCAGATCTGGAAGGGAGGTTAAAATCCACCTGTTCCGGTTATTTCACTTTAGAAGAGGGAAGGCTGAGGCCCACGGGGTGAAATGACTTGCCACACGTCAGTCACACTGGGATTTTACTCTTATGATTCCAGTGCCCTTCCCACTGAGACAGTAACTGGTACGTTCTCTCTGAGTTGTCCTGTGGTGGAAAGGCCAGCCAAGGTATTTAGAGGAAACCGCATCCTAGGCCCAAAGTATCTCAGAAGATGAAGAATAAGATAACCTTGGAATAAATGGCTTTGCTAATCTTAGCTCATCCTTCTTTTAAGATTCTGAACTTGCCTTGATGTACAATGATTCTTCGGTCTTGGAGAACCATCACTTGGCCGTGGGCTTTAAGTTGCTTCAAGAAGAAAACTGTGACATTTTCCAGAACTTGACCAAAAAGCAAAGACAATCATTAAGGAAAATGGTCATTGACATTGTAAGTAGTTGATAAAATCAAAAAAGAGAACTGTGATGCAAACTGTTTTAAAATGAACAAGAATACGTGTTAGATGGAAGGAACTGTGTATTTTTAAACCTATTATTTCCCTTTATGTTGGAGAAACTGCCCCTGCTGCTGGCGATGAACTTCCATAATAGGTTTCTTTTTTTCTTTTTTGACTTCTAGCCGTTTGAATTTAAGAGTAATGACAGCTTACCCTCATCATTCTAGTTTTCTGTTCAGAACTCCTCTGGTCTGGTGACGGGCAGACTAGATGATAACGAGAGCAGAGGATGCTGGCCGCAGCTTGAACTTTTTAATCCAAAAAGTTGGTGGTTGGGGGGAGTCTCCGTCAGAGACGGTGCCATTTAGAAACCTACTGTGATTTTAATATTTTCTCTGTGCATATTATTCACAGTGATTACAAGACACAGGAAACTCTTTGGTTATCAAAAAAGGCATTCTGTTAAGCTTTGTACACAGAGACAGGAATGGTCTGTCCTGGGTGGGCACAGAATCACCCAGAGAATCTGGTTTCTGAGTGCTCCGTGAGCCGGCTCCAATCAGTTCATCGTCATTCAGAAACCGCTTTCTAGTCCAAGGAATGGAAAAAACATGTGATGGTGTCTTAATCATGGAGATACCGTTTCTCTTTTTTCCCATCATAAAAGTGGTTGTCGTGCCTAACATGCCTACATGTTACACATGCATATCTGGGCTTCCAGAAAACCTGACAATGAAGGGGAAAAAGCTGTGCCCCAGAATGTGGTGAAGAGTTTCCACACACTGCTACTCGGTGACGGAGTGGCTTTTCATTTCCTCTCATGTTCTGCATAATAACTTATCTGCAAATTCTTTTTGCCTCTGGACTTTTTCAGTTAATAAAATACTCTTTATTTTTAAGGTACTTGCAACAGACATGTCAAAACACATGAATCTACTGGCCGATTTGAAAACTATGGTTGAAACTAAGAAAGTGACAAGTTCTGGAGTGCTACTTCTTGACAATTATTCGGATAGGATTCAGGTAAAGCATTACTTGAATGTTCACACGCATCTATGTATCTAGCTTTGATAAGATTCATCTCTCCTTTCTCCTAGCTAGTGATTTTAGTAATTATAAGCAGCAATTTTATCCAAACTCTTTATCTTTAGAATTAACCAGATGAAATGCTATTTCATTTGGATGTTCACTTAAAAAGAAAGTGCTAACATCCCACAAAACCAGCGACTTAAGCAGCTCTGAATCTAATCAGCTGAGTGCATGAATAGTTTCTCTCGAAACTGAGATGCAGTAGAGGTGGTGTAATTTGGGACTATTAATATAAGTGTGAACCATACACAGACACATCAGGGTTGAACTGTTTGGAATGAATCTTACACTACATGTATTTTTAAATTGTCACAGTCAGTTCATGTGAATTTCTAGTAAAAAAAAAAATTTCAAAGGAGCAGGTGCTGAATAGAGAAAGCATTCGTCTCTTTTAGGTCCTCCAGAACATGGTGCACTGCGCGGACCTGAGCAACCCCACGAAGCCTCTCCAGCTGTACCGCCAGTGGACGGACCGCATCATGGAGGAGTTCTTCCGCCAGGGGGACCGAGAGAGGGAGCGGGGCATGGAGATAAGTCCGATGTGTGACAAGCACAATGCGTCTGTGGAAAAATCACAGGTGAGGCACGGAGCATAGAGCTTTCAGACAGAACAAAGCTACAGCTTCAGCATTGCACTCCAGTGTATCCACATCACACCGTAGTTGAGTGATTTTTACGTTAGTCATACCTCAGTACTTGTTGGCTTTGGAACTCGTCAAACCCTCTACTACTCACATTTTGACAAGAAAAATATATTTCAGCACTTGGCCTTGCTCATTGCACTTGCTAGAACTTGTTCGAGTCATGATGCCACTGCACGAGAGAAAATGCTTCATTGTTTGATACTCATAGGCTTCGGTACTCGTCATTAAATTCCGGAACAAATTAACAAGTACCGGGTACCACTGTCGTACTTTATTTTTGTAAGTTTAATTTTACATTAGTGTTTGAAAGCCAAAAACCTCCTTCATTATTATGACTTATATTCATATAGTCATTTATACAATCTTATGGCATTATATTCATTAATGACTATATTCACATAGTATATTTATAGGTATAGAAATAGTTTAATCTGAATTCTAAAGTGAATTCAGTTATCTGAATCCATGTGGCAAACACGACATTATTTCCACTCTCTCAGTTCATCTATATATTGGCTGTTCCATTCTTCCTTAGTCCTAAGTCCTGTACTCAAACTGGATTTCTTTCTAACTAGGTGGGCTTCATAGACTATATCGTTCATCCTCTCTGGGAGACATGGGCAGACCTTGTACACCCTGATGCCCAGGATATTTTGGACACTTTGGAGGACAATCGTGAATGGTACCAGAGCACAATTCCTCAGAGCCCCTCCCCAGCACCTGACGACCAGGAGGAGGGCCGGCAGGGTCAGACCGAGAAGTTCCAGTTTGAACTCACTTTAGAGGAGGACGGCGAGTCAGACACTGAAAAGGACAGTGGAAGTCAAGTAGAAGAAGACACTAGCTGCAGCGACTCCAAGACTCTCTGTACTCAAGACTCGGAGTCCACCGAGATCCCCCTGGATGAACAGGTGGAAGAGGAAGCAGTGGGGGAAGAGGAGGGAAGCCAGCCGGAAGCCTCTGTGATAGACGATCATTCTCCTGACACGTAACAGTGCAAAAGACTCTCGCGCCTTTTTTTTTTTAGTAGAAAAATTGTTTCCAAAGTGCATGTCACATGCCACAACCATGGTCACACCTCACTGTCATCTGCCAGGACGTTTGTTGAACAAAACTGACCTTGACTACTCAGTCTGGCGCTCAGGAATATTGTAACCAGTTTTTTCACCTCCATGTCATCCGAGTGAGGGGGATATCATCACAAACAGCATTTTGTCAAGATTTCAGCTTGGAAATGCTGACAAAGCAGAGAAAAATCAACTCCAAAATGTTTCCAAGACAGCGTGGCTCATCTGACAGCCCAGAAGTTGATATGACTTGGGATTTCTTGTCTTTTTATTTGCTTGTGATATTTGCAGCGGAAAGGAGGCATTACACAGACGGAGTGAACTAATGAATGAAGCAGCACACGGGTCAGGAACAAGACACAGCGTCAATCTGTTACCAGAAGGAAGATGAGCCACAGAAATCACATAATTTTCTAATTTCAAGTCTTCCTGATACATGACTGAACAGTGTGGTTCAGTGAGCTGCACCGACCTCTACATTTTGTATGATATGTAAAACGGACTTTTTGTAGAGCTTACTTTTATTATTAAATGTATTGAGGTATTATATTTAAAAAAACTCTGTTCAGAACTTCATTTGCCACTGGTTATTTTTTTCTAAGGAGTAACTTGCAAGTTTTCAGTACAAATCTGTGCTACACTGGATAAATCTAATTTACGAATTTTACTTGCACCTTATAGTTCATAGCAATTAACTAATTTGTAGTGGTTCATTGTTTTATATACCAATGACTTCCATATTTTAAAATGAAAACTAATTTTGTGTTGCAAGAAGCTCTTTTTGTAGGTCTTCGTTTACGTTGCCTTTTGTTTCACTCTTTTCCAATAGGCAGAGTTGCTCCTCACTGACACTTTCCTTCACCGTGTGCAAAGTGTTCGTTCAGTAAAATTTCTATGTGCGTCCTTTCTAATGTGTCTTAAGCCTCATGGACATTCAGTCATCAGTTGGTGTTGTCTGAAGCAAATGAGAGATATATAAATACCCAGTAGCTACAATGGTCAGTCTTTTTTAGATATTTTCCTACTTAGTGTCTTCGGGTAACTGTTTGCTCTGTCAGTAGACCCTCATTCCTAAGTGCATGTCTTCATAATAACCCACATACATCCTGCTCATTTTTATTGTTTCCACAGTCAGTTGTAGCCAGAACACCTGTTGCTCCTTGTGCCGCCTTATTATTTAGCGTGTGTTTGAACCTCTGTCCACATTCATAGATAGGGTCTTATTGACTATATCATTGCCATTTTGATTGATGGGGGAAAAACAGGTAGGTTAGAGTTAGCATTCATTTCTACGGCGAGGTCACATGGAATGACTAGCTTTTGACTTGATTTACAGAGGAGAGGCAACAGCTAATTGGGCAGTTTTCGAAATATTAGCAGAATATATTCAGAAACACCAGTAAAACTAATGTTCCTTTGTTTCTATGATTTTACCATGGGATGAAGACTATATAAGGAATATTCTTGAAAAGCCCTTTGAAGTGGAGCAACCACCCTCCTTAATGGACAAGCGCGTAACAAGTGGGAACCGCTTTGTCAGTTATCGTTGCTCCGTAAGTACGTCTTGTAGAGGAGAACCGCCTCAGTCACACTGAGGGCAAGAGGTTGGCGCTGCCACCAGCGCCAGGCGTTTGGCCATCTAGTGCCGCCTTGGAATACTGGGTTGGGTAGAAAGATTCTGCAGAAATAAAAACTATAGATCACCCTTGGCTGAATTTAGCAGCAAGAATTTTATTACAATTTTAGAGATTAATTCCCAGTATTTACCTTCAGTTGGCATCTTGGGGCACTTATTTCGCATGGACTTTCTTCCCATTTCAGCTCTTAATACAGTGTTTGCCTTCTCTGTGAAGAGTTTGGAACCCAAATAATCATTTTTCACATGGATACCCAAGAATTGACATAGAACTAAGGGGGGTCAGTATCTGACTAAATGGAAAATAAATAAAATGGTTAAGAAACAGTGTAACCCTGAAAAATGTTTATATTTGGGATGCTGCAGGAAACCTGGAAATAAGTGGTAAATAACCAGCCAGGGAAATGACCGAGTGGAAGAGAGTTCCTGTTTTAATCCCCCAAAGACCCACTGGCGGGAACTCATGAGGCTCCGATCTTTCACACAGAGCGGAATAGCGATCCGCTGATTAGTGATCGGGTTTCCACCCTCCTTCCCCTGTGAAGATCGGACGGTAGCCTTTCAGGTAATGTCCCACATTTGTCCAGAAATTCGTTTCTGTTTTAGTTTTATTTATCCCTGATGGAGGTCTAGAAGGAAAGGCAAAGAATCTCGGGTTTATTCCCTTTTCCAAAATATTCTCATTCCCTCCTCTCCCGAATACTTGGTGTTTCCCCCACAGAGTGCCTAGAATCTTAATAATGAAAAAAAATTTTGAACAGCAATATGTCACAAACAAATCCAGACCCGAAAGGGTTTACATCTGCACTAAAAAATGAGATGCTTTCTTTTTTCAATTTGTTAAATTTTTAGTGGTCACATATGGTGAAGTTACCCACCGATTGACAATCAAATTGTAGAAAATGCGTGATGTCCGAGAGACAGGGACTAATGCACTGTACGATCAGTTTACCCCCTCCCTTCTTTCTCCTTTTTCTCTCTCCTCCTCTCTCGCCCAAGTGTGCTTCAGAATTGTGCACCGCTTTAAAGATAACATCCTTTCACAAGTGGCTTTATGTTTCCTAAAACGCCATAAGAAAATGCAATACCTGGGTACTGTATGGGGAAAAAATGTCCAAGTTTGCATAAAACCAGTACATTTCAGCTTGCAAGTTACTAAACATAATAATGCTGTTTTAATTTTATTTTATTTTACGTCACTTAACATTCACAACAAAATAATGTAGATAGAACAAATTGCAGATAAGGAAAAAACTTGAATGAAATGGATTTCACGGAAAGCTTTATGATAATTTTTGGATGCATTATTTATTTTTTGTGCCATGCATTTTTTTCTCACCAAATGACCTTACCTGTAATACAGTCTTGTTTGTCTGTTTACAACCATGTATTTATTGTAATGTACATACTGTAATGTTAATTGTAAATTATCAGTTCTTATTAAAACATCAGCCCATGATGGGATGGTGTTGATATATTTGGAAACTCTTGGTGAGAGAATGAATGGTGTGTATACATACTCCTTGTACATTTTCTTTTCTCCTGTAATATAGTCTTGTCACCTTAGAGCCTGTTTATGGAAAATTCAAGAAAAACTATAAAATACATAAAGATATATAAATTTAAAAACATAGCTGCAGGTCTTTGGTCCCAGGGCTGTGCCTTAACTTTAACCAATATTTTCTTCTGTTTTGCTGCATTTGAAAGTAAGGTTACAGTGAGGCTAGGGCTGGGCATTTCACATCCAAGCTTTGAATCCGCTGGTTTTCTGGTGGTGGCTGGGTTTTGCAAAACCACAGACGACCTCTGGAAGATCCAAGGACCCTTTTGAGATACAAGCTTAAGGACTCCTTGCCACAAAGCAGCGCTGCATGGGGGACAGATGTTTTCCCCATCTGTTGATCTTGAGTTAGTTACATTGATTTGTTTTCTACTTCCAACACTACTGGGAAAAATATATTCTTGTCTAGTGATTATAAAAAGTATTTTTGGCACCTAGAGCACATAAGCAAGTGAATTTGATTTGAAAGTAGAGCCAAGGGTCTCACCTGCTGGTTAATCATTTATTCATTGCTTCCTATCATATTAAGATACCACATGAAAAATGTCATTTTTTAACCCTGGAATTTTTCTTTAAGATCAACCAAAATTTTTAGTGTGTAAGTCCCTATGATACACGTTTTATATGATGCCAATTGACATAGCATAAAGGATTTACCGTTCTCTAGAATTTGTTTCTGCAGAACTTATATTGCTTTAGGATTTTAAAATTCACCTTTCACAATGGTCAGCTCCAAAAAGCTATGGCAAATTCCCAGTGGATGATGAGGAAACTTTTTTCCACTGCTGCCCAGCCCTCAGAAAATATGGCTTAGTGAAAGGAGAGATTCTTTTTTTAGGAAAAATGAGCCTTCTATTATTTGGTTTTATTTTTTGACACAAACTGTAGATTTTAGCAGCCCTGGCCCAAAGGAATTTGATTACTTTCATTTTACACAGTACAAAGGGGACACTATAATTACAAAAACACATCCTTCGTTACTGATTTTAGTTGTTTTTAATTTTATTTCCTTAGATAATGTTCTCAGAGTGGTAACTTGTGTGTGAGCATTATAAATGACAATTCTTTTAGTGGTTTCTTAGCCTCTCTTACAGCCCATGGGGATAGTACTGTACATCAATACCTTCATATGAAATTTTTATATGCAATGAAAATAAAAGCATGGGTTGATTCTGCCTATTCATGACTCAATCTTTTACAAATAAAAGATTAACTAAAACTGTAGTTTAGTCCACACAGGTTTCTAATAGTAATGAAGATTGTTAAAGTGACATGAAAAAGATAGTGACATTAGCTAGTATTGATATTCATAATCAAATGAAACAATTGTGTAGGTCAACCTTTCTATAGAAAGAAATTGCCAAAGTTATTTAAAATGGCCTAGAGGGCTAAGCGCAGTGTTTTGTAATGAGGCTTGGGAAGCAGACTTCTCTGTTTAATTGAATATTCCAGCACACTGAAAGGTGACCAGACATCCGACATTTGGTCGTTGGGTAGCCACTCTGCAAACTGCAAGGTTCTGGAGACTCAGCCATGAAGAAAATGCGTGGCTTCTGCTTCCCTGACCTTGCACTGTGGAGGGGACAAAGGCCCTGAGCACCTTCGCACAGGCGCCATCATCACACATGTGCTCAGGAGAACCTCTGGGGCGATAACTCAGTGGGAACCTGAACTTGTTCTCTTCTGCCTTCCTGAAGGAAGTTCTTTTGGGCTGAGCTCTGAAGCAACAGTGAGAGGAAACCAGCTGAAGGGGGAGTGGAAAGGAAGAGGGAGGGGACCCAGACAGGGAAACGTCACTTGCTGAAGTTCTGAGGTACAAAGGAATTGAGGCCCCTGGAGAAATGGAAGGAAACCATCCCTGCTCCGTCACTCATTATTCCTCCCCCTGCTTTATTTTTTATAATGCTTATCACAAACTAACAGCTGCATCTGTTTATGTATTGCCTGTCTGGCCCGCCAGAACAGGGCTCTGTGAGAGCAAAGGCACCTCCCTCACTGGTGTATCCTCACACCTAAACCTGCCTGATGCACCTGCTTAACATTTGTTAAGTAAAGCCACCAAATTGATGTTGGATATAATCCAGTCTGATAATCAATACATTTTAGCATCTTAAAGAGAAGGAATCAGCAGAAATTTAGTACACATGTTAATCTCCAGATCTTAACTACTAGAATAAGGTATAGTACTCTCCACTTATTCATGATTTTTCTTTCTGCAGTTTCAGTTAGCTGCAGTCAACTGCGGTCAGAAAACATTAGATGGAATATTCCAGAAATGAACAAAATCATAAGTTTTCAATTGTGCGCCATTCGGAGTAGCGCGACGAAATCTCGCGGGTCTTGCTCCCTCCCACACCCCAGGACATGAATCGCATCTCCAAGCTGTACATCTGCCCCACCTGTTAGCCACTTTCTAGGCATCTAGGTCATCAGACTGGCTGTTGAGGGGTCTGCAGTGTTTGTGCTCAAGGAGCCCTTATTTGACTTTGAAAACGGCCCCCAAGTGCATGGATAGTAACGCTGGCGATTTAGACATGCCAAAGGAAGCTGTAAAGTGCTTCCTTTAAGTGAAAATGTGAAAGTTCTTACATTAATAAGGAAAGAAAAAAAGTGTGCTGTGTTTGCTAGGATCCATGGTAAGAACAAATCTATCTGAAATCGTGATAAAGGAAAAAGAAATTTGTGCTGGTTTTGCTGTCACACCTCAAACTGCAAAGTTACGACTACAGTGTGTGATACTTGCTTAGTTAAGATGGAAAGGTGCTAAATTTGTGAGTGGAAGACAAAACTGGAAAATGTGTTTATTGATGGCAATACGTTGTGCCCAAAAAAAGTTGCTGCTCCTAGGAGAGAGAGAATGGACAGTCAGTGAGTCCGGATTTAGAAAGAAAGGGACCACCTGAAATTTTACCTTACTCTCTGGACTGGACAGGACAGAGTTAGAGGAAAGCTGACTTCGGTAAGAATTCTCACTCTCAGCTTCTGCGAGTTTTCCTGGGATCCATGTGCAGGGTCCAAAATGAGTGGGTCTTACAGTAGAGAGTGAAGCCCCAGTATCTACCAGAATGTGAAAAAGTTTTCCACTGATTTTAATTTTACTTTCTCGTTGGCTGTGTGAGGGCATAACTGATAGCACTTTACTGGAGAATCCCTGGGAGTCCCATCAACACTTCACGGGTGGATCCTAGGGCCTTTGAGCTGCTGCGAAGGGGTTTACCAGAACCATTGAGTACATACAGTCGTTTTTCCAGGGTCCCGGTTGGATGCAATTGACAGAGATTTCTGAGCCGGTGTTTTGATGATGGACACAGAAGGGTGCAAAAGAGGCCCAGGTGTTTTAGGTTCTGACTTTGAGGCTGTTGCAGCTGCCAGATAATTTAGAGGTGGTTACTGACTGCCCTGCGATCTCCAGAGTGGAAAGGCAGTGTGGACAGAGGGTTGGTGAGTGCTCAGGTAAGGTGGAGAGGAGGAGGAGGAGGAGGAGGAGGAAGAGTCGCAATCTTGTTTTAGGAACCTCCTGTGTCATTGATTTTTCGTTAGCCTTTTGCCATGAAGCTATTTTGGAATTTTGAAACCTTTTGGAGGCCTCTGCATTCCACTTAAAATAGGTATCCCATTTTTTGTTGCTTGAGAACCTTTTGCTTTCAAGGGCATGCCTAATTGGAACATTCCCCATAATAGTCATTGTTAAGTGTAGATTGTCTTAGTAAAAAGGTCAAGGTGGTAGCAACTGAACATTCCAGCCCTCTAATACCACGTGGGTTACCCTGGAAAACAGCACGCCCCCCCCCCCCCCCCCACCGTCCTTTGGTGTTTTCCAGTCACCTATTAATTACCCTAAGAAATCACCTTCGTGGCTCTTGTCACTTAGGACATTCCAAGGGTTTGGGGAGCTCTGTATCTGAAACTGGGAGAAAGATCAACTGTGTATTCCTTGTTATAGAATCACAACATCACACATTATAAGTCGGCATGGGCTAAGGAGTGTAAAGATCAAAATGTCGTTCAAAGGTGAGAAGAGACTAACAGAAAATCACATCTGTGTTTTCCCTGAGAGACCATTAGTGGAGTGGGCAGGGCCTGAGCACCTTAACAGTCTTCAGCTGCCCACTGTGGCTCTCTTCAGTCACACAGGCTGGTGCCCCTCTGCTTTGGTCATCAGATGAAGCCACACAACACACAGGGCTTGCGTCTGGCATGACAGGGGGCACCAAAGGGGCCAAATGACACAACTCAGAAATTCAGGGGATTCATTTTGACCATAGGATTAACTTTATCCTTTGGAATCCGGAGATGAGAGGGAGCCAGGCTGATTAGTTTCTTCTCCTCTCTCCCTGACCTGCTCTTTGAAGTTCTTCGGGACAATCCCTGAGTTCCTGCTCAGAGAGAGCCCCTTCCCAGACGCCTGCACTGTCTCTTGACTGTGAGGCAGTAGCCGGTATGGAAACATATCATGACACCCTGATTCCCTTCATTCCTACTTCCCTTCCTTTTCCTACTTCACTTGCTACTTTGGGCCTCAATCCTTATTTCCTCACCCTACTACCCAAAGGTGTGCGCCTCCCAAATGAACTGCTATCACTCTGATCCCTCCCTCTCGCTCTTGTTACCTAGAAACCCTGAGCTACATGCCACCCTGTACATTCAGAATAGCAGATGCCAAACTTGAGTATGCGTGTACACGTGCATTGTGTATAAAATAGGACCTTTAATGGGCAGAGACTCTTTCTTACTTATCTTTGTTTCCCCATGGCTTTGTTCAGTGTCTGCGATATAGCCAGGGTTCTCAAACAGGAAAAGAATGACAACTGGGTAATTATATGAATGAATGAATGAATGAATGAATGAATGAATGAATGAGGTTGATGGGGAAGAGTGGGAGGGGAGGGTATGAATTGGCATAGAATGAAAAAGAGACTGGATATTCAGGAATTGAGAGAGCTGGGGACCAAAGGCAGATGGAGGAGCATATGAGACTGAAGTGGAGTTGAAGGAATCAGTTCCTAGAAACAAAGGAGAGGAGGAGAATGAGAGAGACTGTGGTAGTCTTCGCCTTCTGGGAAGTTTTACCCACACCCACTGTAAAGGACACTCTTAGTTGCCTACTCAAGTATTGTCACCCCTCCCCCCTCACTTGCTTCCAGGGTAAATGGAAGTTGAAATTTGTTTAGGTTTTGTGAAGTTAGGGATTTCCAGGGAGACTCCGTCTCTGCTCAGTCCCACAGACTGACGCTGAGCCTGAGGGCAGGTCCTCCCTGCTTGCAGGTGGCTAGGTTAGGGCAGGCTTGCAATGTTGTGGTTCTGAACCAGGAGGCACAGGAGTCTTCGGGGAAACTACCCCTTACTCTTACTAAGGGAGAAAAGGAAGGGACACTGTCTCTCCTGGACTTTGGAAATTGTCCTGGAGGCCATCATAGTTGGACTGTTTTCTTGAGACCATGAGAGAAACAACCTAAGACACAAATACTGAGGGTGTCAAAGCAGGTGGTAGAGCCTGAGTCTTTGAAGCTGTTTTTGACTCGTGAAATAATCAACCCTACTTCTGAATAAGTATGTGAGACAGTGACCACCTCTTATAATTGAAGCCATAAATGATTGCACCTTCTATTACTTGCCCCTGAAAGAATCTAACACACCCACTATCTTTTCCAACAACTTGCCCGTGAGCCTGGGCTGGAAGCAGGGGTGGAAGTGCCTTGGCACAGTAGAAGCCCCTTGGCTGGGGCTTCAGCCCCAAATTAGCTGTTAACTAATTAGGCATGTTCATTAATCTCTGAATTCTACTTTAAAATTTTTTTTAAGTATTGGAATTAGGATATTAAAATCTGCTCTACATTCTTCACAGTGTTATGAGAGCAAATGAACAAAAGTTAATCTCACTGCAAACTTCAGACAATATTTTTCAAGCTGTAGCCTTTAATCCATTAATGGATTATAAAGTTAAAAGACGGTTTCAGTGAGCACTAAAAATAAAAAGAACTATAGTAGCATTAAAAAACTTTACTGTGTCCCACACATAAGAGTAAGTTTAGTTTTTTGAAATTCCCATTTCACATACGTGTGTGCATTTGTACATGCCTGTGCGTATGTGCACAGTTGCCAGGTAAAATATATTTTCTGCTTTAGATCATGCACCAAAGATGCTGGAGAAGCATGGGTTTAGAGCAAACTCAACATCTGAGATGGCTAGAGGACCCTAGATCTCTCACCAACCCCTACCCGCCGGTTTGTGTTCCTTTCACAGCTCCAGAATGGATTCTAAAGAGAAATGCTAATTGATCCCAAGAAAGGCCTAATGAGAAACATAAAAGGGAGCCATTGATGGTTTCAGGGTGATATGATAATGCTTAAGGAAAGGGCCCAGCAGTGAGGTTTCAGATTGCCTGAAGCAGAACATACAGAAGCAAGGACATGATTTCTGAGTGGTTTAGGGCTCTCTAGAGAAACAGAACAAATTGGCTGGTTGGATGGATGGATGAATGGACGGATGGAGAGATTTATTACAGAAATCGGCTCATGCAGTTATAGAAACCAAGAAATCCCGTGATGGCCATCTGTAAACTGGCAAATCAGTAAAGCTAGGGTTGTAAATTCAGCCCAAGTCTGAGCGCTTGAGAGCCGGGAAAGCCAATGGTGTAAGTCCCAATCCGAGTCTGAAGGCCCAGGAACCAGGAAGCACTGATATCTGAGGGCAGCTGAAGGTGTTGTCACGGCTCAAGCAAAGAGCTGCCCTTTGCCCTTTCTCCAGCTGGTGGATCTCTGCAGGCCCTGAATGGATGGGATCATGCCCACCCACATTGGTGAGGGCCATCTTTTTATTCAGTCTACGGATTCAAATCTCTTTCAGAAATACAGACACACCCAGACATGTTTTAGCAATTAGCCATCACATTTGGCTTTTGAGAGCCTGTGGTGTCCAGAGCCTGGCTCTAAAAGTAGATTAAAGACATTGCATGCCAGCTCATCCATGTGAGAGGACAAAAGCAGTCCCAACGCTTGGCCTTGGTGATGCCCCTTGGACTTCTGGGGAAGCTGGGGCATCACTGGGCACAGAGTGAGAGGCTCCTGGCTTCAGATTCAGCACCTGGGACATAGTCTTCAACTAGCCTCGTCTCACTTTCTTTCTTATAAGAGGTACTTTATGCATTTATTTTATTTATGAACTATTGTTTAATATATAGAGATAACACAGGTACATTGTTTAAAAAGTCAAAGTTTTACATGACTCACCACCACACATTAGTCTGCTCAGGCTGCCATAAAAAACACCACAGACTGGGTGACTTAAACAGAAATTGTTTTTCTTACAGCTCTGGAAGCTGAACGTCCAAGATCATTGTGCTAATAGGTCTGATTTCTCCTGAGCTGCCCGCTCTGTGTCCTCTCATGGTCTTTCTCTGCGCATGCGCCTGGTGGTTGTGTGTGTCCACATATCTTCTTATAAAGAGACTGGTCAGCTTGGATTAGGGTCATGCCTATGACCTTTATACTTACTTAATTACTTTTATTTTACATAATTACTTCTCTAAAGGCCCCATCTCTAAATGAAGTCACGTTCTGAGATTTTAGGGGTTAGGACTTCAACATATAGGTCAGTGGTGGGAGTGGGTATGCAATTCAGTCCGTGAGAACCAACAAAAGGGAATACCTTATTCTATCCTACCCCTCCATGCCCCGAGTCCCGCGCCCTTAAAAACCTAGACCTCCTTTTACTTTTTCTTCCTCCATTTGCTGCCCTTGGTGTAAATGACTAGTTTGTACTTTCTCACTTTGTAATTTTAGGTATACTCTCCTTTTACTTTCATAGATGAGGACTTACCCTCAGATTTCATCTCCACGTGCTTTCTTACAGTCTTCTACTAGAGTTGTATCCTTTTGGGGGTTAGATTATTAAACGTTTGCATTGTTATATAAAATTATTTACATCTAATCCATGCAGTTTATTATAACCACATTTCCTTTTTATGTAGCTTTTGTAGAGATAATAATTATTTCCATTTTTCTTAGTTTTCAACATCCTTATCACCATTCATCACATGCTCTCCGCTGGAGCGTACGTCTCCTTTCACCGTGGCTGAGCACATTCGGGAGCTTTGGCTTTCCTGGTCTCACCTCCAGCTCCATCTGAGATGGTCATTTTCTGGGCCTACGACTTGGAGCTCTTGTTTTGACTGTGGGCTTTATCCTGGGGAGTCCCTTCCCCTCGTGCTAGACTGGATCTTCTGTTTCCCGGATCCCAATGTTTTTAGTTGTCCGAGCTTCTCTCTTCTTTCGCTTACTTTGGTATGTGACTCCTACACTAGTAATGTCCTGGGAAAGGATGCATCGGTGGTAAATTTTATGAGACTTGAATATTTTTTCAAATGCCTGTATTTTGCCCTGCTATGTGTGTGATAGTCAAGTAGAGAATTCTGGGTTGAAAAATCATTTTCTCTCCAATCTTTGCAGACATGCTAATTTCCTGTGTTGACATTAAGGAATTCATTGTCCTGCGCCTTACCTTTTGTATATCACCTAGTTTCTCCATTATTGTTTTGTTTCATGTTCTTGAAGCTTTTAAGATCTTCCCTTAGTCCCATTTTCAACCAATCTTCCTGTTTTCAGAATCCATCCACACCTCCACATCCATAGGTCTCTGGATTCTCCAGCTTCTGGCCTTTCTGGGATTCTACAGCATACATCAGCTTATTGATGGGCTTCCCTTACTCTGGACTTAAGTCTTCGCTAATTCTGCTTCCAGGTCAATTACTACATATCCATCTACTTCCAGCTTCTACAAGGTTGCTGTGTTATCTTCTTTTCCATTCTCTTTGTCCTCATGGGTTTATGCCTCCAGAGAAAATCCTTTTAATGTTCTTTTTTGGCAAAATAAAAGAATATGCATGTTCAACCCCCATATTAAAGTGGAAGTTACCCACAGAATTATCCTAAAAATTTGAAAATTATATATATCTAAAACTTTCTGGCATATATGAAAGGGAAACCCAAAACTGGAATTTATTTATAAAAATTATATAACTGTTCTTACATATTTAAACTTCAGTCATCTTCAAAGTACTCTCCATTTGATACAATACATCTCTGGAGACATTTTTCCCACTGCTCAAATCAGTTTTTTTTATATATTTTATTGATTATACCATTACAGTTGTTCTATTCCCCCCTTCATTCCCCTCCACCCTACACACCCCCTCCCCCACCATTCCCCCCTTTAGTTATGACCACGTGTCTCAAGTTCTTTAGATTCTATATTTCCCCTACTATTCTTGCCCTCCCCCTATCTATTTTCTACCTACTGTCTAAGCTATTTTCTGTACCTTCTCCCCCCTTCTCCTCCTCCCACTCCCCTGTTGCTAACCCTCCATGTGTTCTTCATTTCTATGGTTCCACTCCTGATCTAGCTGTCCTCTTGGTTTGCTTTTGTTTTAGGTGTGGTTGTTAATAATTGTTTTTGAACTCTTCTGTTTTGATGCCTTTTAGTGCTTTTACCATTTTTTGTTTCACCTCTTCCACATGGGTAGTGTTTCCCTTTGAGGACTTTTGTCATCCAGGGAAACCCAAAAAAATCATTCATGGTGAGACTGGTTAAATAGGGAGGGTGGGAAATGAGGGTCATGACATTTTGGGTCAAAAGGGGGTCAAAACTGCTGAACTCTTCAGTGCAGTGTGGACAGGTGCGCTCGTAAATCACCCACCATGAAATGGGCAAACATGTTGAGTCTTCACGCAAGATTCACTGAAGCTAAACACAGCCTCTCACAATAATGCCAGCTGATATACCGATACAGATGGATTCCTAAAACACTCACCTAGTGGGGGAAGCCTATGCTACGAGGGGCCTGGCCTCCAGAAAATAATTCTGGGATTTTTGTGTCCCCTCTCTTGAAATTGTGGATCCTGAGAAAGATGATACCTACCAAGAAGGGCTCCTGGTAGCTAACTGGGCTCAGATTTAAAAAACAGAACCTAGCAGCCATTTCTATACAGGGGTCTCTCACACAAACTGTACTTCAGGGAGAAGCCAGCACTAAGCTACCTTCTGCACTGTATGGTCTGCCTGAACTGTTTCTGCCATCTGAGCCAGCCCTTATAAAGGGGTTCCTGGAATCCTATTTCAACCATCAGGACTGAGGCTTTTCCCATCCAGTCAGAGCTTACAACTATATCCTCAGCAGCTTCTTCACCAACCAATCAGAGCAGCTCCATTCTGAACAGTGCATTGTGGACCAATCAAACTGGGAGGATTTGGAGTCTTCATTCACATGAGGAAAAACCAATTAGGGCCCAGTGAGAGGGGTTTCTGTCTGTATAAGTCATCTCCCCTCTGACTCTGGGAGTGTACTTTCCCTTTCCACCGAAGATTAAAGATTGCATTTTCCCAGTTGCAGCTGAAACACTGAATATGAAGCACAGACGATGTTTTGTAAGAGTGTACCAGCATATGGAAGAGCAGACTGGTGCAAAGCAGAGCAGCAAGAAGCAGAGCTGTCTAGTGGCAGAGGGGCCTGGCCCCACAGCCATGCTGTTTTCATAGCCGAGCTGTAACACAATTGAGCTGTGTTGCACTGAATAAACTTTTCTTCTTCCCTAAACCCCAAATTAGGGATTTCTGTTGGCACTGAATAGGCACCAATGACCATGAGTTGACATAATACACAGTACCTATTATATAGTAGGCTCTCAAATATTAATATTTATGTGTATATATGTGTAACAGGCATTTAAGCCCACCCAAGGACACATGAAGTCCTGAGAGGTGTGGGCCTGCAAGCAATCTTTGCATAAAGACTTAGAAGCATCTTAAGGAAAAGAGGGAGGCCAGCATGATTCAGTAATTAAGCCACAGTCAGACCTTCAGACATAGCATATTATCTTCTGTCACTGGACTCTGCCTTTCCCAAACCCCTGGGTTCACTATAGAGAAGTCTGTAAGTAGGAATTCATCAGACCTTGGTTTTAGCTCAGTATTTGGCCAACACCTGCTACTCTGCTTCAGCCTTCAGAATCAAGCCCACTTCAATGTTTTTTCTGAAATCTGTGTGGTGAACGATCATTAGCTATGTATCTAACCAGTGTAACAGCATCCTGTAAATGAGGAATGTAATTAAAGACATTGTTAACATCTCTACGTTGTCTTTCAAATGAAACTTTGGAGATGAAAACTACAATGCATGAGAGAAGAATTGGGCCTAGTGAGAGCTACAAAAGGATTTTGAACATTAACTTTCCTTGCTGAAGGAGAGAAAACTCACAGAAAGAGTAGCTGGAGTTTGAAGGCACTGGATGAAGAACTCAAGGCTAGACAAGCCAATTTGTCATTCACATTCATAAGAATTGATCATTTATGAGATCAATTGATGAGAATTATAAATTACAACTGAGGATACAACTGAAGAAGCTGCTGAGGATATAGTTGTAATTTATTCTCAATTGATGAGAATTATACAAATCTAGGAGTCACTTTCCTGAGCAAAAGTAAAGAGAGATTTAAGAGGAAGACACCAAACATTAATGAAAAAAGACCCATCAAAAAGGAAATCTTCAAATAATTAATTCACAGTGTTTCTTGAGCCTCTTTCATGTCAAAATCCTAAAGCAGTGGCCAGAGAGATGAGGAATGAAGAATAAAGAGAGCATCATACCCTGGAGTCCCATGTTGGGTAAATAACAAGATACTACTTTACAGATGACAAATCTGGGCAGAAACCAAGAGGAACAACAGTGAGAAAATGAGGTATGAATTTGGTCATGGTTGGGGATACAGGTAGAGTCAGTGATTTTGGAATGGAATCAGATGGGAACAGATGACCTTCAAATCTTGCTGTCAGGAAATTTACAAACAAGCATACTTAGAAACTAATGGCAGAAAGTGACAGCAATGATGACCTGCAAGTCACAAATGAGCACAGTTTCTGGAATAGCTGGACAGGCAGGTTGCATTTGGGGAAAGCACCAGATATGTAAAAACAGAAGCATTCTCTCTTTCATCCTCCTGGGAGACTTCACCTTGAAAACTGGTATTATTGTTGGCTTCTTGGAAGACAAAACCAGAAGATCCTAATGGGTTAGAATGACTTTAAGCTTGTACCCAAATGTGGACAGCCCGTTTGCTGACAGCTCATTTACCTAATAATTTCCCCTATGATTTGGCATGAGCTCGCTCTCTCTCTCTCCCTTCTTGTCCATCAGCTCCAGCTCCCCTTAAAATTCAGCTGAAAGTATTTAGTTTTCTCTGTTACCCATACCCCTTAATTTATGGCTTCACTCATTTTTGCTTTGAATTAGTAATCCTTGCTGATTGTTTCCTCATTGGCAACTGTATGAAGCATTTGATGATGTTGTCTGAGGGAGCTGGGGTGTGATGGTATCCTCAGAACTCCGTGCCCTGGGAGATTCTCAGGCTGCATAGGGAATACTGGGAGTATTTCATCTGTACACACTAAGAATGTCCTAAGACCCACCCAGATGCACCATTCTCAATAGGGCTTGTCTTTTAAGTAACATCTCATTTGGTTTAAAAGAATGGATTCCCACACAGTTGTCTGAGTGCATGGAAAAACCCCTACCATTTTCCTGTCTCTTTACCATCTTCCCCTGCGACCCACACAGTTCTTTTCTTTAAGTGAAAGAGAGGCAGAAGGGAAGGAGGGGGAGGGGGGAGGTCATAGACAAGGCTTTGTGTTCTACAATGACCTTCCCTTCTTAACCGCTCTGTGTAAGGTATGCTCCTTCGCCTCAGAGGGAGGCATGGAGAAATAATGAGTGGCCAGAACCTTTATTCTGGACTCGCATCACTGCCCGTACCACCCACACAGCCACATGACCACATCACACAATCACTTCCTTTTTGTGTCCATGAAATGCTCCTGACTATAAAAGGAATTATAAAAGGAATCCATGCTCATGTGGAAAATTTGAACAGAACCAAAAAAAAATTTTCAGGAAAAAAAAAAAACATTCAGAATACCACACCCAGACTCTGGCTGGTACTCACTTAGAGCATCATCCCAATATGCCAAGGTTGTGGGTTCAATCCCAGGTCAGGGCATATACAAGAAGGAACTAAAGAATGCATAAATAAGTGGAACAACAAATTGATGTTTCTCTCTCTCTCTCTCCCTTCCATCCCTCTCCCTCTCCTCCTCTCTCTCTCTTCTTCTCACCCTCTCTCTAAAATCAATAAATAAAAAATATTTTTAAAGTACCACGCTCAGAGCCAACCAGTGATAGTATAATACTCTGCGGTGTTACCAATCAAGGTTTTATTCAACAATTCTTCAAATATTTACTGAGTGCTTCTGATATACCTGGCACTATTTTAGTGTCCACAAATACAGAGGTGAGCAAACAAGGCCCTTGCTCTTATGAAAAGGGGCCTCCTTTGCCTAGTATATCCACCCCCCCCATTTTATCGCCCTCTCCTTCTATACTGAGCTGCAATGTGACTGCAATCAGTATGAATGTGGGTCCTGTCTGAGATGTTTCCTGGCATCTATCTTCTGCAGAATGTGTTTCTGCAATCGAGAAAAGCCTACTTTCCTAGAGACTTTCCAAGTTGGGTCAGCTGACTGCTCTCATGTCTTTATACTAAGTTCGTCTTGCCTTGTCATGCAAGATGATGGGCATCCCTCTTTGAAATAGGGACAGTGTACACATGGGGTTGCTGTGAACATGTGTCCTGCTGAACATTTGGCCAACCACCACAGCCTTTGGGCACTGACAAGGGTTTGTAGAGGAGCTCATGACTGACAAATGGAGGGATTTGTGTTGTTGTTATTCTTTTCTCTCAAGCAGGCAAGCTCCTGGACTAGTTCTTAGGTTACTGTAAACACCCTTGGTCATGTCTGTTGATGTAGACATGAATTTTTACTCTGTACATTTGCTTGTTTCACAAACTTTTATTAAGTGCCAGTCACTGTGCTAGGCACTGGGGTTGTGGAGGTAAGAAATGTCAGAGAGTCTCTCCAGTAGAGGGGAGGTACCCAAGAGGCAATCACAGTGTAGTGTGTTCAGTGGCCTAACAGAGGCTGGTGGAGGAACCAAAGGGTAGTCACCCGACTCTGCTGCGGTCTGGGGACAGTTAATTCAAGGAAGCCTTTCTGGAGAAGGCAATGTTGGAGCTGTACCTTGAAGCTGGACTAGAAAAAGCAGATGAAAGTTTGGGGAGCAATTCAAGAATGTATTCACTTCAAGCCCAGATGAAGTTGCACACATGAATTTATCAAGAGCCTCAATTGAGACCATGATGTGACCTTTGTCACAAGTGCTCAGCAGGATACTTCTTTTTTTTCTTAATATATTTTACTGATTATGCTATTGTTGGGAACCACAATAGTGGTGGCTAAGGCTGAGTGAGAGACCTTGGGACCCTAAGCCACTACGGATACAAAGCTTATCTCCCTGGCAGGGGCACCACCTCTGCCCCCTTTACTTCACCCTGCGGGGCCCCGAGGGGATAACCAGTTAGCCAATGATGGGTAAGATTCCTCAAAAGAGAGATGACCCAAAACAGGCATGGTCACAAAGGGGCCCTCAGGGAAGGACTTGGGGGCCTGTAAAAAAAGGGTGTGATGGACCCTCAGCCCTCAGCTTTGACATAGCCTGTATCTTCATTCTGTCTTCAAGAGTCTCCTAATCTCTTGACTGCCTTACTTCCCCTGTCTGCCTTAAACCTGAAATAATGCTGGAGGTGGGTGTAGCCCTGTGCTGGAAAGGGCGGGTTCCCTAGGGTGATCAGGCCTAAGAAAGAATGCATAAAATTCTGTGAAACCTACTTTGCTAATACTCTCAACTTAAATTATAAGGTCCAAGCATGAAATGAGTTTGTTTCCCCAAAGTTTTATGGCCCTTTAGCTATCTGACCCTGACTCAAAATAAGCCCTCATAGATCTTTGAATGTAACCTATTGTTTGATCATTACTGCCTGACGATGACTGATGAGCTTTACTTGTATTCCTATGCAAATAAACCCAATAAAAGCCCATTGAGGAAAAAGCTCATGGACCTTCTCCTTTGAGAGATCAGCCACCTTTCCTCTCCAAGCAGATCATGTCTTGGTAGACTTATTCTCATCCAAGGCAGAGCCCCCCACATGGTATTATAGTTGTCCCATTTTTTTTTCTCCACTTTATTCCCCTCTTCCCTGTACCACCCCCACCCACACTCCCACCCCCTTAGTTTATGTCCCTGGGTCATACATATAAGTTCTTTGGCTTCTCCATTTCTCATACTATTCTTAACCTTGCCCCATCTATTTTCTACCTACCGTTTATGCTAATTATTTCTTGTAGCTTTTCCCCCATTCTCCTCCTCCCCACTAATAACCCTCCATGTGATCTCCATTTCTGTAATTCTGTTCTTGCTCTATTTTTTGTTTTTAAATTTGTTTGGTTTTGGTTTAGATTCAATTGATAGTTGTGAATTTGTTGTCATTTCACTGTTCATAGTTTTGATCATCTTCTTTTTCTTAGATAAGCCCCTTTAGTGTTTCATAATATTAAGGGTCTGGTGATTACGAACTCCTTTAACTTGACCTTATCTGGGAAGCACTTTATCTGCCCTCCCATTCTAAATGATAGCTTTGCTGGATAGAGTAATCTTGGATGTAAGTCCTTGCCTTTCATGACTTCAAATACTTCTTTCCAGCCCCTTCTTGCCTATAAGGTTTCCTTTGAGAAATCAGTTGATAGTCTTATGGGAGCTCCTTTGTAAGTAACTGTCTCCTTTTCTCTTGCTGCTTTTAAGAGTCTCTCCTTATCTTTAATCTTGGGTAATGTAATTATGATGTGCGTTGGTATGTGCTTCCTTGGGTCTAACTTCTTTGGACCTCTCTGGGCTTCCTGGACTTCCTGGAAGTCTATTTCCTTTGCAAGAGTGTGGAAGTTCTCCTTCATTATTTTTTTCAAATAAGTTTTCAATTTCTTGCTGTGGTTCTTCTCCTTCTGGTACCCCTATGATTTGGATGTTGGAACATTAAAAGTTGTCCCAGAGGTTCCTAAGCCTCTCCTCATTTTTTGAATTCTTGTTTCTTCATTCTGTTCTGGTCAAATGTTTATTTCTTCCTTCTGGTCCAAACTGTTGATTTGAGTCCCAGTTTCCTTTCCTTCACTGTTGGTTCCCTGTATATTTTTCTTTATTTCACTTTGCATAGCTTTCACATTTTCCTCTATTTTGTGATCATATGCAACCATTTCTATAAGCATCCTAATTATCAATGGTTTGAACTCTGCATCTGGTAGGTTGGCTCTCTCTTCATCACTTAGTTCTATTTTTGGAGCTTTGATCTGTTTTTTCATTTGGGCCATATTTCCTTGTCTCAGCATGCCTGTTATGTACTAAGGGGCAGGGTCTTAAATATGCACCATGTCAGGGCAACGAACATTGCTATGTTGTGTCTCTATATTTGGGGGAGGGGCCTGAGAGGGAAAAATGCTGTTTACTTGGCTCTCAGCAGACTTTCGGTCACTTCCCCCACTATTGACAAGCAAATTGGGCACTTCTGGTGCTAATTCGCAGGTGGGTGGGTTTGGTACATTCTAGGACCCTGCAAGTCTGTCCAACAAACTCTCCTGTGAGACTAGGACTTTTTCCCACCACTTTAACCCCCATAGGTTTTTTTTCAGTCAGAGGTTTTGAGGCTTTATTTCCTGGCACTAGAACACTGGATTGCACAGTCTGTCTCACTCCACAGTTGTTCCTCCTGGTTTATCCATATGCAAATGTGGGACCATCCAGTCCTCCAGGTGGTGCCTCCCCAGCCAGGTCCTCCAGCTGCCACCTTGCCAGGCCTCTCTGCCACAGCTGCCCACCTCTGCCCCTCCTACCGGTCTGGATGAATGTTTCTTTAACTCCTTGGTTGTCGGACTTCCATACAGTTCGATTTTCTGGCAGTTCTGGTTATTTTTTGTTTTTAAGTTTGTTGTTGTCCTTGTTTTGGTTGTGTGAGGAGGCAAAGTGTGTCTACCTATGCCTACATCTTGCCTGGAAGTCCCAGGACTACTTCTCTATGGGATCAGAGAAAGAGGCTTGTTAGGTTAATCCATTGTTGGCATTTTCCTAAATGGGAGTAAAAGAATAAAATGTCAAACCATTGAGAGCTCTCTGATTAAATTAATTCTGTGGGATAAGACACCACAATTATTGGTATTAATATTCACTTAAAATCTTTATTTCCCTAACGTTCTTGGTTAGTACTTTCTATGGTTAGTACTTGGTTAGTATTGCAATGTTAACACCCAAGAGAAAAGCTATCATAATGTGTATGCTTATCATTTTGATCAGTGTGGTACAATTTTGTGTTTACCACCACAGACCGACTGAACAGTTTAAAGGTAAACCATGATTAGGACCAGAAGTGACAGCTAAGAAACTGTTATATCATAAAGGCCCCTGGCAACTCCAAGGGCCCTCAGCCGTGATACGTCTTTCCTCTTTCTATTCCAGGAATGAAATCAGCCTTATTCCCTACCTGGTTTGTTACTTGGCGGAGCCCTTTTAAAAGGTTTTCCTCTGTTTATCTCCATGAAATTGTTGCACTGAATTTCATGGGCTGGCATTCTCCCAGGACCCTATAAAGAAAAGGTGCAGCTTTGCTGACACTGATGATCTCCTAATGTCAGTGGCAACGGGCTTCACTCAGGTGAAGGTGGTGAGGTTCACCAAAGTCAGAGGGAGGGTGGTTTTTTGAGGATGTTGGTAAAAACAAAGTTGAAAATAAGAGGTATAACCAATGGAAACCTCTTGGTTGAAAAGGAAAAGAAAAGCTCTGTAAATTCCCACATTTACTCTGAAGACTCAGACTTTTTAGAATTAGGAGTGACCTTACAAGTTTCTCCTCTAAATTTCCATCCAAATTTCCACTTCCCAATAATGAAGATTTAGCCTCTAGCTGAAGGGTTAGCCTCTAGCTGCATGATCCCAATTGCATCCTGTTCCCTCCCCTCTGCTCCTTAAGTGCAGAGCAAATAAACGAGGCTACAGGAAAGAAAGAGAGTCACTGTTTTATAACCACATTCAGTTTTGGCGACTAAAACAGAGAGAGAAGGGAAGGGAGGGGAGGGGAGAGTTGGTTTACCAGGGAAGGTATTGGAAGCTGAGGATTCCTGGCAGTTTAGCAACATTGAAGATATCAGGGGTATGAGTAAGCTTCAGCTGGGGGTGCACACTCTTGTAGGCATTGGATATGGATTGCAAATCAATGCAAAAACAAACATCAAATGACTACAAGGTCTTGATGAATAATGCTGAGGATATCTGCTGTGAAAGATCATGAATAGACATAGCCAAAACCAACATGAATCAATATCAAGAGTATACCAGGAATTGGGAAAAGGTTATGAAGAGACAATTCACAGAAGGAAAAGCCCAAATGGCTGACAAGTATATGAACCATTACATAAACTCTAATAAACTGCAAATAAAGATGAGTCACTTGAGACTAGTAAAAATTAGAAACTTAAATAACACACACTGTAGGCCAGGGCGTGGAGGAACGGGAGCCCTGAGGCATTGCTAATGGAGGTGCAGACCAGAATAGCCATCTGGAAAGTGATTTGGCAGAACTTAATGGAATTAAACATGAGACTACTCCATGACCAGCAAATGTTCTCTTCTATATATACCCCAGAAAATATTATTTTGAAGTTTCATAGTTATCATCATGGTGTTGGTGGTGGTAATGGGAACTTGGAAGTAATCTATGTGTCTCACTAGGGGAGTGTGTAGGAAAATATGGTTAGGGATGGGGGAGAGCTGAAATTGAGGCTAATTTTCTGTTTCTATATTCTGTACCACTGTGATATTTTACATGGCAATTATGTATTATATTTGAAATTCAGAACAATAAACACTAGAATTTTTTTTAAAGATACTATGGTAGAAGCACACAGTGGCCTCTTCTGTGGCATTAGAAGAAAAAACTAGGTATGCTCATTGCAGCAAAGATACATTTTTGTCAAATAATGCTGAGTGAAAAACCTAAGAAACCAAACAATGTTATTTAAAGTTTGAAACACAGGAAGACCATTGAAATGCTCCTACATACTTTGCACAGGTTCTGTATTTATTCAGGAAATTGGATCAATGTCTACAACAGAAGCACTCAAAGGTATAGCAATGCTTTAAACTGGATAAATTTTTTTCTCCTGTAAAAATTTAGGGTGGCAATTTAGGGGAGGGGACTGTGGCTCCAAACCGTCAGGGGCCCAAGCTGCTTCTATCATGTCGCCTTGCCACCCTCAACTTTCACCTCAGACTCCTACCTCCTACCACGCAATCACAAGGGAGGGGAAGGGAAAAAGGGAAAAGGAAGGGAAGAACACATCTCTGTCTGCAGGGCAACCTAGAAGCTGACATCACTTTTGTTCATCTCCCATTGGTGGATATGAAGTGGTGTTGTCGTGGCTAGCACCCAGCTGCAAATTCTATCAGTATGTAAGGACGAGAACAGTGCCCGCCACAAACATGAACATATGCAAATAATACAAATCAGACACATTAGGGTGGAGGCTGAGGAGGAAGGAATGAGGATCAGGGAAAATGAGGAAGAATAACATTTATAAGAAACAAAAAAGAGTCCCTGTGAGATTCATGATGATATGGGGTCATAAACTGTACCTTAAACTGAGACCTATGAGTAAGGCAATCCTTTGTACATGAAGTTCATTTAAAAAGAAGGAGGAGGAAGAGAAAAAAAAGCAAAGAAGAGTGAGGAGAAGGAGGAGGAGGAGGAGGGAGGGGAGGGAGAGGGGGAAAAGGAGGGTAAAAGAAAAAGAAGAAGAGAGAAACAAGGAAGAAAGAAAGGAAGGGAGGATAGAAAGAAGGAAGAAAAAGGGAAAGAAAGACGGCAGAAGTTATAGTAATATGAGAGTTTTCAGGTAGCAATGAGGGGAGTGACAATACATGTAGATGATTTGTGAGATGTTCCAGGACTAGAGGTCAATTTTCCCAATAGTCTCATGAAACCACCAAAAGAAGCAGAGTTGGCCTCTGATGTTATAAGTCAGCTCGGCTACTGGTTTTCCTTCTGGTCACTGAGAAATTCCAGTTGCTCACGTATAACTAGTCATTTACATGGAAGATCAAGTGGCAGGGTTTTCCAAGGCTAAGTAGTCTGGGGGTCAGTGAATTCATTCAAATTCTCATTTTCAAACCCCAGAAAAAAACAGACAATGGGTAGTAGGAGTGCACTCTGAATCTGCCATGATCTGAGGAGGAAGAAGTAGGCAGAAGCAGGCTCATTTGACATAGTAAGCAAAGGAGAACAAAGGCTTCAGTAATAATTATGCTCTAGTTAATCCTGAAGTGGCTACAGTGAATATCATTAACGTGTTGGCTAATATGTATGTGTGATAGAAGTCAGTTATTCTGTATTTGGCTGACTGTTGTCAATATCCATTTGAGAATAGAAAGAGAATGAGAGAATACAAATGCAAGCTCACATTCTTGATTTAGTGCTTATAGATGTACAGTTTGGGGCAAGTCACTCAACCTTTCAAAGCCCCCCTTTCCTTACGGTAAAGTTAATGTAATAGTTACCTAGAAGAGTTGCTTAGGGTACTATAGGTTAAGTACATCAAGTGTCTGTGATGCCTGGCTTACAGAGATATGCAACGGACGTTAACATTATCCACTAACTATTGGAATAGGTCTTTCACCATATTATTTCTTAGTTTGGTCCTTTGGTTAATGCAGAAGTTTATTATATTTCTAGCCAATAAGTGCCTGTACGCAAGTGTAGGGAGAAAGGGAGACCATTAACACTGCTCACATGTTTCATTTACGTATAAAATTCCCATCTTTAATTTCATTAATTCTTTTGGACTTCCAGGTCAGTAATTTTGTCCACTGCTGAAACAGTTTGTTCTGGGTGACATATCCCACACAGAGGACATGGGAGAGCATGTGCAACCCAGTGACATACGAGAGGGCTCTCTTTTGATGAGGGAGCTGAATAGGATTCACATCTTCAGTCCTGACATTAAAAAAGAAATGCCACTAAGATCTCTTGAAACCATTCAAGGAAAAAGCAGTCAGCGTAACAAAGTCTTGAACTTAGAAAAAAGTTAGGAATCCAAGAGAACAGCCCTGCTGTTTTCTGGGAACAGACAAGAAAGTAGAATAAGGGGTGACGTGCCAGTTCATTCAGAAGCAAGCTCTGCACTGAGGAAGCTCCAAAACGAAGCTCCACCTCGCTCCAGGGCCAAGTCATTCACCACAGCGCTCAGATTTCAAACACACGGATAGAGAAACCAGTAATTTTCAGTGAGTGACTTTCAGCATATATTTACATCCTAACCACAAGAAAGCTAACAATAGCAAGGAGACTTCTCCACTAGCTGGGATCTCTGTGGGGTAATTACACTTCTGGGGGATTAAAGGTGCCATCTATGTTTCTTACTGTGTGAAACCATGGGACCAGCTGTCTTTCAGTTACCACCACAGCTATGTCTCTGGCTCCAAGACTTGACAGTAGGTGAAAGAGAATATACTTATGCATGAAATCATGTATATGTTTTATCTGACTCCTTATCATATACCTTGTTTTTTAAAAAAATATGATAATAATCATGGCAATAAATGAATCCACTTGCAAACTCTAAGCTGAACCTCATTCCAGTCCAGTGAATTTTGAAGAAATCACACACACACACCCCTAGAGAAAGATATATATAATTATTGTTTCTCACAAAATGATCACAGATTAATGAGATAATCGTTTCAAGCTCTCTTCCAGTAAAAAGTATTTCTTCAGGTGAATTTGTACGTACATGCAATGAAAACTAGAATAGATTATTTCTCTTTTTGTCTTTGCTTTCAGCTGCTGCCATTCCTTTCATGCAGGTTCCTGGTAATATCTATCCCTGTACCTCTTTTATGTCATCTCTTTTCTGTTTTTCAATCCTTAATTGGCCTATTTTATATACTGTTTAATTATATGAGGTACCTGGAATATTTCTGGAATCTAGATGTGTTTTTTAATCAATTGAATAAAACTTCTCCTTCCTGGATGAAATGGGGTAAATTCTCTTAAATATTTCCTTGCCAAATCCAGAATAGTGTCAGAGGGTTTAGAAATTCTTTTTTGCCTTACATTCAAGGGGCTTCTTTCTCTGTGAGCTACCTTGTCTCCTCAACCTTCTCCATCCTTGTCCTGACTGAAATAGTAGCTTTAACACATCCTAGATTATGCATTCTCCATCCTGCCACCTTCCGTAGCCAATTTTCCCCTCCATTTAATCCCCAAAGTGATGCCAAGTCCATCTTCTTGATAGACAGCTCAAGGTCCCCTCAATCATTCACTGCTGTGGCTAAAGGCTAAGGTCATGTCCATTTAGCCCAAAACTTTCATCAGAAGTAAGGGACTAAAACCCAAGGATGCAGTGACCAGCATCTCAGGCCCCTAACCCTAACCAGGCAACCAAGTTGTTTTTGTTCTTTTTTCTGGGATGATCAGAACTTTTCCCTTTTTGCCATTAAGTACAAACAGAGATGATTGAGTTTTTACTCTGAAGGATTGGTTTCCTGTCCCACAAGTCTAAATCACAGGCCAAAAGCTCAAGGACTTAGCATATTTATAATTGGACAAGTTACAACTTTGGACAGTTCTGTTTGATATGAAAAGGGATTACGAAGTCCCCCGAGGACCATGAAGGGGAAGCTTCTGTAGCTAGAAAACAACAGAAGCACTTTTCTGCGGTCCCTGTCACACTCTTTACCCGGTGCTCTGTTGGAAGTTCCCTGCGGATGTCCCGAGTTTACCCCCACCCTGGCCCGCAGAGGGTGACCCTTATCCAGCACACGTTGTTCTTGTTCAGTGCGCGCGTGCCCTGGGGCTGCTGGACCAGAAACTGGGTGGCTTCCGACAGCGTGGATTTACTCCCTCAGAGTTCTGGAGTCTGGGAGTCTAAAGTCAAGGGGCGGGCAAGGCAATGTCCTCTCTGAGGCTCCGGAGGAGAATCCTTCCTTGCCTCTCTCCCCAACTTCTGCTGCTTTTCGGCGATCCACAGTGGTCCTTGGTGCGCAGACGCATTGCTCCAGGCTCTGCCTCTGCCCAGCCCGCAGCATTTTCTCCCTGTGTGTCTCTCTTCACATGGTATTCTCCTCTCTAACACGGACACCAGTCGTACCAGAGGCAGGGCCCATCCTACTCCAATACAACTTCACCTTACCTACATCTGCAAAGACCTATTTACAAAGATAAGGTCACGTTCTGAAGTACTGGGGGTTAGGCTTCAACACACCTTTTTGTGGAGTAGTGATTCAGCCCATAGTATGTGGCACAAATGTAGGTTACTGTTTGCCTTAGATCCTTCAGGAAAGCACTTCATCCTGCAGACGAGGGCACACGGGTATGGGGGGTCAGGGGTGCTGGAAAGGGTGCCCACCCTCCCTTTGCTCTGCGTCCAAGCCCTGCCATGTCTGTCTGCCAGCTGGCACACACCGTGCCCAGGGTTCTGACCCAGGGTCCCTCTGCATTTGCACAGTGAGCCATCACCAGAGCTGCTTCTGTGTAGTAGAAGCGCTGGCAAACCTGCCAGGAACATGAATGACGGGCATTTTCCGCAAAATTTTCTCTTCCTTAGTCAAGCCAGGACCATTTTCTAAAAGCACCACAGAGGCAGTGAATTCCCTAGTTATAAGTCTCTTTGTAAGGAGCCGGATTTGCCATTAAATGGCAGTTTCCTCTACCCAAGTTTCCTGTCTGTCCCTCCTAGGTTTAGTCCGGAAGGGCTTCATGGAGTGCATGGCCTGAAACTGGCTTCAGGGAGAAGCTGGCAATGTGCTTTTCTGCCTGGGAATCATACCACAAGGTCATCCTTCGGACAGTGGTGGGAGTGGGAAGGAGGAGGGGAGGGCTGGGGAGGACTCAAGTCTGCCCTTGACTTCCTAATGAGGACCCAGTGGGCTGAGAGGGTGAGCAGGCCCAGAACATTGGCCGCCTCAGGCAGTTGGACTTCTGCCCAGTGTCTCAGCTGCTACCGCTCCACTCCCTGGTGGCAGCTGCCTGGGTACTCCTTTGACGCAGTAAGGGCACACCGAGGCCAAAAACAAGGAGCTCGTGGGGCTAGCCCGGGGCAGAGCCGTGGAGAGGCAAACTGTGTCAGGGTGCCGTGCCACACACACTCCCTTCCAGCCCCCTCGGCCCGGCTCAGCCAGCCCTTGCTCTTATTTGGCTGGCTCTGGCCATTCGGGCTAAGATATAGACAGACCCAAAGTAAACCTAAGCCTTTTTGCTCCCTCCTTAATTAACATTTATCTAAAAAAAAATCCAACAAAAAGCCTTGAAAAAAATCTTTCCTGAAATCTTAAATAATGTGCCAAAATGAGTAGCAGGAAACATTTTATATAAAACAACAATATCTAAAAACTGCTCTTAAAGATTTCTCACCAACTGATTTCCCCAGGCTCTCTCTTCTCTGCTCTCCTCCAGTTTTTCAACCCAGTGTTTTTCAGACCTACCCTTTCATATGCAAAGTGGTCTTCTTGACTGCCTTCCATAACTCTGCTCTGGACCCTTGACCTTTTCAGTCACCAGAACAAAGCAGAACAGTGGGAAAGGTCTTCTCATAGAAGACTGGTGGGGGAAATACCCAGTAATCATTTTGATTCTACTTACACTCCCAAAGAAACCTTAAAATTATCTATCCCTCAATACACTATAAAGTGAATTTTTAATATTTGAATTCCAGACACTACAGCAGGTGGGGTCAGGGTAAAGAGGGGAGCCGGTGGAGACTTTGGTGGAGAAGGCATGGCCCATCCTCTCCTGGGACAGCTGTTGTGCCTAGTGGTGGCTCCTCCCTCTGTGGAAATTTCTGACTGAGGGGCCTAACCCTATCTTCCCACACCCCAGGCACAAGGCTGACTCAGAGCACCCTCAGAGGCTGACTTTCACGCCTCTAGAAATCCAAATTGATGTTAGCTCTAGCTGCAGGTACAGAGTGAGTAGGGTAGGCTGTACCCATAAATCCTCATCTCCCCAGCATATCCTATTATATTTGTATTTCATTTCATCTGCAGGCAATTTAAATGAGTCACTGGAAAGTCATGCTTTCCCCTCCTTGATAAAGCCCCTGAGTTCAAGACTATGCCATACCTATGCGTCCTGCAATGAGTTTGTAAATCCTCAAGTTATTCAAAAGGCTCAGCATCTATGGTTCTAACCTACCACTCTGAGATGGTCCAGTGGGTGGGGTGTGAGGAGTGGTGGTCGTGGGGGAGTTAGCAGGTGGGGCTGATGAAAGAGAGGTGTGCCATCGTGAACAGGCTGTGCTGCCTCCCATAACTCACCTCAACGTTGTGAAGGCTCAGTGCAAAACTGACGGAGTTCATACCCAAGAAACTGAGCCTTTCCCCAGAACACCCTTGCATTCACACTTGAATAGCAAGGTCAGGAAGCTAGGCCCTTCCGTGAGAGTGTGGAGTGGGGGTCAAAGGTCAATGAATGCAGTTTTGCTGGTGGTTCTTCCTTCTTGATGCAGTTGTGTTGTGCAGTTTTCCTTTCATCCCCACTCATTTTAGTTGGTGAAGTTTGCTATTCCTGTTTCAGTGACGAAACACCCAAGGAGGATCTCTCCCTAAATTACTGGTTTGCACCAGCATCTCTAACTTCTAGCCTCCATTTATTTAAGAAAGGCTTTTCTGAAAGAAGATACTGATATTGAGGTGAACTGGTCAGTGACTAGCTAAGAGACCTCTTACGTCCAAACGGGCTGGAAAGCAAGGAAAGGGCTGGCAAGTGCATGGAGGGCTGGACCAATAGTGGTTCCTAAAGTCTAGAAACAACTGTAGTTACAGCTCTTTCCAGGTTGCCGGAACCACAGCAGAGGCCTCATGGATGCTCCCCCAGACACACAACCAGAGCTGCCCTTGCTCTACCACCCGGCTTCCAGGTGGTCCGTGCAGTGAGCACACCACCCACACAGTGTCTCTGCTCAGAGTGCTATGGCTGGGCCACCATGCCCTTAAGTCTGATTAGTGCAGCTCTGTCCCTCATTGATTGTACTATACACTCGTGCTTAGAAGACCAGTCATTTCAAAGACACAGAACCAAGATAGCATGATTAAAAATTAAAATCTTCTACTCCTAATGCACCTCTCTTTTACTGTACATTGGAACCAGTAAAACTACCTAAATGATTTGTTTTATAGCATATGTAAGATATTTTTCTAAAAATATCTATGAGAATACAGGCATCACCTAGATTATGATCCAAATTGTACTGCCTTGGTTCAAAATAACCTGGCTGGCTGAATTTAGATGCTGTTAAGGAAGAGAAGCTGAAACGTGGCCTTTGTGTGGTCACCTCTGAAAGTAAGAATGAGATGGTAATATATGGAGCAAGTTAGGTGTCTGCATCAGTGAAATCGGAGACCTAATCTGATGGTGTAAAGGCTTGTGCCTAAACGTCTCCTTGAGACCTTCCCACTTCACTCAGAAACACTCCATTGTTTAGCTAGAATGCACCCCCCAAATCTCTGCAAGTCACTCACTGACTTCTGGTCAGCAGTACAAAGAGGACAACATGGGAGGCCTGACCTGCAGGGAAGACGTGATCTACTAAGGGAGCCTGGGAGAATCCTGTCCAAGCAGGGACAGCATGTTTGCAACCATGGGTTTGTGCACATAAAAGCTGTTTGGGTCTCGTGTGTGCAGTCTGGCTTCCATTCCAGCTCCAACTACTGCATTGCGAGGCAGCGGAACAGCATCACCAGATTTCCGTTTACGAGCTTGACACTTCGTGTAGCATTCATGTAGTATTAGACATGTTCCATGAAGGCCATTTTAAAAAAATGTTGCTGATGTCTGACTCAGAGAAAAAGATGAAAAGCTAAAAACAAGGCGTGACTTCAACCAAAATAAATGTGAATACCTAGCATGCTCTTTATTCTCAACTCTCATGTCTTAAAACAGGCCGAAAGATCTCAACTGTTTAATGAACTGAGTAATAGCAGCAGCTGCAATTGCTGTCTAAAATGGCATGAGTTCATGGGATGAAGATAAGACAGATTAATTCAGTGTTCCAGGAAAATAAAAGTGCTCACCTGGTTGAGAAGAGGAAGACACTAACAATTACACTCCAGAAAATGCTATAGCCGTGCACATCTGTCTGTGGTGCTTAACTGAATTCCGCCCAGGAAGATGTGCCAGGGAGCTGCCAACCTCCCCCATCAGGCCTGGCCCAGGGCCTCAGCCCCCATGACCACCTCCGCCCCACTCCTGGGTTGCTGGCCAGATGCTCACACTGAGCTGCCTGCCAGGGAGGGTGTCAAACCTGAATCTAACAGACAGAGATGGTTTACCACCTTTACCCTTGGTGCTCACTGAACGGAAACTCCAGGCTCTTTTGATTCCATTAATAATAAAGAGGCAAAAGGACACCATTCTGCTGTGAAGCTGGATGACACCAAAGAGTTTTATTTCTACACCCCAGGATTTCTTTTTCCTCCGTCATTCAGGAAAGCTATTAGCTAACACCAGAAGATGTTGATGTAAACCTCCTCCCTGTCCCCTGACACAAGATAGGAGCAGTTTGAAATTGTCTCCAAGGGATCAGCTCAGGGCAGGGAGCCAAGTTCCCACCCACGGCCTTCTGGTGGGTGGGCCCAGTGACATCACAGGAGGAAAGCTGGCAGCGTGCCCAGAGGTAGGGAAGGGGTTCTCACTGCTGAGGCCCCGAGGGCCCATCAGAGCCCTAGCTTAGTAGCTCACTGCTCTAGAACTGATGACACGAAAAGCCAAAAACCCCATCTGGGAAGTAACTGCAGACCTCCTAACCAAACCAGTTCAATTTAGTTTACATTCTGGGGTTCAAAGCCATATGGTCTATAAGACCAAATGTCCCTTAAAATTACTGTGGGAAACAGAAGATTGGGAAGCTGATGAAAACCAAGCGACAGAAGCCTCTGACATTTAAAAATGCTTTGAAAAGATTGATTGAAATATCCCAGGGACTGAAGCAGGCTATTTTTATCACCTGGTGCCTTGTCAAGATACACAGGGCAGTCACCTTAATCTGGGAGATTTTGACATTTGCTTTCCAAAGAAGGTCAGAGTGTGTCGAGGGCATGTGTGTGACCTCTATCTCAGTGCTATCACTCAAGGAGGTTTTGTAACAGCCCACGTTTAGTGTCACTACAGCCACAAGTGTTTCTTAGTGACATTTAGCAGGTTTTAAGGGCATATAGCAACAACAACAAGAACAACTTTTCTATTAAGGCTTTCATTTTCCCATCTTGCACCACCCAGGTTCTTTTCTGCCATTACATCCTGCTGACAGAATCCACACGCCAGAGCACTGTGCTTCATCTCAATCCTGTGACATGCCTATGCGTATTTTACACCCAGCCAGCAGGCTCCTGCAGGCAGCAGGCTGTGATTCAGCATCTCTCAATGGGGACACTATCGGAATTTGGAGGGATAAAGAAGAGAAGGGGAAAAATAGGGTTGGGTTTCAGCCAGCTCATTGTGTAGGGCAACAGAATGAGTAGCATGGCTGCCCCTCCCTACATTAAATGCCAGCAAGTCCTTTCCCCAGTACACATTTCCATTGTCCCCTTAGGGAAAAGAAACGCAGTTGAGAAACTATTTAAAAGTAAATGAGTCCTGGTCAGGTGGCACAGTTGATTTGTCATCCTGTATACTACTAAAGGTCGTGGGTTCAATCCCCTGTCAGGGCGCATAAGGGAGGCAGCCAATCAATTGCTCTCTCTCTCCCCCCCCTCCCCTCCTCGCTCCTCCCCTCTTCCTCTCTCTCCCCCTCTCCTCCACCTCTCAAATCAATAAACATATCCTCGAGTGAAAAAAATTTTTTTGAAAAAATTTTTTAATTATTTAAAAATAAATCAACAACTAATAGAAACTCAAACCTTTTGCATAGCTGAGTATGAAGAGCTGAAGGGTTAAGACACCAAAGAGCCAGTCTGCATGGAGGCATCTTCTAAGGAGGCATTATTCTGAGCCCAGGAGTTTTGTACCTTATAATTTCCCACAAATTATCTTATTTTGGTCTCAGAGAAAGAAAAGGCTCAAGTAGTGAGCAGCGAGAAGTAGAGATGAGAGAATATTCAGGCCACGGACATGCACATCCTTGGTTCCCAATGTGGGCCCAGTCCCTGGCTTCACAAGTTTCTCCTGGGATCTGTTGTGCTCTCTGCCCTTAGAGTCCATGGGCTTGTCCACAGCCTTAAAATAAATCTCCTTCCCCCTTTGTTTTCTAGCTTACGCTAGTTTAAGTTGTTTCAGTTATTTTCAACCAGAACAACTTGATTTTGAACTTACACTTGAAAGGATAATTAATAATGCATGATGCTCATAAAGCAAGCCATAAACACAGCAAGGATATCAAGGACATGCCGTACATATGGTGACCAGGTTTGTCTGAAGTCTTGGTTTAGGCCCATTGCCCTCTTGTGTCTGATGTCTCAGTTTGATGATAAATTATACAGTCACCCTGGAGAGTCCAAAGTGAACAAAAAAGGCTTCATGAAGAAGGTTGACCTTAACAGAGGAAGGATTTCAGGTGGGAGAGGAAATGTTCTTTCCCAAAATTCTCCTTTAGCAGTAGATGCACCTGGGCATGGTTCAAGATGAAATATAGATAGCTTCCAAATAATCAGGCCATGGATGAATTAAAAAGGGAGAGAATAATATCTCCCTGTTATGTTTTTGTTTGAGGGCAAACTCATATTAAAATCTGTCATTGTGACCCATGGAAGTAACTAATTCTGTTGTGGTAGACAGAATGGCAAGTGTTTTAGGTTTTATAATTTATGTGGTCCAGAAAGTACAAGATACAAGAAACATTGTACACAGGACAATGACGCCTCAGTCCCCTTCAAAGGAGGCACCCCTTGGGACCTCACACAGTTCTCCTAATTGCCATCAGCTGCCCTTTTGTATTTTCCTGAATCTCTGACTATCTGAATTCTCTTACCTCTCAAAGGTGATTTTAGTTTGGGGAAAAGCCAGAATTTGCACAGTGCCAAATCTGGGCTGTAGGTGATTTGCTAGTTCACAAAAAAACTCTGCATGACACATGATGCATGAGTAGACACATTGTCATGATGAATCTGCCAATCACCAGTTGCCCATAATTGCAGCCATTTTTGTCATATTGCATCTCTCACCCAACAAAGAACATTGAGGTAGAACTCCTTATTAACTGTTCGTCTGGAGCGGTGTACTCATGATGGACAACACCTTCACAATCAGGAAACACAGTTAACATAGTCTTGATCTTGCTGTGACTTTGCCGCACCTTCTTCAGGTGTGGAGAACCAGGCAACTTCCACTGGGATGACTGGGCCTTCATTTCTGGAACATAGCTGTAGACCCAGGATTCATCTCCAGTTATGTTCTTTTTGAGGAAGTCTGGTTCATTGGGAGTGATTTGAATCAAGTCATTGGCAACTGCAGCACAATGTTCCTTCTACTCTGGTAGCAGAAGCCATGGAACAAATAACATGTTTCATGCCAAGATCCTATGTCAAAATCTCAGACACAGTAGTTTTGGGAATCCCCAGATCAGCTTCTAGTTCTCGCACAGTCAGTCACTGATCTTTGTTGGTTGCAGCCCATACACATTCAACATTCTCAGGTGTTCTGCTTGCTGCAGGCCTTCCAGAATGTGGACCACTTTCAACAGATTTTCTACCATCTTTGAAGCGTTTGTGCTGCACTTTTATTTGCACGGCATTCATTGCATCGTCCCTAAAAGTCTTCTGAATCATCCAAATTGTTTTTGCAGAGAAATGTTCAAGCTTAACACATAATTTGATGCAGATTCTTTGCTCTACTTGCTCAGTCATTTTGAATGCAACAGTGCACATGCTTACTCAACAGTGTCTACCACTCCCACTGAGTAGTACAGTAAAGTCATCATTGTTCACACATGTGCATTCCAGTCCACTCTCCTTGGCTGTCGGGTCACATCGATGTTGCACAAACTGTTCTTGTTATATTAACAATGGCCGGACTTTCTCCAGACAGACCTTGTATTAAGAGGAATGTTGTCTAATCACAGTGCCTAGGTGCCCCCTTCTAATTGGAGACCTTTCATCTCACAAAAGGAGCAAAGCAGCAAAAGGGTTCTCTTCCTTATGAGAACAACGGGGATTTTCAAGTTGAGAGACATATGAAGAGGCCCGTGTGAAAGTCCAGAGGCCACACTGGAGCAGCACTTGGCAAAGCCAGCGGACCTCTGTCAGCGGGGTAGTTTCCCATTTGAGGTTCCTATTGCTGGAGTAACGGCACTATCATACATGAAGTCCAAAGTCAAAAGCTCCTTTTTTGCTTTGGCTTTTTAACCTTATTACACTAATTTTGGGTTCTTGGACAGTATTTTGAATACTTAATATCTGATCCTTTTTCTTAGAGCAATTCATTTTATCAACGAGACTTTATCCAGTTAGCCCTATCTATAGCCTCAAATGGATTTCTGAGAAAGGGAAATATTGCTATAAAATATGTAAATCAACTCTAACACTAAAGTGTACACACCCCAAATTTAATTGCAAATCCTGTTATATTACCACATTCTTGAAGAAAAAGTAAAGTCCAAAAATTACTTGGCAAGATCAAATTTTAAAAAGCTTCAAAATTCAAACTCACATCTTTTTTTTAATGACTTGAAAGTCTAAAGTCCAAAACTCTTAAGTTAAAGTTCAAAAGCCCTCTTCAGCAATTTCTTATTCTGCCCCATTTTGTCAGAACCCCTGTAGTTTATGAGTGATGGAGAAAAGACGGAGGAGGCCTTTTTTTATTTTAGTGCCACTTAAATGGCTGTCAGTCGATGCTAGTTGTCCAGAATCCACGACCCATAAACTTAAATTCACTGGGGAGAAATCTTTTGGGCACTTAGACATTTCCTTGTGTTAGAGAGAAAATCCATCCATGTATATCCTCTTCTCTCTGAAAGTGGCTTTTGAGATGCTGCTGCTTTCTTTCCAAGTTTAGAAACTCGCCATGGAAGCAGCTCTAGGGTCCACTTCTTACTCAAGTTGCCCTTCTGTCTTACCCAGCATAATCAGAACCTCTGAATTTCCGCTTCTTTGACCCCAGGTTCCTGTTTCCCTACTGAATGAGGGTGGGGCTCTCTGCCTAGTTTTTTGCCCTTACCATTTCTTGTAGACCGGCATTTTCTGTTCTTTGTGGAATATCTTTTTCCCAAGGCCTCTTGCCATAAAATTTCTTAGGTCAGAAGACCTGACTTCTGAAGGAGCCTCTTTCTTCTTCTGATATTTGCTGTATTTGGAGAATTCTTGACCAAGAATGCTATGGATGCTTCTGAAGCTTGTATCCCCGGGGCTTAGAGACCAGCAACTCCTTTGCTTGGTGCACCACCAAACACACCCTCTCTCTGCTTTATGAATATTCCAAACCTTGAGTTTTCACAACCTCTTTTGCTGCAGTTCTGCCTATGCCTCTAGTGTTTTATCTTTTGTTTCCCTGCTCCACAGGTTCTAATTTGGTGAGGGTTCAACTGGTCTCTAGTGGTTGACTCTGTTTCTCAGGCTGGTCCCTTTCTTTCTCAAAATTGTTTGCTAGAATTAGGACCTTGCCATCCATTCACATTTTCTGTACCTTCTGGCTCAGACATTTGTTTTCGAACATACACTTCTGGGTTTTGTACTGTAGCGTGTTCCATAGTGAAAACAATCAAATCAAAATTGTTCTGCATCTGTCAGGAATGGTCTTTAGTTTTTTTTTTTAAAAAGCCTTGTCCAACCTCTCCTGCTTGAAGTGGGTAACCATCCTATCCAGAGAGATTCTCCCATCAGAACAGAGCATGGTTCAGTCTGGTCTCAGTCTATGCTTGACCTCCTGGCTCTCCTTTCATTTTGTGATGCTTTCTTTTAGAATATTAATTCTCCAAATTTCTTGGTCATGCTCCCTTGAGGTGTAGACAAGGCTCTAATGACTGTAACCTTTTAATCCAATGAGTTATGCTTAAATATTTTATATGGTTCTTTCCAGCCTTTCCTCTTAAATTTTTTCTCCCAACTCTGTCCAGACCCACTACATAGCATTTTCAAATATTTTGAGGTTGTTTGTCATGAATTTCTACCCAAAACACTCTCAGAGTAACACCCAGAATAATATTTGGCTAGCTGGGAACCCATGGTTCAGTCAATTTGACACATAAAATTAATCATTGTTACTGTCAAATATCCTGGCATCAGTCAGTGGTGATAGTTACACCACACTGTGAATTGACTGAAAACCACTGAACCACACACATTAAAATGGTTGGTTTTATCTCAATTAAAAATAAAAAGAATTAAATTTGTATTTAAAATGAATTCAATTTTTAAAAGTTAAAATTACAGGAAATACCACCACATAACTATGAAAAAGTCTTCCTCTCTCTACCTCTCTCCCTTTCTAGAGATGAGAGAAATGGAGAGAATGGGGAAAAGATGAGGGAGAGAGACATACACTTAATTACATAAACATATATATGCATAAGAATTGACAACACCAAGTGCTAGCAGAGATACAGACTAACAATACATTGTTATTGGGAATGAAGAATGATAGTCATTTCGAAAAATAGTTTGGTACTTCTTTATAAAATTAAAGACACACTTACCTTAAGAGTCAGATATGCTATTCCTAGGTATTTACCCAATAGAAGTGAACATGTATTTGTACAAAAACAATATGTGAATGTTTGTAGTTACAGTTTTATTTTAGTCCCTCTGCCCCTTAAAAAAAACAACCCAACTGTGCCTCAACCGATGAATGGACAAACAAACTGTGTTGTACTGGGCAATCGAAAAGAAGAAACAGTTGGTAACTTGCAACCACAGAAGAATGTCAGACGCTCCATGCTAAGTGCAAGAAACCAGACTGCGAGGCTACATGCTGCAAGATTCCATTTATATGGAAACCTGGAGAATGATTGTATGGACATTCTGAAAAGGGCAGAACTCAAGGGACAGAAAACGGACCTGTGGTTTCCAGGGGCTGGGGCTAAGGGTAGGGGTCGACAACAAAGGGGTGATGGGGATTTGTGGGCTGATTAAACTGTTCCATATCTTCTTTGTGGTGATGGTTACATAGCTTGTGTATTTGTCAAAACCCCTAGAATTCACCAGAAAAAAAATGCCTAAATTGTATGACACATAAATAATACCTTATTTTTAGGGGAAAATTCACATGTGTACCCTTAAGTCATTGGCACAACATCTGACATACGGCCAGGCACTCAATAAATGTTGGACGTCATCTTTATTTTTTAAAGTGTTAAACAATACAAACACCTAAAACAAAAGTTAAACTTTAATTTCTTGTAAGTTATTGAAACTTTTCCTAGCAGCTATAGAGATTATAAAAAAATTCCTAGGGTAGTAAAACAAAAACTAGAGTTGGGAGGGGTTGATTTAAAAGTTTCCAACACCTTTGGCCATTTTTTTATTTGTAGCAAGTATTTAATTTTTTCCTGATTTATATTGGGCCAGAAGGAGCCCAGCCTGTTTCAATTTATATTGGAAGGAGGGAGTCTCTTAACGGAGCAACTGGGATCGCTCAAAGGCTACAGCCTCCAGCTGTGGTGTCAGGGCGCTTCCAGTGCTGAGCGCAGGGAAAATGAAAAAAGTAAGCGTAAGGTGATGAGTTTTTCCTAAAACCACGTTTATTCAGCTTATAGGACTGCCCTTCGTTCCGACATCATGTGCTTTCTTCTTTCTTTGGCATTCAAATTGTTTTTATTTATGAAATAGTGGTGTTGGATGATTATTTAGATACTTTGTTGTTTTTAAATGTCATAGAAAGAGTCTGCAATACTGTTCCAGTCATTCTTTCTCTCCTTCTCTCACTCTCTTCCCTCTATAAGTGTAACTCTAGAAACACTTTTAGGTGTTTCCCCACCCCCCAATTTTTTTATTTAATTATTTTTCAAGTACAGTTTTCTATTACTCCCATCCCATCCCACCCTCATGCTCCCCCCCTCCCTCCCATTTCCACCCTTCTCAGTTGTTGTCCATGTATCCTTTATATATGTTCCTCTAAATCCCTCCCTTATTTCCCCTGAAATTCCCTCCTTTCTCCCCTCTGGTCACTGTCAGCCTGTTCTCTAGTTCAGTGTCTTTGGTTATATTTTTGCTTGCTTGTTTGTTTTGTTGTTTAGCTTCCTGTTAAAGGTGAGAGCATATGGTATTTGTCCTTCAACACCTGGCTTATTTCACTCAGCATAATGCTTTACAGTTCCATCCATGATGTTGCAAAAGGTAGGAGCTCCTTCTTTCTTTCTGCAGCATAAAATTCCGTTGTGTATATGTACCATAGTTTTTTTGTTTGTTTGTTTGTTTTAAATATATTTTATTGATTATACCATTACAGTTGTTCTATTCCCCCCCTTCATTCCCCTCCACCTGCACACTCCCTCCCCCACCATTCTCCTCCTCCTTAGTTTATAACCATGTGTCTCAAGTTCTTTGGATTCTGTATTTCCCCCACTATTCTCGCCCCCCCCCTATTTATTTTCTACCTACCATCTATGCTATTTTCTGTGCCTTCTCCCCCCTTCTCCTCCGCCCACCCCCCTGTTTCTAACCCTCCATGTGTTCTTCATTTCTATGGTTCCACTCCTGATCTAGCTGTCCTCTTGGTTTGCTTTTGTTTTAGGTGTGGTTGTTAATAACTGTGTGTTTGCTGTCCTTTCACTGTTAATATTTTTCATCTTCTTTTTCTTATATAAGTCCCTTTAGCATTTCATATAATAAGGGCTTAGTGATGATGAACTCCTTGAACTTGACCTTATCTGAGAAGCACTTTATCTGTCCTTCCATTCTAAATGAAAGTTTTGCTGGATAAAGCAATCTTGGCTGTAGGTCTTTGGATTTCATGACTTGG